>NC_134718.1:13281220-13584250 GCF_049634645.1 Pelodiscus sinensis
TTTTGATGCAAATTTAGTGTTCCTGGAATGTGCAGCTGGTTTGGAGATAGCAGACTAGGCACCCCACAGACAATAGAAATGCCAGCTTCCCAGCCATTGGTCATCAGGCAGGGACTGCAGCAGAGTTGTTGACTCAAGTCCCACGACTTGAACTCAAGTCTGACTTAAGTCGCCTACACTTCAGTTAGTCTATAAGGTGCCACAGGACTCCTCGTCGCTTTTGCAGATTCAGACTAACACGGCTACCCCTCTGATACTTAAGTCGCCTAAGTGACTCAACTTGAGACTCGACTCGGGTTCATTGTTTGTGACTTGAGACTCGACTTGAGACTTGCTAATTTTGTTAAATCGACTTGGTGAAAAAATTGTCCGAAAATGCCAATATTAATGGCTTGTACAAAAGTGACTTGACATTTTTTTAAATTAAGACTTGAGACTCGACTTGGGACTTGACTCAAAAGTGACTTTAGGGATTCGAGACTCGACTTGACACTTGAACTGTAGTGACTTGAGACTCGACTTGGACTTGACAATGATGACTTGAAGACAACACTGGACTGCAGTGACCATTGCTAACAAGTAGAACGTAGAGTCACCAAACCAATCCAGTCATTGGGAGCTTCACAGAGAATGCCAACAAAGAGGCAAGGTGTGGTGGGTGGCTTTATTTGTGTCACTTGAGGTTTTCCCTCTAGTTTTGCAGACTCTGGTCTGTGAGAAACTTGACTGTAAATACTGTTGCTCACCTGGTGCAATCTGTGAAGAAGCACAGCTCCTTTGCAAGTGACTTTTGTAGTACCAGATTAGGAACCTCTTGCTCTTAGTGGTGTGCATTTACTTTTACTAGCAGCTCCATTGAAACCAATGGGGGAGATTCAGGGGAGTAGCTGCTTTGTCATGTGAATAAGGGATTTCTAATCTGGCCCAGAATAGCTAGAGCTGAACCTGAGCCACATATGAATCTGAATATTGACCCCCTAAATCCAGAGACATTGTTTTCTGTGGTTCTAGCTTGAGCTTTTTTCTGATAGAATTCACTGTTCCCAAGCATCACAAATTAGAGACCGGCACAGAAAGACAATGTGTGCAAGCCACAGACTTTCCATTGTGTTGGAACCATTGAACATTTTGCCTTTGGAATGGAATTACAGCTTCACTTCCTGACATGGAGCCGCCTAGTGTCACTGGATGGCAGTAGTGAGAGGGAAATGATTATGAGAGGAAGAGCTCGGAGTCTCTGGAAGCCAGGTCATTCAGTGCTTGCTGAATGCTGATTCCCGAAGGCATTCTGTTCGGAGGTTTAACCAGGAGGAAAGGGGGATCAAAGCCAGAATGGGAATGGCTTGCTCAGGCGGTGAGGTGTTCTCCTCTCACTTCTGAGAGGTGATTTGAAGGTTCAGAGTGGCCTGACATGAGCCCAAGTTGATGCGAGCAGCTTAATTCCTGAAGAATGGAACTCCGATGTCATCAAAGCATTATGCATAATTCACTATAATTAGCCCCAGCAGTGCAGGGCTGAAACGCCTCCCACTCTAAGGAAAACACAAGAGCTCATTCACTTTCAAGCTGAGGCCATTTTGTCATGTTAGCAGCCAGCTGAGTGGAGTTACAAGAGTGTGACCTGACAGAACCTATGCACCGCATTTAGCTCTTCAAAGGACTTGGAGCCCTATACGCATTTATCTAGACCAATGATGAAAAGCTCATGCTGAGATTTTCAAAGGAGCCCAGGGGAGTTGGGCCCTCAAACCCCACTGAAATTCACTGGAAGGGAGCACCACAATCCATTCCTCAAGCCTTCCAAAGATTACCTGTCTTGTACCTCTCCAGATTAATTTCTCCCTTCCCACCATTTCTGAAAATCAAGGTGTTTGGGTGTTAACGGATTGCCTCTCTTTTAATACCCATCTTGCTTCTTGCCTGAATCCTGCCCTGACATTGGGTCACAGTCCTGCTGCTTACCTGAGGATTTTCTGAGTACGGAGCAGCATTCCCCTTCATAAGGGTTGCCAGGTGTTTGGTATTCACCTGGACAGTACGGTATTTTCACCGCCTGTCTGGTAAAAAAAATCAGAAAATACCAGACACCTAAAATGTCCGGTATTTTCGGTTTTTTTCCCCCTGCCAGGAGGCGAAAATACCAGATACCTGATAACCCTACACATACTCAGCAACCAGGCACAGCTCCCACCCTCCCCCTCGGACCTCAGGTCCCCGGACTCTCCCCAGATTACCTGGTTCTGCAGGGAAGCTGCCTTCTGACTCCGATCAGGAAAACAAGATGGACACCGGCAAAAAGCATAGAGTTTTCTTAAAGGGGCCATGCTGTTTTAATGCTGTTTTATTTGGGGGATTTTTTTTTTTTTGCTTAACTCTTGGGGTCCCTTTTTTTCTATTTTTTTTTCAACAACTTTGGTCTCCCCCCTTTTTTGTTCCCTCAACAGATTTTTTTCCCCAGTGGGTTTTTTTTTTGGTTGGGGGGGGGGGGGGTGTTCAGTATTTTTTTGCTAAACCATCTGGCAACCCTAGCTGTCTGTTTCTGTCCAAATCCAGTGAGGCTACAGTGAAGTATGTTTGAGGTCACCCGTGTTTCCATGAGAATTATTTTACTAGTGGTATAATCCTGAGGTAGAAGAAACATGCTGCTAGACCAGGCCTGGGCAAAATACAGCCCGTGGGCTGGAGCCAGTCTGCCAAGCTGCCGGATCCAGCCCAGAGAGGCAGTGGGGAGCCCTGGGCAGGCTCCTTTGCTTACCCCGAAGCCCAGCATGCTGCTCAGAAATGTGACTGCAGGGCGCTTTCTCTTTGAGTCCGGGGGGGAGAGGGGGGAAGATTCAGATGCTGGGAAGATTCAGATGCTGCTCTCACCCCCAGCATAATCCCATTGGCCGGTTTCTGGACAGACACTGGCCAATGGGAGCTGCCTGCTTGAATAACAAGCAGCCACAAAGCACAACCCTACTGCTTACTCGCTCAAGCACATAGCTGAGCAGGCAAGCTCTGCAAGTCTTTAGCTCGGCAGGCAGGCAGGCAGGCTAGTAAGTCTCCTGGCAAGAACCTGGCTCTGGAACCTCAGCCCCTCCCTTTACCAACCCTCTGCCCCACACTCCTGCCCTGCTACTCCACATGCACCCATACCCTCTCCCAGATCTGGCACCCCAATCTCCTGCCCAGGATCACAGTCCCCTCCTGCCCTAGGTCACATCCCAAAACCCTGCACCCCAGTTCCCTGCTCTAGGTCACAACTACCTCCTTCACTCAAACTCCATCCCAGACCCATTCTCCCTCCTGCACCCTAATCCCTACCCGAAGTTCCCTTTTGCACCCAACCTCCATCCCCGTCCCTGCACCTCCTCCATTATCACCATGGAAAAGTGCGGCCCTTGAACACTTTCCAGACTCTTGGGAGTGGCCCCCATCAGAAATTACTGCCCACCCCTGCACTAGAAACAGAGGAGAGCAGTTCTGCTTGCGGAGCTGCACGAAGGGAAATCTGGCTGTGAAAGAAGCTTCTCTATCCCCTAATGCTCTGCACAGACGTTTCCATCCCCTTCACAGGAAATCTCTCTGGCGGCCAGGCCCTGTGGAGAGAGTGAGAATGACTTAACGGAGGGGAGGAGCAGACAGGGAACACTCAATCTGAAGTCCATATAATAACTGTGGTTAACGCTGCTTGCGGTGGCTTTCATTTTCCCCTGCTGCGCTTTGGAACCATCTTGGCAGGGAATACAGAGCTAAGTCAGTGCCAGTGCAGCCCAGCATCTGCTGTGCTGTCATCCCTGAGAGACTTGCTTCTAGAAGGGACCTTGTATCCAGCCAGGGACTTGAAAGCAATCGCAGCCTTAACTCCTTTAACTCCCCTTCTCCTCCCCGGCTTGTGTGCCTGGCAGTTCCGTGGCAGTCTGCACAGCCTAGCGTCGGGGTTGTTCTATTCCTCTCTGCGCATTCTTCTGCCAGAAAGTACCACAGGGCCCTACGTGATCAGGGACATGAATGGAAATACAGAAATGTAAGCGCAGTAAAATGGGACCTTCCAATACATGCCCAGAACTTCTGGGCCTTTCTCGCTAATCTGAATCCAAGGATGAAGTTTCACCTCAGGAAATGGATTTTCTTAGATTTATTTTTAAACATGCTAGAAGAAGCCTTTCTCCGTGTGCTCGAGGCGCATTGGGCATAAATTTAAAACGAACCATAAGTGTTTTAAATTAAAGATGACCCGCCTCAAATCTCCCTCCACCCTCACCCTTGAAATTGTACCCATGAACAAAGCAAATGCTGTGTTGGGGCTGATTCAAATCTCATTGAAATCAGTGGAAAGACGTAGACGGGTTTTGGATCAGGCACTATATGAATTGGACAGGATACAGGAATGTAAATCCCTGTGCTGCTTAGATAAATAGTTTCAGAATGCAGAATGCTCTAGCATGTATACTACTGTAGGCAGAAATTCCAACAGTAATAATTCTCTCCCTGGTTTTCATTTTAAAATCACAATGCTTAACTGCCACCAGCAAATGGAAGGAGATGACCTTTCTTTTAAAGACTTTTGGATGCTCCTGTTGGCCAGAAACATCTGACTATAGTATTGTGCCACTTGTATCTCAGCGGTGAATAATTAGAACATTGGGATAATACTTGTGTAATTTCTCTCCATTAGCTTTCTGTCTCTTTTCATTAAGAATGCCATCTCTTTTGTTTTTGGAGTAATTACTGCATTGTCTTTGTTGCAGAAAAATATTTTACTCTGTCTAATTTGAAGTTTCAACCTCTCAAGAAGGAAGTTTTAGGTTATACAACTTTCAGAAAGTTTTGAGTTTTCTTAGAATTAAAAAACAAATTGTCTGCCAATGGATATATTGCCCTGAGGTCAGATAAATGATTTCCATTGCAAGCTTTCTCCTTAGTGGTTGAAAATGTGGCTCTTTAGATTGCCCTTCCTAATGTTATTAGTATTACTGTATTTATGATCTGATTTATTGTTGCTCCTACTTCGACTGAGATCAGGGCTCTTTTGTTCTAAGTCACCCTTACAAACACTGCCAGCCCCTGAGGCAAAAAGCCTGCAAGCTAAATAGACAGACAAAAGGTAGGAGGGGAAACAGAGCAGTGAAGTGATTTGACTTGAGTCATGCAGCAAGTTAGTTTCAGAGTTGGGAATAAGTCCAGGTCTTTTGATTCCCATTGCAATACTCTGTCTGGTGGGCCACAGAGCCCTGCTCCATTTTGTGCACACGGAACCTAATTACACAGTTCCTAATGCCAGCGTAGGGTTTTTACATGCACCTATTTGCTCATGTATGCAGCAGGGACACTTTCAAGTTTGGCTTCTGAAGCAGCAACTTCGTTATATCTCCTTGTCGCTCTGAATGCAAACATTGGTTTATTTTGCTCCCTTCTAAAAAGCCCAATAGAGAAGGAGTAAAAAACCTGGTTTTTGCCACATTGCAATTTTTTAAGCCAAAACTCAGTCATTTGGAAAATATAATTTAAAAAATGCTGATTCTGCTTCATTTTCGGTGTGTGTGTGTGAACGCAATGCCATATTCTCAATTCTTAGGTCATTCGTAAAGTCATCTCAGTTTGGTAGAGTAATAAAAAAAAGTCTCTGTGAAGTTTAATAAAGAGAGGGGAAAGGAGAAATCTGTGATATTTTTACAATATAGTTTTGTTTGTTGGAGGAAGGTTGTTTGTTTATTTCAAAGTTAGGGGGGAAAATGGGAGAATTCTGGAACTTAAAAATTTTCTACCGGCTCTATAGCTTGTGAGAAAATAAAAATAAAGACTTTCCTTTTTTTTTTCTTCAATTTTAAGATTGGAAAAAATTCAGTTCATTCTAATTTCCACATCATGCTTTCAACATAGACAGGACTTGATTCTCACTTCTCTCACTGTAAGAGTGTTCCTTGACTTCATCAGCAAAACTGAAAACAGTATCCGGTCCAGAAATTTTAGCACGTGCAGCATGCTTCTATTCATCTGTAGTACTAATGGACCTATTTTGTTCGGAATAACTTGGTTTTGCTGGTTCTCCAATAAAAAAAAAGTAGATTTGGGGGCCTGAGGCTGCCACTGTTTTCCACTCACACGTCCTCTTCTTGTCCATGGGAGTTGCGTGTAGATGAAATGTGTGGAATTATGTCTTTGCATGTGAATAGACACTCTCATAGACTCATTTATAACTAATATAGAAGTATTTTCTAGTGAGATCCCTGTAAAGTATCTATGAAAGAAGCATATTTTGGCTTCTTGGAACTGAATAAGAGACAGAATGATGTCCAAGGATGGGCCACTCGCTTTTGAGTTGGGAGAGTTGGGTTCAAATCCTGCTCTTCCACAGACATTTTGTGTCACCTTGGACAGGTCCATGACGATCTCATTTTCCTGTCTGTAAAGTTGGGAGAATGCTACTTCCCTTCCTCACAGAGGTGCTTTGAGGCTCTCAGATACTGTTATGAGGGGAGTCGTGTAAGAACAGTAGACAGGGAAATGCTGAATGTCGCCCACCAAATGTTATTTAACAAGCTCTAACCTCTGTGAGAGATTTGTGAGGAAGCACAAACTATCATTAATGATACCACTGTGTTAGTGTGGTTTGTGATGTCTTTGTTGTTGTTTGAGCCCAGATAGGTAAAATCTGCATTGAAAACTGCATGAAGTTCTGTGGCGTAAACATCACCTACAGGTTGCTGCCCTCCAATGCCAGTTGCTATGCTGTTGGGATACTTCAGGGCCGGGAGGACAAGTATGGAAGCCTCTATGTGAATGACTCTTCTGTACTACACAGACCTGAATGCAAAGAAGTACAATACACGGTTGTTGCCTCAGACAAGCAAAGTAAGAAGCATGCCAAAACCCAGCTCACTGTTACTCTGGAGGGAACAAGTAAGTATCTGAGGTTCAGGGGAGGAAATCTAGTCAAATTATGTTGGAGTGCGGGCATCAACGATTTTTCTTCAAGGGGGTCCTGAGAACAAAAAGTTGAAAACCAATGTCCAGAGGATATGTGAGGAGAGGTATTGTGTTAGATAGAAAAGGAGTTTTGACAAATGCAATTGCTTTTGTTATAAACCAACATTAGCTCTGTAAGAATCCACACTGTGTGTGTGTTCTATACAGTGTATTTCATCTACCTGTATCCCTCTGCAGTTTTGTCACCTCAAAGCGTTTTTTCTTGCCAGAGAGGAATTTTTATAGTGCATTTGTAACAACCACCAAGGCAGATTTGAACCTGGGATCTTGGGAGCTGACTCTTTTCTTCCACTATTTGATCTGAGGAAGTGGGTCTGGCCCATGAAAGCTCATCATCTAATAAACCATCTTGTTAGTCTTTAAAGTGCTACATAGTCCTGTATTTTGTTTCTTGCCAGAGGCACCTTTCTCCGTATTTCTCCTCTAAATACTCATGCAGAATGTTTGGTATACAGATTTAGGTTTGTGCATAGAGTTGAATACATGCTATCGCAAAGAACAGTAAATGAGCCATTTCGCTTCCTTGTAATAAATATTCACTGTAGTGCATATGTAGCAATAGACACTCTCTCCTGGACTGAAGTTTAAAACTTCAAATCCACTCTGGAGGCACTGAAGTTATGCTAGATGCTTCTCATTTTGTTGTTCATGCTGTAGTCATAATCAGGCTGCTTAAAACCAGGCAGGGGAACATTACAGAAACAGATGGAGTAGACAGAATGGTAGTACGTGTACTCTATATTAGGGTTAAGTTCTCTTCCATTTGTTTCTTTTTTATACTTTCCATAATGTTTATGTCCTTATGGTAGCCTCAAAATATGTAACTCATGATTCTGCTGCACAAAGATGTCACTGTGAATTCAAATGGGCTTGAAACCATTTTTATTGTATTTATTTTTGCTGGTATATTCATTTTACTCAATCGTTGTCTAGTATTTACCACACTGGGCTCGTTGTAGCATAAGCATGCGGGTTTAAACTTCACAGAAAAGGGAAGATCTGTGTAAGTAAAATGCTGTAACATCTCCCTGGGTTACAAGAACAGACTAGGACTATACTGCAATCTACTAACTAAACCATTAGGTACTTTTTAAGGGCTTGTCTTCACTTACTAGGAGATCGATACTGTGGAAATTGATCTCCTGGGGTTTGATTTAGTGCACGTAGTAAGGACCTATTAAATCAATCACTGATTACACTCCCATAGTTAACCACCAAGTTGTGAGGAGGAAGGGAAGTCAACAGGAGAGTTTCTCCCATCAACTCCTATAGTGGGAAAGCCACAGAAATTCGATGTAGCTGGAGGTGTATATCTTAGGTAGACTTTCTCCCCTAGTCTAGTCCTGGACTTTGAGAACTCTTGTGCAGAACAGTTAACTCCCAGCCATTGATTGCCCCATTCCTTTGAGTTATGTAATAATGTGACCTCGGAATTTAAGTGTGGGGGGCAGGCTGGGGAAATGGACATGGAGGATCAGTAGTGACATTCCTCTTGCCAGAGCTTTGTGTTAGCTGCAGTCAGAACCTCGCCTTGCCATCTGTTGTTTGCTGGCCCAGGGTCACACTAGTGCAAATTCCAAGGCTCATGCCTTCATCAGCTGTTTTATTCTGAATCCATTGCTTGTATAATGAGTATGTTAGTGCATCATGTTGCCCAGGTATAATTCCAGGCATTATGCCCAGCAATCAATAGGGCTGAGGACAGATAATGCCAGCCCCTTGGGAAAGGTGCAGAAGTAGGGAAGCGGCTCCGAGCCCCGCCCTCCCAGAAGGGCCTGGGTCTTAAGCAAAAGGGGTGGGTTGGGGGCTAGCCTCTCCCTCCCAGCCTTTCTGCACTGTCTTGACTGTGCAGCCCGAGGCTCTGGCTGCAATTTAAAAGGGCCCAGAGCTCTGGCTGATGTCACAGCTGCAGGAGCAGCAGCAGCTGGGAGCCACAGGCCCTTTGAAATGACCAGGCAGCTTCCCCCCTTGTGCCCCCTCTGTCAGTGGCCTTGGCAATCAGAGCAATTCTGCCATCCCCTCCCCTATGATACTGAGTGGGGAAAATGTGACCAGTCTTTCTTCTAAAAATACTCAGGGAGAGGTCCTCAGAGTCAACTGTGAGCTCTCATTTTTAACCTAGAAAAAGGAATTTCTCCTTCTTTTAGCCCAGCTGCCTTGCATGTGTATTCACCTCTGCCGAGCCATCTGCTGAGGCCTCACAATCGCTTGCTTCCGTTCCATGCAGTTGTAAAGAAAGAAGAGGACTGCCCTGAATCTTGTGCAGTTAATAAGCATCGGGCCGAATGTGAAGAGTGTGGAGGTGTCGGCGTGCTAACAGGAAAATGCCAGTGGAGACAGGGAAGTGGAAAAGGTACCCACTTGCACTGCACGATTAGCCAGATTGTCAGCTGATGTTAAATTAGAACAGCTCCATCGATTATAATGGAATTGGGCTGATCTGTGCCAGTAGAAGAGCTACCCATAGCATATTAAATCACCCAGAACTTTTAGTATAAATAATGCACAAATTAAACCTGCTGAATCGAGGACAGCAGAGTTAAGGGACAGTCATCATCATGAACCCAGTCCCATCACAGCACCTGCAGGTACCAAATCAGCAATCAAATACAATCTGTGGGATGCAGCATAACCCCTTGCAATCTTGAGCTGAGGCCATGTCCCCACTTATCAAAGAATCAATGCTCTGGCAATTGATCCTCCGGGATTTGATTTACTGGGTCTAATAAAGACCTACTAAATTGAATACTGAGGGCACCCCTGTTGGTGCCAGTATTCCTTGCTGTTGGAAGAGTAAAGGAAGTCAATGGGAGCCTTTAGCCCATTGACCTCCCTCTGTGAGGACACCCCAGAAAATCTATGCAAGGTACATCGACTCCAGCTATGTAATTCACATAGCTGAAGTTGCATATATTGCATCAATTTCTTCTGCCAGCGTAGCCCTGCCCTGAGTGTGGAACAACTCAAGTTCTACACAATCCCACCATTCAATGTGACCTGCAGATACTGGCTGGTACAAGAGAGGTCTCAGCTGGAAATGACTGCCCAAATGAGAATGTAGGTTTTGTAATGCTTACTGAAGATTGCTTATGTGAGCAATGATGGTATTCTTAAGTATTCCATGGCAAACTTGATGTTTTACTCTTGTCCTTCCATCAGTATTGCAATTTCCCCCCAACTATTTGCAAGTCTTATGAAAATATGTTTAAAAAGAGATCAACAGTTTTGAAGGCCATAATTCATGCTCAGAGTGTCTGATCTACCTTTGTGGCAAATGACAGGCCAGATCATTATCACTGAAACTGATGGTGCAGAAAGGGCTGTCAAATGTACAAAGTAGGCAAACTGAAAACATAGTGAAACACATACAGTAAAACTCCAATAGTCCGGCATCCAATAGTCCGGCACTCCTGATATTCCGGCATCAAAATGGCAAGAGCCTAGTGAGTGAATTTCGGCAAAAAAAGAGTCACAAGATAACAGCGGCAGCAGCTGAACTGAGCAAAAAGGGTAAAAAAGGCTTAAAAAAACTAAAACATTACAGTATATGGTATGCACAATAAAAAGGGTTAAGAACACTTTATATACAGTATATAATGTATACAGTGTATATATATAACCAGCTTATAGTACCTCCTGATAGTCCGGCATATTTGATAATCCGGCACCACCTAGGTCCCATAGGTTCCGGATTATCGGAAGTCTACTGTACTAGTGTATCACTTACTGTTATCATCATCTTTCATATTAGCTTTAAAACCAGCAGATAGAGAATTTATAGACAGAAGTGTGATTATTATTTTTTTAATTGGCACAGCTCTTTTAAAATCTGGCCTTGGTGTGTCAACATGCCCCAAGAGAGTGCAATGAACTTCTCTTTTAAACATTGTGGTATTTGGACTGTTGTGTGTTTGTATGTTCTCAGGAATCACCACAAATTATTCTACCTGCACCCCAAGCATCAGGACTTGTCCAGATGGCACCTGTGATGTTTTAGAGAGCAAAGATCCATCGGTGTGCCCTCAAGATTGCACAAGTATGGATTGTTTTAACGTCAGTATAAAATATAATACATATAAAATATTAATTTGTGTGTGAAAGCTGTGCAATATTGGTCCAGGCTCTACTTTCTTGTGGCCAAGTCCTTTTTAAAACGGTGGATACATTAAACACAAAAATCTCTATTACAGTGTTACAGCTGTCTTTTAGCTGATGTTTGAGTTGTGCAAAGTTCCAAGTTTTGGGCCCAATCTTGCACCCTTTACAGTCAGGGTACCTCTAAACTAAATTTTTTTTTGAAAGAGGATAAAAAAAAGAGGATCTTCTTCTGATCTCACTTTCAAAAGTGAAAGTAGTCTGTACGTGTTTTTTTCGGAGAAAAAAACGTTTTTTGAAAAAAACGCGTAAACCTCATTTTTTAAGGAAGAGCAGTTTTTTTTTCGAAAAAGAGGTTGTTTTTTCTGAAAAACGCATCCAGACTACTTTCACTTTCGAAATTTGAGATCGGAAGAAAATATGCAAATTCCCGGGGAATTTGCATATCCTCTTTCGAAAATAAAATGTTATCTAGACATAGCCTCAGTAGCCAATCTCTTAGGGCACTAGGAAATGATTATGAAATAACTACATTTGAAATGATAACTCCCAAAATAACTATTTCAAAATAAGCTTATTCCGCGAGGAAAATAGGAGCACAGATTTCAAAATAATCAGCCCGTTATTTTGAAATAATGGGCTTGGTAGTGTGGACGCTCCACTTATTATTTCAAGGGGGTTATTTTGAAATAACTCCCTAGTCTAGAGCAGGGTTCACTGAATTTATTCAGAGCATGATTGTGTCTCTGGTTTTCTCAGGGATTGTCTCCAGTGTTAGGCTATGTCTACACTAGGGCTGTGTCTACATTGGCATGAATTTCCAGAACTGCTTAAAATGGAATACTATTCCGTTTTCAGTTTTTCCGGAAAAGGAGCATCTACATTGGCAGGCTGATTTTCCGGAAAAGCCCTTTTTCCGGAAAAGCGTCTGTGGCCAATGTAGACGCGCTTTTCCGGAAAAGAGCCCCGATCGCTATTTTCGCGATCGGGGCTTTTTTCCGGAAAAGACTACGGGGCTGTCTACACTGGCCCTTTTCCAGAACAGTGTTCCGGAATAAGGACTTATGCCCGAGCGGGAGCAGAATAGTTTTTTCCGGAATAGCGGCTGATTTTGTACAGTAGAGCATCGTTGCTTTTCCGGAAATTCAAGGGCCAGTGTAGACAGCTCGCAGCTTATTCCGGAAAAGCAGCTGATTTTCCAGAATAAGTGGCCCAGTATAGACACAGCCTAGGAGATTATTTCAAAATTACTAAATTTGACTTCTGTGCACCAATGTTCCCTCTAAGCTACGCAGCAGCACAGCTTCACAAGTGATTAATCAGCCCCGTCCAGTCAGTCAGCTGTATATACAAATTCAACCTTGGGGGACTTGTTTCAGACTAAGGTCCTAGTGTAGACCAAGCCCCGGTCTGTATCAGATGGGGGAGAACTCCTAGCACATACCAACATGTTCCACACTAATTGGCCCTGCTGGTGTTCACTAGGGAATTTTTAGTACATACCAACAGGATCCACATGGGCCAGGTAGTATGCAGCATGCTGGTGCGTATTAGAATTTACACCCCAGCTGATACAGGCTGAGACACGGTATAAATAAAACCTCAGTGGATCTTATCTCTGTGCACAAAACATAAACTTTAAAGTGGCAGAAATGCTTCAGGAGATCCTAGATATTTTACTATAATCTGAAAACATCTTCACTGGTGATAAGTGAAATCAGCTGTCATTTTACAAGCAGCAAATAATGTGTTAGAGGCTGCGTCCCCAAAATCTGTAATGTTGAACATATGTGGTGTCAGATGGTTTGCTTGACAGAAGGCTGAAAGAAATGGAATCTTGTTAGGCAATAGAAAAAAGCAAGTAACACAAGCTTTCAAGATGTTATGTACCCCATCTTGTTAACACATGAATTGAGAGTGTTGTTATAAATTTGAGTACTTCAGGATATGGGATTGGTGCTCATAGCCAATATGTTTACAGATGGAGAAATTAGGGCATTTCAAGAGTTCAGATGTGCTGACAAAGTACTGTTATCTCTGCTTTTACCAGCAGAAGGCATTTCTTTGGCAAAAGCAATCAACATATCATAAAATCTTGGATGCAGTAATGCCAAGAACGTTGTGTATATAAAGACAGCTGCTGCAATATTTATTTTTATCATTCATCTAACATTTTGCTGGGCAGGCACTTGGCACTTACATCCCCAAAATTATATTTTCATGCACTCCCAGATGCCACTTGCAATGGGCTCTTTCAAGCTAAAGCTATTGGTTCTGCTATTGTAACCCTCAAGCTCAGGTAACCTGTTTAGGTACTAAATAAGACACCTTAATAGAGTATGACATACAGTAGAGATAATACTAAATGGTAGCTGGGTGGGGGAAGGGGGTGTTTCGGGACTGGCTGTGCCATGAGAACCCAGCTAAGAGATTTTGAAGGGGTTTCTCCAGACCAACAATTGTAAATTCAGCTGTAAGATTAGATTCTACAGAACCTGAACTTCAAAGAAAATGGGATCACCTTTTGTCTTCCCTGGTAATCTAATCATCCAGCCTTCTCTGCTTCCATCTCAACTGCAGTGTTTGGTCAGAGCAAACGGTTGTCAGAACAACAACTAGAACCCACATCTCCGGACCACCAACTCCCTGCTTTGGCCACTCAATGGCTGTCTCCCACATGTATAAGCCACAAAACAGTCCCAGAGCAGCAGAAGGAGAGAGAAAAAATGAAACTATTTCAGGAAGATTTTGGAGTGTTGACAAGGCAGTGGGAATCAACATTAAATAATGGATATTCATATTCAACATTTAAAGGCCATTTTAAATAAAGGACATATCCACCTATTGTTTACATATGAAGTAAAGACATAATCCAAAATAAATTCTGTGTCCTACATCTATTTTATCTATCATACTTAAGTCTATAAACTAGATCGTCTATAACAGCAGTAATTGCTAATCAGACTAGTGAGCCCAGAAATAGTATTCAGGTAGTTTTCACGTTCCCCTAATCTCTTTACTTTACCCATCCAGAGACCTTTTGTCATTTTTGCCACTTAGTCTGAGCTGCACTGGCAAATTTCAAATACTTGAGGGGGTAACACCGCAAAAACACATGAGTGGAAGAATCTTGTGCTTTGCTTTTTAACTGCTGTGTGGGAATCTGAGCTTGTGTCTGTATTTCATTAGCTGGAAACATCATTGGTGGGCATGAGAGAGGCATTCACGGAATTAAGTCAGGACATGGGATTTGTTACTGCTTCCCGAGACATAACTGCTACTGCGAGAAAGATGATATTAAGGGTAAGTCTAAAGATTATTAGCTGGTTTTACCATCTTCTTGCTCTTATGTCACTAACCTTTCCTACTGTATACAATACTCCTGTCTCTGATATATAAAACCATCCAAACTCATTCACAAGAATTATGTTCATATTCATGGCCTACCAGTATACAAAGAGGCTGTGTCTAGACTGCATCCCTTTTCCGTAAAAGGGCTGCAAATTAGACCTATCGCAATTGCTAATGAAGCGGGTATTTAAATCCCCCCTGCTTCATTAGCATAAAAATGGCTGCCACTTTTTTCCGGCTCAGAGCTTTTCCGGAAAAAAGGGCCAGTCTAGACGCGGATCTTTCGGAAAATAAAGCCTTTTCCGAAAGATCCCTTATCCCCTATTTTAAGAGGAATAAGGGATCTTTTGGAAAAGGCTTTATTTTCCGAAAGATCCCGCATCTAGACTGGCGCTTTTTTCCAGCAAAGCTCCGAGCCGGAAAAAAGTGGCAGCCATTTTTATGCTAATGAAGCAGGGGGCATTTAAATCCCCGCTTCATTTGTAATTGCGATATGTCTAATTTGCATCCCTCTTACGGAAAAGGGATGCAGTCTAGACACAGCCAGAATGAAGAAAGGAGCTCCTGGATTTGGGCATTTCTGAACCCCCATGGATTTTGTCCATGTGTTCTCTGCAAAGTGCTCCCCCCCATCCAGTGTTGCACAGTACACTGCTTGGCTACTCCCACAATCCCCAGAGATGTCTACATTCCAATGGACTGTAGCAGGGACTCATAGGCTGAAATGTTCAAAGTTGATTAGGAAATCGCTTTCCATTGGGCTGGAGTTTCTGCACCCCTTGTGAGCTTTAAAAATCACAACTACAGAATGCAGAGATGGGAGAAGACTGTTGTGGAAGATGCTGGGGTTATCTGATCCATTCTAGGATTGCTATCCTGTCCTGTTTTCACTGGAAGGCACAATGGGAGCCCCTGCCAAAGGGAAAGTAATGATTGTTTTTGTAATGAGCCTTCCCTATGAAGGACTTGTGGCACCAGCCAATATATTATAAAGCGAACAGTAAAAAACAAAATGAAAACAATAATACGACGAAGAACCCCCAGTCTGAAAACAGAGGGGCGTCCCATGTAGAAAAAAAGGGAAAAGTGAGACTTATAACATCCCCCCACAGTGCAAGGGGATGCACTAGATAGCCCTACAGCTCTATGGTTCTGTGATAATCTACACTTCTGGAGAAAATGTTAGTTGCTGGGGAAGTGGATCTGATATGAATATCAAGGGGACTGTGTTCCTGGGGTCTGCAATGGTGTCAGCAAATGAATACATGATAGGATGAGTCTCAAGCAAGAAGTCTCAGATGAAGCCAGTACCTTTAGTACTATGGGCTATAAATCAAGTTACAGTTTTAAGAAGCATTTAAGCCTGCAATTGCCTAAAGATCTTAGAAAAACAGGATTTTGCTGCTGCATGGGTATGCGCAAGTGCGCCACTTCTCCCTTCTATGAGAATTAGATCCAGGGTTTTAGTGCAGCTTATGAAATGACATTCAATTACATTTACATTATACCAAAACGTCTAAGTAGATGCCGTTGTGAATGGTCACTACCTCCCAAAAAGGGGCGTGGAAAGAGATAAGATGGGGAAAAAATTGAAAATGAAACCAGCAGAACTGTAACCAACTCCCTGTCTGCCCACAGAACCACTGTGTGATGACGTATGCAAGACCGTGATTGCAGGAGCAGTTCTGCTCTCCTTCATTATCTCAGTGCTGCTCTCTTCTTATTTCATCCACCGTTACCACAAGAATTCTCCAAAGCCACCAATTGCCTCAGCCGAGATGACCTTTCGGCGCCCAGCTCAGTCCTACCCCATCAGTTACTCTTCTACAAATGTTCGTCGGCCATCTCTGGACTCGATGGAGAACCAGGTGCCTGTGGACACCTTTAAAATACCCGTAAGATTTTATTTTACTTTTTCAATTACATGCTAATTTGGCTTGGCTCTCTCGTTTTGCCATAAATTGGGTTTGCTAAGGAAAGTGGTGTGTTGTCTATTGAATACATTACAATAGTGCCTCAAACTTTATTGTGATTTGAGGTGGCATCGTGCTTGACAAACTTTAAAGGAGAAAATCTGGCCCAATTGACTGCAGCAGGCCTAGGATTTCACCTTTAGTTAGAGAAAGTCCTTCCCCAAAAGAATAGTGATAAAAACGTAGCCGTGTTAGTCTGGTGTAGCTGAAACAAAATACAGGACTATGTAGCACTTTAAAGACTAACAAGATGGTTTATTAGATGATGAGCTTTCGTGGGCCAGACCCACTTCCTCAGATTGTCTTCCACTATTTGATCTGAGGAAGTGGGTCTGGCCCACGGAAGCTCATCACCTAATAAACCATCTTGTTAGTCTTTAAAGTGCTACATAGTCCTGTATTTTGCTTCCCCAAAAGGTTTGCTGTCATTGAGATAAAACAAAAATCGCACCCCTGGAGGGAATACAGCAAAGGTGTCTAAGGAATGCAGGGTAATTAAACAGATCATAACTTACTGCAGAAGCCCAGATACAATCTAATCCCTTATGCCTTTTGCCATTGACTGTAGTACAGTGTTAGGCTAATGTACAGGTTGGACCTCACTGGTACAGCACCCTCGGGCCCTGAGCAGTCCCAGAAGAGTGAATTTGCTGGACCAGAGAAGGTCCACTGTCGTCAACCCCTTCAGCCTGTCGCCCCTCCCTAGAGCCAGGTCCTTTGGCCCCGCTGCCGGCCGGGCAACACGGCTGCCCCAACCCTACTGCCATAGCTGCTGCTCCAGCCCCACTGCCAGCACAGCAGCATGTAGCCCTGGTCCCACTGCCACAGCACCAGTCCCACTGCTGGCTGGCAGGTAGCTCTGATCAGGCTGCCACGGCTCACGGACTGCCCCTGCCCAGATGCCCTGCTGCCACAGCCCCTCCACCACCACAGATCTGCTGTTGCCCTGGGGTAGCTGATGGTACTCCTTCCAGGGGGCTCTCTTGTTCAGCAACATCCACAGTCCTGCCGGACCATGCATGTGGCCGGACAAGAGAGTCCCGGTTTAGGGAGGTGCAACCCACACCGAAGTTAAAGTGATTGTCCATGTTTGCAGTTTGTTTTCTGACCAATATTTCTATCATGAGGATAAATAATAATAATACCTTGCTCTTCAAACACTCTGTAGATTTCAAAGGTGTTTTACAAAGGAGACCAGTAGCATTTTCCTCATTTTATAGATGGTGAAACTGAGGCACAGAGAAGCAAAGTGATTTGTCCAAGGTCTCCCAGCAGGTCATTGGCAGAGTGGGGAATAGAGCTCAGGTCTCCTGAATCTCAGTGCACTGTTATCACTAGGAAATACTGCCTCCATTGAACATAAGGTAACACCACCTAGTGGTTGAAGCACACAGCGGGGACTGAAAAGACCTGAGCTCTTTTTGGGTACATCTACACAGCAGGGCTAAAGTCAAATTAGGCTACACAACTTCAGCTACGTCAGTTGCGTAACTTAAGTAGAAATAGTTTAACTCGGCTTTTTGGCGCTGTCTACATAGCAGGAAGTTGAAGGGAGAACACTCTTCCTTCGACTTCCCTTACTCCTCGTGAAATGAGGGTTACAGGAGTCAGAGTGAGAAGTCCTCCAGCTCGATATTATTTCATAATAAAGGCTTGCAGTGTAGAAGTGCTCTTTGTTAGTTCAGAACAATGTCAGTTATTCCGAAATAACGCTGCTGTGTAGACGTACCCTTCCTGACTCTACTATTCACTCAAAAGTATTTTCTTGGGCAAGTCACTCTACATCAGTCTCTCCATCTGAGACACAGTGGAAACTTTCCAAAGGATTCCAAATTCTTGATGAAAATTGACATGCACCGCCCTTTGAAAGTATTTAATTATTTATCTAATATGGAGCAGAAGCCTGATAATCAGCAGCGTATTGGCTAATAGTGCACCATTTGTTTGCATGACGCGTCTTCTAGTGCAGTAGTTTGACTGGGAGCGAACTGCCCTGTGGTATGGAACTAAATAATTGTTCTGCTGGAATGAACAATTGGATTCAAGTAAACTAGTTTCCTGCAAAGTCTGTGGCTAATTACTTTTGTTCCCTAGTTATTGGCTACATCCATCTGCAGCTGTACTATTTGCAATTTCATTGTGAAAATTATGTCATTGTTTTAGTGATACCTTCCAGCATTCAGTTGAATTGCACATGATGAACTGTGAATTTCGGTCGCAGGACCTTATTGTAGTGTGCAGGCTACGTTTTAATTTACAAAGTAGAATTCTTGTTAAAGTGAGGGGGAGGGGGAATATTCCCCTGCTGGCAGTATTTTATTCCCCAGGATAATTGTAGATAGCCAGAAATTGCTGTGTATAAAAATGCAAACAGTCAACGAGTTAAAAAAATCCCTAAGAGAATTCAGCCAACAAAAATTACATTAACCAAGGTTAACAGCTCTGTAAAATCTGGTATATCGAGCTGGATTCAGGACAGGATTTTCCTTGGACATTAACCTACAGTGCGACACTATAAATGAAATTAAATAATAGGGTTTTATAGCTTAGTTGAGGGTGGGTTTATTTGCATACTTTGGAAGACTCCCCTCTCCCTAGCCTACCCAGCCCTTTAATGCCGTTTGATTATACTGTATGTTGGCTGCCAGTTTGTGCACTTTTATTTATTTTCTACCTGGGGCAAATAGGATAGTGCCTGGAAAAGTCCTGCGCAGTGAGACACTGTCCTCTTGTCTGACCCACATGGCACCGTCTGATACATTTGAATGTTAAATATTGAGGCCTTCGTAGTAGCTTGTACTCTATTTGCTTTTATTTCTTGGTCCGTTTAGACATTTTGTCACTGTTCTGTAACTGTAAGGCTCACTAGCATTTCACCACAGATGGATTGTTGTTGTGACAAATTCTTAAAGGCAAACCTTCTCCCACAACTCAAACCAAAATTCAAGATCAAATAGGCCTACTTTATTTTAAAGGGCAGCATTTTTATTCTGTGTCCGTTTTTCTTCTGTACAAAGAATATTCTTCAGGTAGGCCTGTGAACATCATCCGTTATGATTGGCTGCACCTAGTGCCTTTTTATGTGGAGGAGACTTCTAGATAATTTTGAAATTCTGGCAATGAGGGCATTTCAGAAGAGCAACACCATGTTTTGACAACAGAACAAACCCCCACATTAATCAGATAACTGAGCATATAATGCCTTCTCTGAAATATAAGGCTATATTAGACCTTTATGGTTTGAGCTACCAATCAGCCTCTGGCTCCTTCTGTCTGATAAGATAACCCATTCTTATCTCATTTTATCCGGTAAGATGCCTTATTTTTCTCCTACAGGAAGACCCCAAATGGGAATTCCCCCGGAAGAATCTGGTTCTAGGCAAGACACTAGGAGAAGGAGAATTCGGGAAGGTTGTCAAGGCAACAGCGTTCAGACTCAAGGGGAAAGCAGGCTACACCACGGTGGCCGTGAAAATGCTAAAAGGTACATTTCCCCCCATGGCTGAAACGATTTGAAAGCTCTTTGGTAACCTTTCAATCTATTTGGCTTAGGTCTATGTGAATGCAGGAGGTCATCTGGGAGCAGGCCCTGCCAGCCTGCTGGATACATTTCCTCCAGCATTCTATTTATGTCCTGATGTATTTCTGTCTACAGGAGATAGTGCCACATTGATGCAAACTAATTTCCAAAGGCCCTCGTTTGTGCTGTGCAAGGACAATGTGACTTACTCTGGCAAATGCATCTCATTTAAGTTGTCATTGATTGAAGCATTGCAAGGGCTTTTAAAAACTCTGCACATTCTTGGTCTCAATTCTTCAAATATTTTAAGAAGATCCTTTGTGCTAGATACATAGTGGCTGGAGATAGAACCAACCTATTAAGCTATCCATCAACTTCACGGGCTGTGCAGGTTTGGGCTGATATATTTACTCCATGGAGGTGTGAGCCGGAAGGGCAGGAAATCAGGAAGTTCCAAGCTCTAGTTTCAGGCTGGCCATAGTCAATTCACTTTATCTCTCTACTTATGATCTTCTGATCCGTGTAATAGTGGGTAATAATATTTGCTCACCTACAATAGCTAGCATAGGGGGGAGGGATAGCTCAGTGGTTTGAGCATTGGCCTGCTAAACCTAGGGTTGTGAGTTCAATCCTTGCAGAGGCCATTTGGGGCAAAAAATTTGTCAGGGATGGTATTTGGTCCTGCTGTGAAGGCGGTGGACTGGACTTGGTGACCATTCAAGGTCCCTTCCAGTTCTAGGAGATAGGCAATCTCCATTAATTTAATTTAAAAAAGAAGCAAATAGGCAGTTTGTAAAGCACTTTGTATACACAGCGTAGCAAGGCCAACTAGTGGGAAGTAGGCAAGGGGCATGTGGAGGCACCCCATTTAGCAATTAAAATTTGGTGAGGACATAATGGAGCAGTTCACCTCCCGAATGCCACCAGGAGTCACGTATGCAGGGTGGGATTTTGAAAAGCACTCAGTATTGCGCAGTCAGTGGTCACCAACCAGTCGATCGGGATCTACTGGTAGATCTTAGAGCCTCTGACAGATAATCCTGACTGGTTTTGCCAAGAGTATCCAGTGCTGGCTCTTCAGCTGTTCCTTGCCCTATGGCTGTGCATTTCCTGACCTTTGCCTTGGAGCTATCCCCTCAGGAGCCTCCTACTTTTTGCACCGGGCAAGGAGGCAGAGGAGGGTGCTGATGTCAAGGTGCCTCCTCTCCCACCCTGTATCCTATCTCCACAGAGAAGAGAGGGGGGAACAACAAGATTTAGGATGGAATTTGCTGGTTGCTTTTGGGAGAGGGGCTGGGCCAGGACAGGGGTGATCCTGTCTTAGCCCCACTGCACCACCACCTGAGGTCAGCAGGGTCCACCTGGGGCCCACATCCCACAACCCTACCCCAGTCATGAATCCCTCCTGTACCCCAAGCCTCTGCCCTAGCTCTGAGCACCCCTGCATCCAAACACTCTCCCAGGGCCTGCACCTTAGTACCCCCTCTGGCACCCAAACTGCCTGCCCCAACTCAGAGTCTCTCTCACACTCCAGATCCCTTAATCCAAGACCAGAGCCTGCAGCCAACCCATCGCCCCTGCCTGGTAAAAGAGAGGAAGGGGAAGGATGGGGGAGGGAGGATGGAGTGAGTAGGAGCAGGTTCTTGGAGAAGGGGCACAAAGGAGGTGGGACAAGGGTATTTATGTTTGAGATAGATCTTGGATTGCACTTAAATTCAAAAACTGATCTTGTGCTTAATAAGACTGAAGACCATTGCTCGAAGCAAAGCTAAGCCAATGCTGAGCACTTTTGAGAGCCTCACCTGAGAAACCCCATGTACATGTAATGTAAATGTAATTTAGTTTTGTCCAGTTGACTTTTAAAGATACAGAATCTGAGATTACAGAGTTGGAAGAAGACCTACAATAGATACCCCTCGTTGATAGGAAGGGATTTCTCATATGCATCTATCTCTACCTATTGTAGTGTCTTACATTGAAGAAACTGACCCATAGGTCTTTCTTTTCAAACCCCAGCTACACCTACCATTCTCCCACATGTGCCACATTAAAAAGGAGAGCAAAGTAATGAAATAATGAGTTGTCTCTCTCTGGAGGCCAGATCAAGTATCGCCATAGTCCCCAAATAGAGCCAGTGGTTGGCCATCGTTTATGCTGCATTTCACACATAATGGTTACATCATCTGTACCATATCAGTGGCACGCAAAAGGGACAGAAGGCAGATGGAGGCCTTTCGATCACAAAAGGCCTTGCAAAATCTAGGACTGGCCCTGAAGTTCTGGCAGGAGGGTAATTTAAACTGAATACTCCTGAAGGAAAAGATAGAAATGGAAAGAACAGAGGAAATAACCCTGTTTTGTGATAGAAGCTGATACTACTTCATGATAGCGTGTGGTCTCTGGATACCAAGAGGCTAAGTGTGCTAGGAAATTGAGAGAATCAGCAGAAATGTTTCTGAGTAGATGAGTTCTTACTTTTGGTGAGGAGCAAGCATTGGCTGGATGACCTCAGTCGTTAATTGCTCTGTGAATAAGAAAACACAATTATAATGGGATAATGGATTTCTTATTAGCATTTTTATTGTGTGCAATCTTAAAAAAACAACCCATCATCTCTTTGAGTGCATGGAAATTGCACATTACATCAATTTACCAATGGAATAAATGAGTTATGAAATGCACGTCTACATTTATAAAAAGGCTTCCTTATAATGAGGGTTCAATGGAGATGAAATCAAAGACAGAGCATGAAGACAAAGCACTGGAACTTGGTCTTGCAGAGGCAAAGACTAATTTAGCTCTGCATGAAACATTAACATAACCTTGTACATGGCATTATGAATGGAGTATCCATAATCTTTATCGCGTGCCAACTTTATTTATACTTTTACAAGTATTGGTGACTTTTTAGCAGGTTTTACATCAATAATATGTAACTGAGATAAAATTCCTAAATATGCTATTAAAAATTGACATTCTTAATTTCAGCTGCCTTAACATTTGACTTTCCCTAGCTATTAATTGGAGCAGAATTGATAGCAGACAGGGCTAACCCTTTATTTAAGCATTCTCCTCTAATAAATTCATAAGGCATTTATAGTAATGTCACAAACTCTAATGAATTCCTTTTGCAATGCATGTTTCTTCCCCAGATAGCTTCCCCAAATGTTCCATGAGAGCTGCATGGCCATTACTTTGGTAAACATTTGTGGGTTTTTTTTTTTACTTTGTTGTGAACAAATAGAAATAGAAATTAAACAGCAACAAAAATCACTTATCTTGGATGTTCTCCAAGAAGTTTTATGCTGTCCACCAGCCAAGGTATAGTATAGCTGAATCAGGCCCACCATACCCAGTCTCTGCTGTTTTGAAGTCATTGGAAAGATATTTACTGACTACAGCGGATATTGGATCAGGCACATTATAAATGAATACACATCCAGGGTGAAATTCATCCTAGTGCAAAGAACAAAGTCCTTTGCGCCCTTTAATTTCTGGGACAGGACAGCGATAGAGCAGCCATGTAGAGCAGCCTCCTTCCCACAGCAGCACCTAGAAGAACCAGTCTTGATCTAGCACACTATTGTGCTTGTCTCTGTACAAACACACAGAATAAGATGGACCTTTCCCCCAAAGCATGCAGTCTAAGACAAATACAGCCAGGCTGATGCAGGGGAGGGTTACAAAGCTATAATGATACCATATTAAACTGTTATTATCAAGGCAAACTCTTCACAAACAAATAATGTAATTGAATGTTAAAATAAATAGTGTAGATTCTCTTTTGAGTGTATTAGGCCATGTAAAAATGTATCTTGTGTTAAGGTTCAATATAGATTATTAATGAGAGGGTCAATGTAACCCAGGGTCAATCAGTTTATTAATCAAAGATTATTAGTGAAACTTTAATCTTCCAGATACAGAAAGGCAAATACAATATCAATCCATTCCAGTATCACCCAGAAATGCATCCATTTATATAGGATACATTTTCACACACACAAAAAGAGAGAGAGAGAGAGAGAGAGAGAGAGATCTGTTTTCATTACTCGGGTCCTACCAAATTCATGCTCCATTTTGGTCATTTCGCAGTTATAGGATTTTTAAAATAATAAATGTCCCTATTTCAGCTATTTAAGTGTCATGGTGGTGTAACTGTAGGAGTCTTGACTCCTCAAAAGGAGTTGGGTGGAGAGGGGGGGCGGGTAAGCAGAGGTGAAAGGAAGCGGGTGCGGCCCTGGTGTGCAGCTCCGGCAAGAGCTGGCTGAGTTGCAGCAAAGCCGGCAGGGAGCTACGGAAAAAGCTGGCAGGCTGCAATAGGATGGTACCTGTAAGAAATTTTAAGTTCCTTTCACTGCTGAGGGCAAGTACAGGACTGCTACCCTTACTTTTGCACAGTTGCTGGCCGCAGCACTGCTTCAGAGCGGGATAACTGAGGAGCGATGGCTGCTAAGTGGGATCTCAGTGCTGAAGGCAGCATCACTGCCAGCAGCAGTGCAGAAGTAGGGATGGCATGGTATGGTACTGCCACCCTTATTTCTGTGCGGCTGCTGGCAGGGCGCTGACTTCAGAGCTGGGCGCCTGGCCAGCAGCCACCACTCTCCAGCCACCCAGCTCTGAAGGCAGTCCAGAAGTAAGGGTAGCAATACTGCAGTCCCCCTAAAATAACCTGTTGGCCCCCTCAAGACTCCCTTTTGGGTCAGGACCATCAGTTTGAGAAATTCTGTTCTTCCCCATGAAATCTATGTAGAATCGGGTAAAAGCACATAAAAGACCAGATTGCACAGTGAGAGACCAAAGTTCATGGTTTGCCACATGTTTTTTAAGGACATTAATTTGGTAGGGCTCCAATCATGACCTATTGTCCCTTGGGCTACAGCTACACTATGAACTTTTTCTCATTTGCATATCTCGTGCTCTCATTTGCATATTCTCTTCTGATCCTTTTTGCAGAAGAGTTTTTGCGCAAAAAAGCTCTGTGTCGACGGCACCTTTTTGCACAACTCCCCCTTTTGCACAAGATCCCTTCTTCCTCAATTTTCCTCCCACACCCCAACTCCAATTTCATGAGCATTCAAGCCCCTCATAGAATTTCCATAGCCTCCTGTGGCTCTGCAGCCAGAAAGTTTGCCCAATCCTGCTCTTTAATGTGATGGCTAGGGCTGAGAGGTGGGAGAGCCAAGTTCAAATCCCCTTCTGCCTGATGTGGAGCATGGGAACTGAACTTTGTCTCCCATGCCCTATGTGAGTGTACTAACCACTGGGATAAAAAAAGAGGGCCCATGACCTGCTGCTCCTGCCTGTTTTGTAAATGTCATCTAAGTCCTAAAAATCTCTCTCGTTTTGGCCAATAATTTTGAGTAATTTGAAACTGCATTTCTCAGCTAATAGACCAGCAGCTGAAAAATGTCACCCACCTCCGCCTGTCAGAACGCCTCCGCCTGTAAGTGACTGAACATCAATGAAGAATCAGGCCCTGTCCCTGGTCTGAACACTGTTACAAAGCAGAGAGTGCACAGGTCATCTCAGGAGCGCTCTGAACTCCGTGTTCTTCAGTTGCACCTGTTCACTCCACAGCAATTTGTTCCCTGCACATGCCTAAATCAAGTCAAAGTCTGCCCCAGGACACAGGCGGCTCATCAGGCATGTCAGTTTCCATAGCCTACAGTACACAATGGAGTGATATGACCATGTCATGCTGGCTGCCTTTCCCGGCCCTAACGCTATGGACCAGGTGCCCGTTTTGCTGCTAGCTTTCAGTGTGAAGTCCTGCAAGACATGCACCCCTGATCTCTGGGATTACAGATGAGCACATTAATCACTTGGCAGCAGGCCCGCTGACAGGGCAGGTATGAGGGGAAATTGCTGCCTCAAACCCTTTAGAATTGCCGAGGGCACGCTGCACGGTGAGTTCTGGCCAGCTCTGAGCTCCGCCCCTTCCGCCCCAGGTCCCGCCCCTTCTGGGAGTGTAGAACTGGCAACACCACATTGCTCAAGGGCCTGGCAATCCTGTTGGCTCCCCTGCTTAGCAGCAATCTCAGCACTTCAGACAGGTGGTAGGATGCTAATTTACAGCTTAAACGATAGGTGACATGTTCCTTTTATAAACCAGATGTCTGTTTTTGATGCTTTCTCTAGAAAATGCTTCCCAGAGTGAGCTGCGAGATCTGCTGTCAGAATTCAACCTCTTGAAACAGGTTAACCACCCTCATGTCATCAAACTGTATGGAGCATGCAGTCAGGATGGTAAGTGTCAGCAGCTAATGAGTAAGAGAGAAACAAAGAATGGCTCTAGCTTGGGATTGGACCACTATGTAAAATGCTAAACACCCCTGTACGTTTGCTAATGGTTAAAAATGGTGGTGAGTAAGAATGAGTGAGGGAAGGGTAAATCCTAATTTCAGCAAAACTAGCCACAGATTTTATGGATACCACTATTTAGTCAGAGGCCAACATGTTTTGATTCTAAAGCTATTTTAAAATATTTCCTAGTCAGTTTCTTTTTCTGCCTCCTAATTTTGGGTCTCAGTGAGCCTCTTCCAATGGGACTGGATTTTGAGTGTTATCATTGTTTTGAATTTTAGAAGCAGCTAAAGGCCTGTGGCTGGGATTGGGGAACCATTTTGCTAGGTAGTGTGTGAATGAGTAGATAAGGGAGAGCAGGCTACCTAACTCCAGACTAGCTGACTTTCATAGAATCATAGAACCATAGAGCTGGAAAAGACCTCAGAAGGTCATCAAGTCCAGCCCCCTGCTCTAGGCAGGACCAATCCCAACTAAATCAACCCAGCTAGACCAGACTAACACAGAAACATCTCTATTACTAACTCCAGACTAGGTTGCTATTCAGTTTCGCTTTCGCTTTTTCTGTCCCCTCCCCCTCCTCCGGCCGAGGTTTTCTTGCACTAGCATGGTTCTGTCGTGTTGTGCTTTCGTGAATGCTTGTATTTGTCAAAAGCTGCTTTCACTGTACTTAACTGCAGATATATGGGGGAAATAATGTTCAGCAAATGTATATAAATAGCCAAAGGGGCAAACTTTCAGTGCAGACCATGGAGATTGATCGAAAGAATTCTCATTAATATTAAATAGTTGTATTGACAACATTCTCTGCCAAAAAGTACAGACTGAACCTCTCTAGTCTGGCACCCTCAGGACTTGACCGGTTCTGA
Organism: Pelodiscus sinensis; assembly: GCF_049634645.1. NCBI lineage: Eukaryota > Metazoa > Chordata > Testudines > Trionychidae > Pelodiscus > Pelodiscus sinensis. Next base: position 13,308,304 of record NC_134718.1, read on the forward strand.
ACGAGACTATGGGAAGTCAATATTGTCTAGCCACATTACCAACACTTCCACTGCTTATTGGGCTCTTAGGGTACGTCTAGACTACCGCATTTTGTCGACAGAAGTTTTGTCGACAGATACTGTCGACAAAACTTCCATCGACAAAGAGCGTCCAGACACATTGAGTTCTGTCGACAAAGCAAACTGCTTTGTCGACAGAACTCCGTAGTCTGGACGCAACGTTACAGGCAATAACACCTTCTGTCGACAGAGTTCTGTCGACAGAAGGTGTTATGCCTCGTAAAATGATGTATACCAGTGTCGACAAAACTGCTGAGTTCTGTCGACGTTATGTCGACAGAACTCAGCGGTAGTGTAGACACTGGTATAGTTTTGTCGACAAAAGTCCACTTTTGTCGACAAAACTAGGTAGTCTAGACACACCCTTAGAGAACATTTAGGGGTAAATTAGAGCTAAATAACAGCACAGAACATTGAGAGCCAGGATTGCTGGCTTTAAACAAACTTCATGGAACCGTGGGAAACTTGGCCACACCCATGAAAAGTGGACATCCAGCCAACTAAAATCATTCCAGATTATGGATGTTTCTGAATGATAGAGCTATGCATTAGAGAGATAGAACCTGTACCTTGTGTATGTTGATCTTTCAGTTGTTATGGAGCATGAGTGATTTACATGGCCACAAATTCTTAAGGCTCAATCCTGTGCCCTCAGAACTCCTGTGGATGTCACTGTTAGTTCTAGGGGCACATGAAATTCAAGATTGTACATCTGGGAGACTCAGATTTTGAAAAAAATCAGGTGTTTTAATGAACCCTTGTGGAGAGGATAAAATCAGTGTGCTGTGAACTGCTTGAGTTGAACACTTCCCATAAATATGAAGGTAATTCATTAATGCACAGGAGTGGGAAGGCTTTGATACAGCTGACAAATGTACTCAGCATTATAGCTCTGAGTGGATATTATTCATGTGGGTGTTGGGGAGGAGAAACTTGCTAATGGATTGAAATGTCAGGATTTTTGTGCAGAATCTATACTTGAGTGCTTTGAAAAGGCACCTTAATTAGTATGCAGGAATGAGAAGATGTTTTGTGAGCTAAATACCACAAGCTCCAGAAAGTAATTTTGATTTTTTTTTTAAATCAAGTTTCTTAAAGTAATGCCTTATACTGGCTTGGTTTTTAAGTAGGTTTAAGAAAATTAAAAGATGAAAGCTAAGGAGCTCTATACATCAGGTCAGCATTTCTCCTTAGTCATATCCACATGAATCTGGAGACCTTCAATTGACTTCTGTGGACTTATTCTGGATTTATACTCACATGACTAAAAAGAACATATTTTGACTCAGCCTCTGTATGCAGCTACTTTTTGCATGAATTTGCTGCATTATTGAGGTGTTCACCTTGTATGCATGTGCTTTTTGGTTTTATTGTCTTTCTATTTGCTTTTTGGATTCCTCCTGACCTTAAGGTATTATATTCTGGCAGCTAATGTCACTATTCATCTATGAAAGACAAGCAAGATTTGGCCAACTATTGCTATAACACTATGTGCCCATGCATACATGTGTGACTCCATCAATATAAAAAAAGAGCACTAAATAAGCGTGTCACTAACCAGCTACATGAATTCACAGCTAATGATAAAACATGGCAGATGTGCACCAACACCAAAATGAGGCATATCTCAGGCGAAATCATGGAGAGTATAAGTTTTGCTGCTGATTTCAGAGGGATCAGGATTTCAACCCAAGTATTTTCACATATGTCACTCATTGGCTTCATTTTTTTTAACATGAGCCAATCTATAATTTAATAATTATTGCATGCACATCAACATTTAGCATATGGCGAGACAGAATAAAAACTAGTTCAGTCTAATTTTATATGGAGATCACACACAATCAATAACTTTTATTCTTTGTAAACATGCTTTCCATTCCCAAGCAATGACACTATTTAAAACGATGTGCCATGATGCAACAAAAGAACACAACAACAGATCAGAGGCAGATTAAGGGTTAGACTCATAGAACACTAGAACTGGAAGGGACCTCGAGAGGTCATTGAGTTCGGTCCCCTGCCCTCATGGCAGGACCCAGTACTGTCTGATCATCCCTGATAGATGTCTATCAACCTGCTCTTAAATATCTCCAGAGATGGAGATTCCACACAGTGTTAGTGCAGGGCTGAGCAAGATGTGGCCTAAGGCTTTGACCTGGCCTGCAGACGGCATGTGGCTGCTTTCTATTCATATCTTGGTGCCTATGCCACAGAATTTCCAGGCGGTGGCTCCGGCAGCAGAATCCTATTTAAATGGCTCATGGCTCCCAGTTGTTGTGCTATCCCCGCAGGGGCCAGAACTACGAGCCCTTTAAATAGCCACAGCAACCCCGGCCGGCTGCCAGCCAATGCAGTCGTGGTGGGACAGGGACTGCGAGCCCTTTGCTGTCTTTTTAATTCAAAGCCTCCAGCCCTGGACAGCCCTGGACAAGTCCCTAGCTCCACCCCTTCTGACCCAGACCCCCCACTCTTACACCCTAGGCCCTGCCTCTTCTGGGGGTGGAGCTGGCCCATGACTAGGTACCAAAATTAATGAAGCCCGTCCCCTGTAAAAATTATTGCCCATCTCTGGTGTGTGAAACCCTGGGCCAGAGCAAGTGGGGTTCCCTTCCTACCCCTTCCATCTGCAGTCCTCCCCCAAGCCTGCTCCCAGCACTCCTGCCAAGGAGAAGGGTGGGCATACAATTTGCCTGCCTTGTGCTCCTGCTGGGGAGTGGGGTTGGGACACGGGAGCAGGAGAGCTGTGTGGTTGGGGGGGAGCAGGGCAAGCTTGCAACCCTGCTCCTTGGCAGGAACGCCAGGCCAGCGGAGGAGTGGGTTGATGTGGGGGTGCTCCAACTGGCCAGGGCTCCTGGCACAGGCCCCTTTGGCCCAGTGGATAATCCACCCCTGCAGCAGATAGGCAGCTGGTGGGATGAAGCCGCTGCCTGCGATGCTCACCAGCGCCTTCTCACTGTAGCCTTAAAACTAGGCACTGCTTGGGTGACTAGCAAGCTGTACCGGGTACTTACACTTAGGTTCTGGGGCACAAGCCCAGGGCTAGCATAGAAACTGTGTCGCTGCTTTAGCTGTGGTAGGTGTTGCTAGGTGCCCTCTATACCTCGGAGCAGTTATGCTCAAGAGTACTAGGGCTTGTAGCATGAGAGAATTCCCATAGGACATCCACTCTGTTTGCAGGATTCTGAATGTTGCTTAGGGCATGAACAAAGCTCTGCCACTCCTCTCTGTCATGCTGGCTACTTACTTTTTTTCTACCATTTAACTTTTTTACAAGGATAGATGGCTGGCCTTTCTCTCCAACCCCAACTGAGGGGACCAGTGGACTGCTTTTCATGGGAGCCCTCGCTAGCTTTGACAATACTATTGGGAGTTACAACTCCTACCGGCCTGACTTCGGGTTATTTGAACACATAATGGCTGCGTCTAGACTGGCAAGTTTTTCTGGAAAAACTTGCCAGCTGTCTACACTGGCCGCTTGAATTTCCGCAAGAACACTGACGATCTCATATAAGATTGTCAGTGTTCTTGCGGAAATGCTATGCTGCTCCCGTTCGGGCAAAAGCCCTCTTGCACAAATGCTTTTGTGCAAGAGGGCCAGTGTAGACAATGCGGTATTGTTTTGTGCAAAAAAGCCCCGATTGCGAAAATGGCGATTGGGGCTTTCTTGCGCAAAACCGCGTCTAGATTGGCACAGACGCTTTTCCGCAAAAAGTGCTTTTGTGGAAAAGCGTCCGCGCCAATCTAGACGCTCTTTTCCGCAAATGGTTTTAACGGAAAAACTTTTCCGTTAAAAGCATTTGCGGAAAATCATGCCAGTCTAGACATAACCCATCTGTTCTACCATATCAAGTTGCAGTGCCCAGGGAAGCATGTTTGCAGGATTGCGGCCTGTAATTGTTACAAACGAGTCTGGTGATGTCAACTAGAAAAAGCCTTAGAAAAGTAGAGCAGAACCACCTTCCTGATTTGTAATTTACTTTCTTTCCCCCAGGACCTCTGTATTTAATTGTGGAATATGCAAAATATGGTTCCTTGCGCAGTTTTCTCAGGGAAAGTCGCAAAGTAGGACCTAGCTATGTGGGCAGTGACACCAACAGAAACTCAAGCTACTTGGACAACCCAGATGAGAGAGCATTGACAATGGGAGATCTGATTTCATTTGCATGGCAGATATCTCGGGGGATGCAGTACCTGGCAGAAATGAAGGTACAGTGCAACAGCTATGCAATGAGCATATCTCTGTGAGAGAGAGAAAAGTATCCAGAGGTTTCTCCATGAATTTTACCCCATAAGAATAATAACCAAGATTGTTGGCTTCTTTTTAAAAGCTTGTTCATCGTGATTTAGCAGCCAGAAACGTACTGGTGGCAGAAGGACGCAAAATGAAGATTTCTGATTTTGGCTTGTCCCGAGATGTTTATGAAGAGGATTCCTATGTCAAGAGAAGCAAGGTACAGTGCATGTTAAAACTAGTGCTGGAATCCCTGCTTCACCAAGGGACTGGGTTTACACGGAAGCACATGAACACAGAAAACAAAGACAACAGCTAATTCTGATAAGGAAACAGGGAACAAAAGGTACAGATTAAACAAAATGAAGAGCTCTATCATGAAGGCCATTATAAGTAACTAGATTATGCTGTAAAAACAACAAGGAATCTTGTAACACCCTAGGGTATGTCTACGCTAGCTCGTTAGTTTGAGCTAGGTAGACAAATGAGGGCAACCGGAGTTGGAAATGAAGCCTGGGATTTAAATATCCCGGGCTTCATTTGCATGTTCCCGGGCGCCGCCATTTTAAAATCCCCCTTAGTCCGAACTCCGTGCCCACGGCTACACACGGCATGGAGTAGGTAATTCGAATTAGGATCTCTACACGCGGCACGGAGTAGGTAGTTCGAATTAGGATCTCTAATTTGAATTACCTACTCCGTGCTGCGTGTAGCCGTGGGCATGGAGTTCGGACTAAGGGGGATTTAAAAATGGCGGCGCCCGGGAACATGTAAACGAAGCCCAGGATATTTAAATCCCGGGCTTCATTTCCAACTCTGGTTGCCATCATTTGCCTACCTAGCTCGAACTAACGAGCTAATGTAGACATACCCTCAGAGATTAACAGATGTATGAGGTCAGGAGCTGGAGTGGAAGATTACAGTATCCAGGATATATATAACAGCAAAAGAAGTTACCTGTCAGTTGTAGGACCAGTGTTAGTGAGGCTAATTAAGTTTGGATGGATGTGTCTCATTCGCAGCAGTTGATGTGAAGATACAAATGCTATTTGTATCCTCATCAGGAAATATTAGTTCCTGACCCATCTTTCAGGGTGCAATAATCTTTCTATTTTTCTCTGATGTCCCATAAATACCACATCTACAATCCAATCACAGGACATGGTGACATATGAAGACAGTAGGACCACCCATGTCCTTGTAAGTGGGTTAAACTCCTGGACTATTTCTGGAAAGCATGAATCCCTGTATCTTATAACCATCATTTATCTTGTCTATGTGCTATAACTGTAGTATAGGCAGGAGTCTTAAAAATAATGTGTGATCTATCAATAATAAAGACCAATATGTTCAAATATAACCCTATTTCCTTTGAATTATTTTTTCAGGTAGTATTTTTTTTATAGATATTAGTTTGTAAGTTGCTTAGTCTACGTCTACACTGCAATGCTATTTTGGGATACTAGAGTATCCTGAAATAGCTATGATGCGTCTTCACAGCAAGCCCGTTATTTAGGGTTTGCTGTCCTGATGTCTCTGTAAATCTCATTCCAGGAGGAGTAAGGGACATTTTGGAATAGCGCTTTATTTTGAAATTTGGTGCTGCATAGATGGTGCTTTGTAGACAGCGCCAAATGATGAAATATGCTATTTCGAAATAGCTCAAATTGTGTAGCTCAAATTGCGTATCTTGTTTTGAGTTACGATGCAGTATAGACGCACCCTTAAGGTACAAAATCTAGGGCCTCATCTTGCTATTTTATATTTCATAAAAGCAATTAGTCTCAATTAGTCTCTCTCTTTTTATTACTGCCAAGCTCACAAAACAAGGGATTGAACAAAAAGGCAGAAAGAGCTAGCAGTCCCTGAAATCAGAACTAATTCTGTCTGAAAACTCTATATTTGGAAACTAAATCCAGATCTTAGTTTCTTGACTGCCTCTACTCAAGCTATGATAATCTGAACCAAAACCCAGATCCAAACATTTCTGAAAAATCCATATCCAAATGCCAAAGCTTGGGCCCATCTTTGCCACGGATAGCAGAGAAAGACAGAGTATCTGCCGGTTTGGAATGCCTCGGCTTCTTTAAAGCAATTTTGTTTTTCCTGTCACAGTAAATTATTATCAGCTGTCTAGAAACAGCCCTGTCTGCTCCCAATGCTCATGGCAGAACTCAGCATATGGTAACATTTCATCTGTAGGATTCTGCAAAGGAAATTTAGTGGAAAGCCTTTCTTGTGGTATTAGGAGAGTGCCTCTCATTGTTTAGTCATATGATGGCTTTCCCTGAATGGAACTACTTTTGTGATAACCTCAGGATCATGAAATAAGCGTCATCCATTACTGTAGCGGATATTGTCCTAACACAGTGAGCCAAATTCTTTTTTAAACCTGCCTGCGTGCAACTCTTACTGAAATCATTGGCTTCTGCATGTAAAAGAGACCAGTATCCTAGCTCTGGCTATGTCTAGACTGCAGTCTTCTTTTGGAAGAAGCTTTTTCGGAAGAGATCTGCGGAAAAACTTCTTCCGAAAAAGAGCACCCACACTGCCAACGCGCATCGAAAAAGCGATCTGTTTTTTTGAAAGATAGCATTCACGCTGAATAGACTCTATCTCACATTTCAGCAGTGATTACTAGGGACAGAGTGGCCACCAGGGCACCTGTGCTTTTTCCTCTTCTTTCGAAAGAACTCCCTCTTCCCCATCCACACACGCCTTTTTCTGAAAGAGCTCTTTCGGAAAAAGGCTTCTTCCTCATAGAAGTCGGAAAAAACCCCTCTGCTCTTTCGATTTTCTTTTGGAAGAACACAATTGCAGTGTGGACGTAATGGAAGTTTTTCGGAAAAAATTCCGTTGTGTAGACATACCTTCGGTGTGTGAAAATCAGTAATAGTATTTTATGTTGACCAGTCAATCTTCTGTGATAATGGGTCTGACCTCTGGGTGGGTTAGTGTGAAAGTGTTGCCAGCACGAATTCAAGCACATGAGAACTTTTGGCTTCTGCAAATCCTGTGACTTTTTGACATTTGTTTTTCCCTACAATTCCAGTTAGTAATGCTCAATCACAGGATGTTTGCAGAAGGCAGATACAAAAGTGACCATGGGCAAAGATCATTACAAACTATAAATCGATAGTATATCAGGAAAGCAAATGCAGCAGTATTACATGTAACCTTCTAACTTAGTACTTTTGTTGCTGTTTTTTCTCTTAGGGTCGAATACCTGTTAAATGGATGGCAATAGAATCCCTATTTGATCATATCTATACAACACAAAGTGATGTGTAAGTCTGCATTGTGGGGTATCTTACCATGTGTATGTCTGTTGCACAGTGTTTAACAAAGAACGACAGTAACATATTTAATAGCCATAGCTTCTAAGTTGGAAGATAACAAAGATCAGCAAGACCCGATGACTCGGTTTCTCTTAGTCATGGTGGGATAAATATGGAACTTTTAAATTGTAGATTACACATTACACAAAAATGTAAATTGTGAGTGAGTGTGTTGGGATCTGATTGCCCTTCATTGGCCTTTGTGGAATGACATTTGATGGTCTCAGTCTCGTTTGAAGAATGCATGCCCCAAAACCCACTCTTGTTGGCAGACTCAGCAAAAAAGACCAAGGATTTATAGCCCGAGTTACCTCCCACTGAAACCAGAGACAAAATTCCAAATGACTTCAGTGGGAGCAGGATCAGACTCTTGGGCCTGATTGATGCTAGACCAGGAAGGTTGGTACACAACTCCAGCAACGCAGAATAGGAATGTTAAGTAGCAGTTAAGTGGCTTTCCATCGACTCCTCGATTAGTCGATAAGGAAGGGCTGTGTCAGCGCTCATTCCTGGTTCATGCTGGGTCTCCCCACAACCTCCCACTGCCGCTTCACATTTTTAAAGGGAAGCTGGCAGGAGAGGATGCTGGCTGAATCCCTGGTCCCGGATCTCAGCACAACTCCCTCCGCCTCCCCCGCCACTTTGCATTTTTAAAGGGAAGCCGGCGTACGTGCTGAGACCCAGGAACAGGGATTCAGCCAGCGTCCTTCCTTGCCAGCTTCCCTTTAAAAATGCATGGGAGGTGGGAATGAGTGAGTAGTCGGTAGTGCTACCCGATAAGCTCTTGCGTATCAGGTAGCCAACTATTCCTTTACACCCTTAATGCATAACTGGAGTCGGCTTACCTTCAGCCAAGCCTCAAGGTCAGAGGCCGTTGGCTTCCCTTACTCCTTGCAAAAGGAGGAGTACTGGATGCCTGTAGGAGCTGCCCTCCCTGTTCAATTTAGGAGACTATACTAGACCCATTAAATTGAATGCCAGAATATCGACCTCCAGAGCATTGATCTTCCGGTAAATAGAGACATGCCCTTAATGAGCAAGCCAGTTGCATCCACATGATGCAAGTACCTGTGTCTGTTAGGGAGGGATTCCATGGGGAAATTTCCTTCCCCTTTCCCTTCTCACATTACTTCTTTCCTCACCCAGGCTGGTCAAGAAGCAGGGGAGGAGCGAGTGACAAGCAAGGATGTTCTTGGGGGAGAGGCTGGGGGAGAGGAGGACCTCGTGACAGAGCATGGCTGCAGCCACAGTGTGGGTGCTGCTGTCCCATCCCCACTTCTAGGGAGCTTCCGACACACCAAAGTCAGCGGGCTGGTACGCTTCCCAAGGGAGGGGACATCTGCAGCATTTCTCCCCCAGTGTGGCCATCCTTTTCTGGGGAGGCTCAACCTCCCACAGACTCTTATAGCATCCCCCATGTTCCAGGCTATTACTCTGCCTGTCTAACCAACTGAAGAACTAAAGGGTTACTTTACTGGAAAATTGATTCTTAAATATTTTACATTTATGAACAAATATATGTACAAATAATGCTAGTTGGAATGATGCAATTACATTTTTTGCACCTATCTATCAACATACTTAAAATCCATCCCAGAGTGCTGAATTTTCTTCATAAATTCTATAGCTCTTTTTTCCCCCCAGCTGCTTCCTCTTAAGACACTTGTATATAGTTAATAGTTGGCAGTGATCTAGTAGTAGTATAGGTTGCCAGCTTCTATGATTTCCCTCCCTCCCCCAACTCTGCTGCAAAACCCCTTCACTTTTTATGCTGGAACCTAGATATACATTGCGCCTCCGGCAGCCCATCATCCACTGTACAGTGGAAAATATCCCCCACACTCTTATTTAATTTTTATAATAATTGTAAAACTAAGGTACAATATCCTAACATACAAATCTGAAAACCAGCTGGAGTTAATTGAGAACTTACCAAAATGCTACACCCTCTTACAGAGTGTCCAAAAAATTCACTCAAACAAAGAAGAATCTTAAAAATAAAAACCCACAATGCCACACATCCTTTCTGGATGGCTTACAGGTCAAATCATAACCTGATGGAGTGAATGGAACAATTGGCTCAATGAAGGGCATGAGGAAGAACAGAAAGACTCAAGCGCAATGGAGCATTATAAATACGCACTAGCTTTGAGGAAGATACAGACTGGTTACAAATGAACGGATGAAATATTATCAGCAGGAAAAGGCTGCTTGAAAGTTTTGTGTAAGGCTATGTGAGAGTAGCAGTTCTCCCATCCCTCCCCTTCCCCCTCCCGCCTCCCCTCTCCTCCGCCAGAGAGAGGGAGCCATGTTGGAGCTCAATAGGTCCTGGCCTAGGAATGCCATTTCCTCTGTTTAAAATAAAAGTAACTTAAAGAATCCCAATGATACAAATGAAGCATAGTCAGGTGGAGAGCAGTTTCTGCTGCTAAAATTTTAAGGTGGGACTTTCAAGAGAGCCTCAGGGAATTAGGCACGTAACTCTCATTGACTTTCAGTGGGCATCAGGGGCCTAACTCCTTTAGGTTTCTTTTTTAAAAGCAAGCTCTTGCATAAAAAGCTGATGTCAAAAAGTGAATGTTTGTTACACTTTGTTCATAACTTTGTTCTCAGAGGCATCCCGTCAGGCCTGAGTGGAAAATGCTACTGTGCTGTTTGCTGAATACAGACCATGCTAAGCTCTTTACTAGCAATCCAAGTGAATGTTACCTTCCTTCCTTCCTTCCTTTTCAGCTGGTCATTTGGAGTTCTGCTATGGGAGATTGTAACCCTGGGAGGAAACCCATATCCTGGAATTGCTCCTGAAAGACTCTTTAACCTCCTTAAATCCAGCTATCGAATGGAGAGACCTGAAAACTGTAGTGAAGAAATGTAAGTACTTCTTCCTGGCTATGTCTACACTGTGAATTTCTGCAGCAGAAAATATGCTAATGAGGACTCATTAGCATAAGTTGTGCAACATCCTTATGCGTTTCTCGGAGAAACATTGACTCCGGAGAGGCATAAAAATCTTGTGCAAAACGGAAGTGGCAGAAAATATATAAATACACTGCTTCTTTTTGCGCAAAAAGAAACGGCAGAAAATATGCTAATGAGATCATGACTTATGCTAATGAGCCCCATCATTTGCATATTTTCTGCAAAAACTTGCAGGGTAGACAAAGCCCCTTTGTCCAGCTTCATAGAAACATCGTGGAATGAAGGGGGAAAACAGTATAAATAGCACCCATCTCCAGCATGACTTTTAGAAACAAGCTAGTAAAAGCAAAGAATTCTGACATCATAAAATTGCAGAAAGGTAGGGCGACAATCTGTGTTAAATGCTGAAAAGAAATACAATCTGAAAAGAAATACAGCCCAAGTGCCTGCAGCTCTTGCCAAAATACTCGCTGAAGATTGGATAAAAGCACTCATCAGGCTACTGAAAATGTGTAGGTTGAATATTCAGAACATGGGGTGTAGGGAGAAATGCATTTAACATTGTGATGACTGACCTCTTTAAGATGAGCTGGAGCATATCCAAAGACTGGGAACTCATTTTCCTGCAAAGAAGGTGGCTATTTTAATGTCTGTGCTCCATGTACTCCCTGCAAATGGTTTGTTAGTTGTCTGACTTTCCTGGTAGTGTACAGAATCCTGAAAAAGAAGATACAAGTATTGATTTCTGGCTCAAGGTATGATGCAAAGATTTTGTGACTTGGTGAGTCATTTCTGTTTATTGGTGAAAAGGCAATTAACCAGGAAAATCTCAGAGAGAAATAGTTCATCTCCTGGATATCTGTGGTGTATGAAAATGAAACACATAGAGCTTGAAATGTGTTTATCAGGCTCTATTAAACAAGATCGCTTCAAGTGTCCTTGAATGATCTTGCCCACATGTATGGTGAGAAAAAGCAGCATAAATAGTACAACCATTTTTGTTCAGTGCATCACATGCACAGAGATACCACTGAGACATTGTTGAACTTAGATCTAGTCAGAAGTTCAAAGATCTTAAGTCCAGATTTTCTCCGACAAATTATACGTTTAAAATTATTTTCACCTTTCTTTCCTTCCTGAACGAAGCAAGACCCCTTCACTTCAAATGTTCCATTGCTTATTCTTTTTTGGAGTTACTCTTATTGTTTAAATTTGGGGGGAAGGGTTGATGGGGTTTTTTGTCTCTCTTTGTTGGACAACCTGGGTAGATGTTTATCTTTGGATATTATAGATTGTATAAAATAAACCACTTATGGCCCATTTTTCAATGCATGCACCAAATTATCCAGTCTAGCAATGAGGAGCATAGATTTGCTTCATTTTTATAGGTATGCAAACATTTCTGAACCAATTCACTCCATCTTTAATATAATAAAGCCAAAAAATTGAGATTAGAATAATATAATTTAGGTTGTAAAGTCAAGTGCTGAAAAGTTAGGAAATCCCAGATTTATGGCTACTTCTGCAAACTTAATGCTTTGAGACCATCTTTAATGGCATGATCACATAGTGTCACCATGCATATGCACAAGGGGAAGGGTGTGAATTCAGACTGTGTAGCCTATCATAAATCTGGCATGTTTGAAACTGTCAGGTGCTTGAATTTGCAACCTAAATTGCATTCTTGTAACTTAGGGTTCTCGAGTGTCATTTGTTTGTGTTTGTGTTTAAGAAAAGTGGTAAAACCACTGTCTTTTATGTACAGCTGAGTACCAGCAGGGTGTGAATCCTGAACTTTCAGCACTGCAGTAGAAGTGTTTTTCCATTTAAGCTATATAGGTCTAACTACATTATTTGGGTGGGTTTCTGAATCCAGAATGAGTAGTCGGGAAGGGGGGAAGGTGGAATCCAGCCTGGCCAAGTTCTCTCCCTCTCTCTCTTCCCTTCCCTCCTAGATGTTGGGGGGCGGGGAGGGTCGCCTGCCCTATGTAGTGCCCCCCGAGGAAGGAAGCCCAGTCTAGATCTGACTCCTTCCCTCCACTGTGGCTACTCCCAGCTATCCCCAGAATAACATGGTGACAGTGCTGATTTGATGGTGGTGAAGCCGAGCCTTAGAATAGCCATGTGGCTCAGTTATTATTTTAGCAGGCTGCCAGCATTTTCCTGAGCAAGGAGAGTAAGGGAAGGGAAATTATTTTGAGCAGCTTACAGTATATCTTAGCCAAAGCTGAGTGGAATTTCATACAATAAAGAAAAAGCACTTCTGTAGCCAGAGGGCTTTTCCTTTGCCAAATACCAAAAGGCGTGAGGTAAGCAATGGGGATGTGAACGTTTCTCAAAGGAAAGGTTGCAAGCATCTTGTAGAGCGGAAGCATTAGGCAGCCTAAACCTAGGTGTCACTGCTCCCATTCTCCCTGTAATTTTGTTGTTCTAGGGGACCAGCTGAGAAAATAACAGTCATACTAGAAGTGTCAAGGTGTCCGCTGGAAAGTGTGATTCCCAGCCTAATTAGACACTCACCATAGCTCAGCTGAAGCTAGAGTGCTATAAATAGCAGAGTGGATGTTGTGGTAATTGGGTCAGGCAGGACTGGATTCAAAGGGCCAGCCTACACTATGGCTCCATGCAACATGAAGCATATCATGGAGCCGGGGTCAGTGAGGGACTCTGATTCAGAGTCCTCCGCTGACCCTGGGCTCCATGGCTTTGAAATGCACACGAGCCCCCACTGGGAACTCTGGCACATTTCATAGCAGGCTCCCACCCTTCCCCCCATGCAGCCCAGAATCAGCGGGACTTCCCGCTGGCCCCAGGCTGTACACAAAGTTCCACATTCCTCCATAGAAATGTACAAGAGCCCCATCGGGAGCTCTTGTACATTTCAAAGAAGGAATGCAGAAGTGCCTGTTGAGTAGTCGATGGAAATTCCATCGACTAGTCAACTAGTCAATTAACTGCATTTTAACATCCCTGGCTCACACCAATACCGGCACCACAACATTCACACTGCCTTTTCTAGCACATGAGCTCAAGCTGATTGAAGGTGTCCCCTCATGCTGGAAACCCCACCTTCCAGCTGCAATGTAGACGTACTCTTTGGCCCCAGTCTCACAAAGAGATCCACATGCATGGGCCCTTAATTCCATGTGGCATCTCGCAGAAGTAAAGGTGCACTCCTGTAAGTCTCAGTGCAGTATTAGGGCTTAGTCCCATGGAGAAATTATTCAGCTGTGTACATTTAAAAAAAAGAAAAGAGTGAGATATTTCTTCGAGTGGCATTCACAAGAGGGGCCAGATCACAGCATTGTAGATTTATTTGAGCAGAAAGGAAAACCAAACCAGTTGTGACCGCGGGATCTTATTGTTTGTTACTTTGGTTCACAGGTATAACTTGATGCTGCGATGTTGGAAACAGGAACCAGATAAGAGACCAACATTTGCTGATATCAGCAAAGAACTGGAGAAAATGATGGTGAAAAGTAGGGTAAGTCTGCTGCATGCAGTTTTGCAGTTAATGAAAACTAGCTGAGATGTTGACAATCCGAAGAGTTTGGGAGTAACATAGAGAAATAAATTTCTGATCAGAAATGTTGTGATTTTGATCAGGATTAAAGGCACCCATCAACTGTATTTCCTCCAGATGGCAGATAACTGTCCAAAAGCAGTTCTATCTTTTTTTAGTATGTTGATTGTTAAAGATTTCAGACCCAGAAAAGTTGTGTGGTGGATTATTTTACCATGTTGTCTCCTTAGTAACAAATACTTTATTGCAGAGTTAATTTTAATTTGCATTACTGAATAATCAAGCAATGGGAAGCCTCAAACTAAATGTATACAGTATTGCAAAGCAAGGATTGTCATTTCTGACTTGGAATGTCTTAAAAATAGAACAATAGAAACAAAATGTGAAAGGCAAAATGGAAATGCAAAAGCTGACGAGGTTTTCTTGGGAATTCAGAGGACTTCATTGTCAGCTTAAAGTGTCTCATCTAGGGCTTGGGCTTGCACCTTGCTGAGCCGTGTGGTCTGATCCAGGAAAACACTATGTATGTGCTTAATTTAAAGCCATGAGTATCTTCATCAGAACCTTGCAGGATCAAGTCCCCATTACACATTGCAAATATATGTTCACCTAAATAGTCATTTTTCACTATTAAGACTTGTGTACTTGTTTAATATTTCTTTGGCATGAAAATTCTGTCAGTGCAAATGAAAATTTTGCAAGGAAAAGTATCAGTGATCTGTGTGTGCTAGAAAAGGGCTCATGCAGTGGAATGAGTACACAAACATGTACCTGTGCACACAGAAGGGGAGCCTGGTGACTAAAAACAAGCATGCATGTGCACTTATATATTTATAGAATCCCTAATTTATAAAAACATTAGAAGCCTCAAACATAGCTACTTTCTAGGTCAGACCCACAGTTATTGTTGCTCTGTTACAAATCCAGAAGAGGGAAAACGAACTAACCCATTCTGGGCTTGGGATGTGTTGCTGGCAGGAGGCCAATTCAGACGTGAACAGAAGGAAGCCATTATGCTCTGTAGGAAAATTTAAAAATTAAAGTTAAATCAATAATGAGGAAAGGCAAATTAAGAGTCAGAGTTTGGGGGTTTGGTGGGGGTTTGTTTGTTTGTTTCTTTGTTTGTTTGTTTGTTTGTTTGTTTTTTAAGTTCCAAAGCCTTTTAAAAGAACAATATATTGAACTAAAAGCAGATTTCCAACCCAAGCATTTGTATCTGCTTTGTATGCTGTATACGGACAAAGTATATGGGATAACCTAGTGAGCTGGACAGTAACGTTGAACTAGGCAAAGTTGTCTGAAACGGTTGTCATAGTGAAAACCAAAATAACCAGCATCCTCGACAGAACTATGGGCCGAAGGCTGCAAACTGGCGAGACTCCCTTGTATACATTGTTGAATACCCTGTCTTTACACTGAATTGTAGGCTTAGAGGATAGCTTGAGATAAAGCCTATCTACCAGTGAGATTTCTGAGAGCTGCTAACTTGCTGGCAAGCGGCATTTGACAGGAGAAACACAACTGAGCATGTTTATGTTTCATGCCTGGCATTTCTGCAAACAAGTGCCTTGCCAAGGACACGACTCTTGCAGAAAACAGGACATTAAGCAGGTGGTATTCTCTATACCAGTGTTTCTCAACCAGTGGTATGAGTACCCTTAGGGGTCCTTGAGAGAAGTCTGGGGGATACATCAACACAACTGAAACTTGGAGAAAAACTGAATTTTTGTTTCAAGTTTTACAGCGTTTTATTATTTTTGTACTTTTTACACCCAAACATTTCATCGCCTGCCTGGCTACAATTAAGTTGTTTAAACAAATGAGTTGCAATAGTAGAAAAAAATTTTGTGTGTCTGAAAACTGTAGGTAAAGGGGTTACTTACAATTTTTTTTAAAGGTGGTACTTATAACATTTTTTTAAAGGGGTACTTTATAAAAAAAGGTTGAGCAACACTGCTCTATACAAGGGCCCACTTTGAGTTTGCAGTTGCCCAGCTGAGGGAATTCAGGAGTCTGTTAGCATCAAAAACTGGTAAACGACCTTGTTACCTATTGTGACCCAGGTTTTTATTTATTGATTCCATAGGACTACTTAGATCTTGCAGCTTCTACGCCTTCTGACTCCTTACTTTATGATGACGGGCTCTCAGAAGAGGAGACACCCCTCGTGGACTGTAATAATGCTCCCCTCCCTCGAACCCTTCCTTCCACATGGATTGAAAACAAACTCTATGGTAGAATTTCACATGCATTTACTAGATTCTAGCAACACTCAAAAAAGTGATTTTTTTTCTTCTGCACTATCTTCAGACTCTGTAACCCCATTAGAGTGTTTCTTGTGTGAATGAAACCAAACACAATTTGCTTGGAAAGCTTTTTTTTTTATTTGTAAATGTCAAACTTTGCATCAGGATCATACTTTAGGCGCCTTGCAGCTGTGTTTAAAAAAGATTTAAAAAGGATGTGAAAATAAGTAATATCACCAAATATATATATATATATATTATATATATCATATGATAATGAAAAATAAATAGATCAGGGAAGTACTCTCAGGGGAAATTTTAATAGGCTAAGAACTGAATATCCAAACTAGTCTTTTGTGTTGGGGGGTGGAGTTGGGAAATACGTTAGAGTCTACATCTCTGATTTCAGTAACAGGGATTTCACAAAAACATTTGCAAAACATTTTTTAGCTCAGTTGAATAGTGTAATCCAATTTGTTGACATTTTATGTTTATTCATATGAATTCTTGAATGTCAGCTGCTGCTCACATGTTTTAAGTCCTTAGGCAGAAATTTCTGCCTAACGCGACATGGGATGTGATCAGGTTACATTTTACAGAAAGCCGGGGAGACTGAGTGCATCTGTATAGTCTTTTGGAAATTGAATTGGTGGCGGCCACTATAAAAAATACTTTCAACTGTTTTCACATCCTTCGGTTTATCATGCAAATGTCAGCACTAAGCCCTGATTGAATGATGTAGTAAGTGGTTTGAAAAGGAACATGTGCTTTCATGTTGTGATGGTCAGATGGACAGTAAAAATGGTTCTTGCCAAAACTCCTATATTTTGTGTCCTGATTAAATATTTTACATTTTTTTGGCTATTTACTAACTTCAAAGATTTTTTTTTTTCATTCTTCAAGCAGTAAAACTTTTTTAAAAGCTGAAGCTTTTATTTTACTCTATATAGTTGTAATTAGTAAATATCTTTTGCTTTTTTTTCCCTCCTCTGCTCCCCAGGCATGATTTCCAAAACTGGATGCCCAAGGTTAGGGTCTTAAATTCATAACTGAGATTTTAAATAAGTGGTCGGATTTTCAAAAGGGCTTAAACACCCAATAGTTACCAACGAAGTCCGAGGAAACTGCTGAACACTTTTGAAAAATCACAGCACTTATTTAGGTGCTGAAATAGGCAACAAAATTAGGCTTCTATTTCTAAAAATGTTGGCCTTGGTATGTTTTTGCATATTGTGCTGGATCTGCAATATGCTAAGCACTCAGTGCTCAGTCCAGAAAAATACTTCAGCATGATCTTAAAAATACATTCATGGGTAGCCCACTGATGTCAGTGTGACTACTTACATGCTTGACTTTAAACCTGTACTTAAGTGTATGGCTAGATCAGAAGCAGAGAGCTCAGAACCTTGAAGGATCCAACCCGTACTGCTATGGGGAGATCATGATGGGTGATACGAGTATCTTCCTAGCCCTATTTTAGCCAGTGGAAAGACACCCTTTACTGTCAATGGAAATACTTTATTTGACTAGAACAGACATTGGATCCTGCCTTAAATAGGCTTATTACTGCTTGGAGCATTGTATGTACAGCAAGAACTTCCAGTTGCAATACATTCTCTGGCAAAGTAATTTGCTATTATGTTGTCATGAAACTATAAAATTGTGAAAAGCTGGAGACTATCAGAAGACAAATTAACTTTTATTGGGTTATATGATATACACACTTTTTTTTAATCAAGACAGCACTTTATTTTTAGGGTGTTTGCCTTCAGCAGAATTTGTGCTTTGGGGCTATGAAACACAGTTTATATCAATTGATTGGGAACAAAAACCAGTGGTCTGACTTAAAGTATTGAACGGAGTTTTGCCAAGGGTCTTACTGTCTGCACATGAAGTTATGGTTCTTCAGTGCAGAAAAAATTATCTGTTTTCATTTTTAGGCATGTCATACCCGAACTGGCCTGAGGAGAGCCCCGTTCCACTCACAAGATTCGATGGCACTAACTCTGTGTTTTCAAGATATGCAAATGATAGTGTATATGCTAACTGGATGGTTTCACCCTCAGCGGCAAAATTTATGGACAAGTTTGATAGTTAAAAATTTGTTTGTGACAGGTAATGGACCCATGAGTGGAGCAAACATACAAAGAATGGAAAGTCCCTTGGCTCGTTCTTTGCACAATTAAACCTGGTTAAACCAACATTAATTTCTCAAATGGCAAACTCTCTTTTGGTAGTTTCTTAAGTGGTTTTACACACGATCAAGACTCTAATTGATAATTTCCCCTTTCAGGAAACATATCAAACTGGATAAAAGTTGTAGTTCCGGTACTTACTTTTTAGTCCACCATTCCGCACACTGTCCAGTTTAGTAACTGTTTATTGCAAATGGCCATGCACTTCATACTTACAATTTTTTAGGTCAGCTGTCCTGAAACACAGCTTTCTTGGGTTGGAAAATAGGTTGGACTTGAACTGCTACTTTTCCAGTTATTAATAAAAGGCCACTTGATCTAAGCATGAAGCACAAACAGTATATGTAAGGGGAAAACATTTGGCTCAAAATAACGGAGCTTGCTATAGAATCCAAAGTGTTACCAAAATGTTGGCAATAATGAAGCCTGTATTTTGGTTTCGAAGCAAACATTAAGTAACTCAGCAGGAAAATTGAGATTCAGCATTTGAAGTCTTGAAAAGCTGTAAAATGTATTGTCTTGTCTTAATGAGAAAAAAATTGTTTATTATGCTTAAACTATTCTTACCTTTAGCACAATGGAGATAAATTTGATACCAGATATGCTATATAGACTGATGTCAATCAAGAGTGCTCACCTGACAACTTATTTTCCATCACATCCATTTTATTAATGTTACAATGTCTGTTGTACAATCATAATTCTGTCTGAGTTCAGTGTAGACTGTACAGGATATTTTGAACTAAATTAAAGCAAAGAGATTTTGTTTGCAGTCATGTTCAATGAGTTGGGAGTCTCTCTAAGCTCAAAATCTGATTCTACACTACACTACACTGCTAACATAGGATATCACATTGACACCACTCCAGATAAATCTTCTGTTTGCAAGTCACAAGTAGACAACTCTTTTACTTAGCATAGGATAATCAGATGTTTTTGTCAGTAGTTGGTTAATTATTACCTACTAGCAGGAAAAAAGTCACATGATTTTGATAAGGGTACATTTAATTCAAATGATGTGCAACAGCATTGCTGTGATATTTAGGAGAATGATCTGACTCTTATAGAGGTTATATGGAAGGCGATAGGTTGGTGGCACTTTTCTGTCTTTTATTTGTAATTTAATATTGCTGAAGATAATATTTTTGTGTTCTAAAAATGTTGGATCGTAAATGCAGAGTGATATGTTGTTTCCTGTGTGTTGGTTATTCTTAAATAATCCAGTTCTACCAAAGCTTGTTCCTGTCTCTTACATTCCAGTGTAGCTGTTTTCATGTGTTTTGTTTTGTGTTTCAGCATGATGTGTTTCCATTAAAGTCTATGATTTCAGAAGTAAATGAGTCAGATGGGTAAAAACTTAGCACAGATCTTCATACAAACAACATAAGGACAGGTGTAAAAGACTGTTAGAAGTTAAACACTGTTTTATAAAGGAATATTATATTTTGTTGGTTCACAGCACAAAGGTACAGACATAGGAAAAGATGTAACAAGTTTAGTTGTGTTACTACAGTGGCCACTTAAATAATTCTGGAGATGTAGCACAGCCCTGAGTAGACTATAACAATGTATGTCAAATAAGTATAAAATAAATGCCATTGGAAATTAAATGGCACACAAACACACATTAAATGGACTTTTTCTTCACTGGCACTGAAGAGAAACTAGATACAAGTGTGGTAACAACATAAGGGAAGTCTACAATCAGTGACAACAGCTGCTCTGGTAGCTTTCAGTTTTACTCTGTCAGCCCGCCCACTATTTAGTACCTCAGTGGGAAATCTGAATTCATTGATCAGGATCAATCCAGAAGCATCAGGGAGATTTTTCATCAGCGGCAACAATTCCTAAACTACAACAAGCAGACACACTTTACTCCAGTTTGTAATCGGACAGAGCCTATGACAACAGTGTCATTCTATGAGAGGTAAGTGAGATGACAAGCGATATTGAAATAAACAACTAATGGAGAAAGCATTGAGTATTATGGGTATTTCAAACTCAGCATCATACCCTGGTTAGTTCAGCTTATCCCTATGAAAACAGGCATTCCCAGTCACATTTATCATTCATTTCCTTAGGCACACATCTGATACAGGTGCTATCTGTAATATAGACAAAGGGTAATTACATTTGTGCTATAGATAATTACCTCCCACTTTCTCAAGCACAGCTGAACGAATGATTCACAATGAACAATTTATAATCCAACTAATTTAGCCTTCTTCGTTGCTCCCAGAATGTCTGTAAGAAGCAGATTGTGACTTCCTTGCATACAGTTATTATTTGACAATATTTATTTCCACACTTCTGTATTCGTTTGTTGTGATTAAAGTCACAAGGTATTTCAGTTTGTTGATTGGATGAAAGCAGAGGCACTTCTGCAATGAATACTCACGAAAATTCTAGTTTTAGTTCCTACCAATGTTATGAACAATAAAATTCAATTACTTCATAACTTCATAGATTTTTTTTTTCAATGCCAGAAGGGGTCTTAGATCATGTAATCACACTTCTGTAGAGCAGGCCATGAAATTTCACCCAATTCCCCCTATATTAAGCCCAATAACTTTAATTTTCTTGTTTTCTCTCAGAAAATGTAAAGAGACCATAGGAACTGCCAACATGAACTCATTTATATATTTGAGAAAATAGTCACAGAAAATTTCTTCCAGATCTATCAACAAAAACTGCACAACATAAACACTGTACACTTAGCGTTCTGTACAGCAACCAGCTGTAGAAAGGAGTGAATCTGAAAGTGTTATTCCTCTTTATAAACACACCACGAAATGGTTTTAATGTACAGTAAACTTCTGATAATCCGGCACCTTTAGGACCCAGGGGGTGCCGGATTATCAGATATGCCAGACTATCAGAAGGGGGGGCCTATGAGGGGTCTGGAGTGGGGTGGGAGGGGATGCCACCCCAGGTCCCTCATAGCCCCCCCCTTCCAATAGTCCGGCTCTGCCCCAGGCGTCCCTGATTCAGCCGCTGCTGGTCAGTTTCAGCTGCAGCTGAATCGGGGATGCCTGTAATAGAGCAGCTGGGGTGCTGCCGGGTTGGTCCCGCAGCGCCGAGGGGTGGCACTACGGCACCAACCCAGCAGCACTCCAACTGCTTTTGGGGACGCCTGGGACAGAACAGCTGGGGTACTGCTCGGTTGGTCTTCCCTCGGGACTGCGGGACCAACCCGGCAGCACCCCAGCTGCTCTTGGGGATGCCTGGGGCAGAGCAGCTGGAGTGCTGCCGGGTCCCGCAGCGCCAAAGGACGGCGCTGCGGGATCAACCCGACAAAACCCCAGCTGCTCTGCCCCAGGGGTCCCCGATTCAGCTGCGGCTGAAACAGACCAGTGGCTGATTCCAGGAAGCCGCGGCTGAATCGGGGACCCCTGGGGCAGAGCAGCTGGGGTCCTGCCGGGTTGGTCCCGCAGCCCCGAGGGGCGGCGCTACGAGACCAATCTGGCAGCACCCCAGCTGCTCTGCTCCCAGCTTCCCCGATTCAGCTGCTGGTCAGTTTCAGCAGCAGCTGAATGGGGGAAGCCTGTCCGGCTGCCCCAGCACTTCCGGGTTCCTGATGGTGCCGAACCATCAGGAGTCCCGGAGCATTGGATGCCGGACTAATGGAATTTTACTGTACTTTTCTTTTCTGTGTGCAGACTCTTTTCTTAGCTATGAACCTCAAAATCCTTCATGTAAATTTATGGCAGCTAATTAAAGAGATTCACATATTTTAGACAACTTTACACATATTTGTCCTAACCATTAAATCCTGAAGGGTCCAAGATGGACATCCATGCTGTTTTTTATTCATTGTATGTAGTAAAATAATATTAAATGGGAAATATAAAGTGTAACGTACGGGTCCGTCTTTTAAAAATATTATTCAATGCATACAAAAAGACCATTTTGGGATTCGTTGTTTGCTAAATTTAAAATTTTTAATCAATCACATTTGAGTAACACAAGCACTATAATATTCCAATATAGACCATTGTTTTATTTTAAAAAGTATATGATTTCAAAGTGGCCAAGATAATTTGCCATTTTTTTCATTCAAAAAGCACCCCATATTCTAAAATCTTGTATGCAAAATGGTCAATGGTGTGCTGAAGTTTTATCTGGGGGCCATCACCTACAGTCCTCAGCTAAAACCCCTCCAGCTCATCATTAACAATCTACAACTTGAAAATGATCCCTCACTCTCACAGACCTTGGGAGACAGGCCAGTCTTTGCCTACAGCCCCCCAACCTGAAGCAAATACTCACCGGCATGTCAAATCACAGAAATACTTAACCAAGAAGCCTATCCCTGCAACACACCTCATTGCCATCTCTGTCCATGTATCTATACAAGCAGCACCATCACAGGATCTACCCACAAAAGCCACACCGTCGGGGGCGCAATCCACCTGCACGTCCACTAATGTGATCTACGCCATCAAGTGCCAGCAATACCTCTCTACCGTGTATATTGGCCAAACCGGACAGTCTCTGTGCCAAAGGATAAATGGGCACAAATCAGACATCAGGGAAGGTAACATACAAAAACCTGTAGGAGAACACCTTAACCCCCCTGGACATTCAGTAATGGATTTAAAAGTAGCTATCATTGTACAAAAGAATTTTAAAACCAGATTACAAAGGGAAACAGTGGAGCTACAATTCATTTGCAAATTTGATACAATCAAATTAGGTCTGAATAATTGTTTAAATTGGTTATCTCATTACAAAGGCAATTTCCCCTTTCTTTATAGTCACAATTTCCCCTTTCTTTATAGTGGATGAGCCTATCTGAATTAGCCTCATTAATACTGATCCTACACTTGATAACTAACTTCCTTCTTTGTTGCGCACATGCACACACACACACACACACACACACACACACATATTATATATACACCCTTGCCTCTGTGATTTTCACTCCAAATCATCTGATAAAGTGGGTTTTACCCATAAAAACTTATGTCCTAATAAATCGGTTACTTTCTATGGGTATGTCTAAACTACATCCATTTTTCAATAAAGGGATGGAAATTAGACATATTGAAATTGTAAATGAAGCTGGGATTTGAATTTCCCATGCTTCATTAGCATAGTGGTGGCTGCGGCTTTTTTTCCCCCCAAAAAACTGCTTTTAGAAAAAAAAACCTCCGCAGTTAAGAAAGGGATCTTTTGACAAAAATGCCCCATTTCGAAAAACCCTGTAAACCTGAGGGTTCGAAAAAAAGCTGTGGCTGCCATTATGCAAATGAAGCACAGGAAATTCAAATCCCGGCTTCATTTACAATTTTGATATGTCTAATTTACATCCCTTTATCGAAAAACAGATGTAGTTTAGACATACCCTACGGGCACATCTGAACTGCAGCATTATTTCAAAATAATTGCCATTATTTCAAAGTAACAAAGTGTGCATTTGCACAGCAAACCATTATTTTGAAATAATTTCAAGATGGTGGACTTCTTACTCTGACTTCTGTAACCCTCATTTCACAAGGAGTAAGGGAAGTTAAAGGAAGAGTGTTCTTCCTCAACTTCCTGCTATGTAGAAAATGCAAAACCCGAATTAAGCTATTTTTACTTCAGCTAAACAATTAACGTAGCTGAAGTTGCATAGCTTAATTCGACTTTTACCCTGCAGTGTAGATGTGCCTTAAGTTTCCACAGGACTCTACTTCTTCTTCTTTTATTTTGGGGGGAGGAGGAGATGGGGCTTTTCTTCTAGGATTTTTCTAATTTAATGCTTTTTCATGCTAAGAGTTTTGTGTGTGCATCTCTGCTATTGCATTTAATTTCCATTTATTAATGACCATCTGCAATTAAGCACAGTTATGTCCATCAGCTGAGTTAAGGCAATTAAGCTATGCCTTTAATTTACCTGAAGTAATTAGCTCATTTAGTGTGGCTAACACAGCTCTTTTTTTAAAAAAATCCCAGCCTGCTTATATGATTTACCAGCTGTCATGTTTGAATGATAAGCTCATCACAAAAGGCAAGAACATTTTTAAATATTGTTTAGTTTATTTTTGATGGGGAAATAATTTTCAAAGTTTCTCCATCAACTATGTGTTGCAAGTAGTCAAAAAAGCCTGTAAAAGAAGTGGTATCACCTAACTTAACCATTGTTGTATCAAACTTGTGCTTGATCTTATCTATGCTGAAATGATACGCAACTAAAAGTTAATTTTCCAGAATAATTGGTGAAACATACCTCAGTGAGTTAAGAGAAGGATCAAACAATTATTTTATACTACAGAAAAATGTCTTCAAAAGTATTCTGACTTACTGGGAAATATGTAGAAGCTTAAACAAGTAGTAAGAAACACCAGTCATCTGAAGAAGTGGGCTGTGCCCACAAAAGCTCATGATACCAGCTACATGTTTTGTTACTCTATAAAGTGCTATCAGACCATCTGTTGCTTTTTAAGTGATAGATAGGAGAAAACTTGTTCATCTTGGCCTCTGGGGATAGAACAAGAAGCAATGGGCTTAAACTGCAGCAAGGGAGGTTTAGGTTGGACATTAGGAAAAAGTTCCTAACTGTCAGGGTGGTCAAACACTGGAATAAATTGCCCAGAGAGGTTGTGGAATCTCCATCCCTGGAGATATTTAAGAGTAGCTTAGATAAATGTCTATCAGGGATGGTCTAGACAGTATTTGGTCCTGCCATGAGGGTAGGGGGCCGGACTCGATGACCTCTCGAGGTCCCTTCCAGTCCTAGCATTCTATGATTCTATATGTCATGAATACAAGTAATGATGCCCACACTGTCTGTCTTGGGTGCTTGTTGGCTCCCAAAATATAAAAGACCAAAAATGTGGATGGCATTTTCAAAAGCCCTCAGCGTTGACCTAACTTTGGTCCCATTGAAATCAGTGCACATGTGATCATTGACTTCAATGCATAGGGAAAGTGGCCAGTTCTGAGTGCTCTTCAAAATCCCTCCCAAAATATGCATATTTAAATGAGATATTTTTGGCAGCATGCATTAACATACCTAGAGGAAATCTTAATTGTTCATATTGCCACTAGATACTTCCATTAAAAGTACATCTTTAGGGCCTAATTCATGAAGCATACTCCTACTGTAATAGAACTTTAATAGTGTCTTATGGATAAATATACCCACTTGTGAAGGGCCTACGCAGGGCCTTCTGCACCCTTAAGCCACATGGGTGAATGCAGTCACAACAACCAGCCAGACACCCATGGTATAATTGACTCCTATGCAGAGGGCAAGTACAAAGCCTACGCACTGCTTCAATTCTGAGGTTCTGATTTTACCCCCTACAAGGAGGTAATGTCAGCTGAGTCTTAAATGGGCAATACAGAATGGAACACTAGCAGCAGGGGAGGGTCCATCAGATGCTCACTTACGCAGATGCAGCGGTCCAAAACACGTGGCTAGGATGAGCAGGTCTACGCATCCTGAAAGCGTTCCTATAAAATAAACAGCTTGTGTACATCAAGGCCCTGTCCCTGTGAAATGGCAGAGGATTGTGCCATCCCAGGGATTTGAAAAGGAGCCCTTAGCTACTCATAGGACTTGCTCCTCACTATGTATCAGTCTCCAGTTATGAAATAGACTTTTGTAGAAGCATGGCTGTCTTGGGTCAAGAAACGTCCCTGTGCAATGTTCTTGATGGGCCAAAACCCACCCTCTGAATTTTAGGAGATCTTCTCCAGATCTGAACTTGTGATCGTAATTCTGGCTTGGATCTGCAACTAGAAGAGGCCTGGATTTGCATTTGGAAGTGAGGAGTATGTATTCTCAAATATTTTGGTTCAGGTTGGTAGAGATACCATCAGAATAACTTCGGACTGTCATACGCAAACCCATGATCTTAGCACTGATTAGACAATGAATTTTAATCCCCATTTAAACCTACTATGGATCAAAAGACCACTTTTTTGGCCCGTCCCTCTTCACATTCTCTGACATGATTTCATCTTGTATCTGTATTTTCTGAGGCCATTAGAAATAAGATATTTTTGCTTCTGTCCTGGTTTACACCTGACTCTTAGATAGACCTCACAGCATCCTTCAAGGCTAGGAAAAACGTCATGCCTCATGTGACTGAGTAAGGTTTCCAACTTCCACATTGTAAACAAAGGTATTCTTCCATCAATCTAGCAACAATCTCTTGGAGAGAGGGATTAACTATATTGACAGAAAAATCTTTTAAGTCACTATAGTAAGTAGCTATGCTACCATGACATAGCTGCAGGGCTGTAACTCTGCTGCGATAGTGCTTGTAATGTAGATATAGAAAAATAGGGCTTTCCGCTTTATATTACACTTCCTCTGAAAGAGGATGAGGCTAACACTGCTGTGGTTTTTTTTCTAATTATCATATTTAATAAGCGTCACATTCACAGTTTTCTATTAACACACTGCATATAACTTACTGCATCTGAAATATTTTTAACTGATCAACAGAACCGACTGAGTACTAACATGCAATTGTTTGCATTTCCAAAAAGCTTGATGTTCCACCTGAACTTTGGAATAGTTTTAAAAAAGTGATTTGGTGGAGAAGGGGGAAAAAACCCTTTTAAAGATAAATGTTAAGGGTCTAATAGTGAAATCCTTACATGCTTATGGACTCATTGAAAACAGGGACACTACAGGCTCAAGAAAAGACTACTCATAGCAGTGAGGTTTCCAGAGATGTAGCTGTCCAGCAATTCACTGCCAATAATAATAATAATATGCTTTAGCTACGGTATACTACAGGTTGTACCTCCCTGGTCTGGCATCCTTGGGATCTGACCAATCACTAACACGGTAATTTGCCAGACCAGGGAAGGTCAGTGCTGGCCCCTCTGTTGCACCAGATGTGGGGCTCCACTCCGGCAGCAGCAGAGGGGATGACATTGACCAACTGGGGCGAGCACTCAGGGGAAGAGGGCCAGGTATGCAGTCCCACTGGACCGCAGTGAGCCCTGCGACCACTGGGATGCACCCCAGACCTTGCTGCTGACCACAGGACTGCACTTCTCTGCAGCCACCCTGCCTCTTCCTCTGAGCATCTCCACCTTTTCTGCTCCTCCCCTTCCTTCCCTGAGCTTGAACACAGCATTTGAACTTATTTGCGGCACTCCAGAAGCTCTGGGAGGGTGAGGGAGGAATCTAAGGGTCCTTAGCTTTTCCCCTTAAGTGCTACACCCCGGGAGCATCAACAGGGATGCTAGCCCACAGATTTTGCCAAATTCAGAGATCACAAAGTTAATTACAATCAGTTTATAATTAAAAAAAATTTTATCAAGAGTAAGACTGGAAAATCTCATCCAATGTTGCAATGAAAAATAGAAACCTACCTTCCAAGTACATTTCTTAGACTCAATTGTAACACATTTGTTAAATGTTGAGCAAATAGGGATAAACATTACTAAATTCATTTTTGTAACACAGACACACAATTTTTCACACTTCAAAATTAAACTATGTATATAATATATTACATTTCAAGCCTATAAAATGCATTTTGCTGTCAAAAATGTCCTGGATTAATTTTATAGACATTAATAATGTGATTAACAGATAATTGACTGAAATGAAAGTTTTATTAAATCAATTGGATTATTATCCCAAATGATGTTGCTATAAGAATTTTAAAAGCAACCCTCTCTCTTTATGAAGATTTTGAAAAAAACTACCTATTTTAAATGACCTACTAGTACAGTTCCTTACAATTACAATTTTTAACATTAAGAATTAACATTAAAATGACTTATACTGCCTTTTGACAGTGAAGTACCAAAGAAGAATTTTATTGCTGTAGTATGTTTTTAAAGTACTGTAGGAATGTAATAACAGGTTGAACCTCTCTAGTCTAGCACCCTCAGGACTTGACTGATGCTAAACCAGAGAATTTGCTGAACCATGGGAGATCAGTATTGCCTAGCAGCATTACCAACACTTCCACTGCATAGTGGGCTCTTAGAAGACATTTAGGGGTAAATTAGAGCTAAATAACAACACTGAGAGCCAGGAGTGGTGTCCGTAAACAAACTTTATGGGAAAGTTGGCCACACTCATGTTAAGCTAACTGAAAACTTACCAGACCATGGATGTTGCTGGACCAGAGAGTGCCAAATTAGAGAGGTTCAACCTGTATTGCCACACAATATCAGAACATGGCTCATGTAGGCCAGTACCCTGCCTCTGGCAGTGGCCAATAATTTACGCTTCAAAAGAGGGGGAAAATACCAATAGCACACCTTGTCATTTGTGCAGTGCTCTCTATAGTGTCAAATATCTCCTGTATGTCAACAGAGCAACCAATTAATATACGGTACTTGCTAAAGCAGGAGTTCTTATTATGAAGCTGTATATTTTGCATATCTATGAGCCTCTTTACCACAAACCCCATTGAGCTCACAATGCTATTTATAGAAAGTGTACGTTGACGATTCTAATTCAGTTTTGAAACCTCTCTTAATGAAAAACTTGTTATTTGCATCATCCTGCTGTAACACATTTGACTTGTTTTCACTGCCAAGACACCTATGTCCTGAGTGCTTTAACTACTGAAACAAGCAATCTCCTGTTTACTGGTGTGGCACTGAAGTCTAAAAAAGAAAAATGATGTTTCAGAGCCATGGACCAAGAAATTGTCATTTAAAAATAATCCAAAGCCTGTTAGCAGAGCAGTTGAGAAGTCAGAAAGGCCTGACTTTATATATTTAGAGGCTGACGGATTGGCCTCTTTGTAATTCCTGCTTCAAATATAGAATAGAGTTAGGGGGAAACTGAGAGGCTCTCAAAGTTGACTGTATTTTACTTCCTGTACCACTGTCTTCTGATGAATCCCAAATTATTTTTTTTTAAATAAAGTCTTGCTTTAGAATAATCTGACTGGGCAATTATTTAACCATTCAAGCAAAGAGCCAAGGAATGCAAGGGCTCAGCCCATAGACCATATTCTGTTCTTTGTCCTTTCATTAGTAAAGCCTTTTCTGAAACAATGATTGCAAACCAACAGGGGTGGGAGACCTTTTTTGGGTCAGGGACCACTGACCCACACACAAGTCAGAATCAAAATAAAATCCCAAACCCTCACAGGTGTGGCCCCCGCCTGAGAAGGAGAAAGACACTCCCCACATTCTTCTCATACATCAGAGCCTAGAGGGCCCAGCCTAATAGATGTTGTGTGCTCCTGCCCCATAGAGGGGCAGCAGGGAGGAGTGGAGCACCAGCATGGGTTCCACAATGCTGATGGAGCATGGTGGGGCCAGATCTAGGCAAGCTGGGGCCGCATCCAGCCCTCCGGCCTGAGGTTCCCCACCTCTGAATTAGAGAATTCCCTGTTCTGAAGATACCAGATCCACTGTTCAGGCATATGTGGCTCTGGTGTTCCAATATGAACCCAGTTTTATAACACAAATGTCCTTGATAATAAAAGCAATGCTAAGCATTAGCTTATGGAAATGTTTGTTTAAGGATATCGAAATGATAACATATTTAATACAGAGCATTTTTTAATGGCCATATGTAACATTGTTCTTTTATTCCTTGTGCTCCTCAAACATGAAGCTTAGTTTTGCAGTTTGACTCCACAGTCCAATTAATTAATTGGACTTTGAAGTCAAACTGCAAAAGTTTAGTGGGCAGTTTAAACCTCTATCTCATTGCTAAGGGTTTTTATGTACAGTTTCAGAAACTGAATAGTGAAGAAATTGTTGTGTGGCCTTACCATTCTGTTTTAGTGAATAGATTAAATAAGGGTTTGATTTTTTTGTCTTTGTGCCTGCCCATTTATAAATAAATCAGTATTATATAAAAAGGGAGCAATGTTTTGTCCAAGCTGTTCATTTATCACATTTTTTGTATATTGTACTTTTTTGTAGGTTTTGAAAAAAAATTTCTGAGGCTGTTGGACAGATGTAATAAACACAATCCTGATTATGCAATAATATATATTACATGCTGGCGGCAGTTTTGTATTAAAACACAAAGCTACTTGATTGAAGCACCATGTATTATTCCCTGTGCTAGAGCTATAGGGTGTATGTGCTATAAAAGCTTAATTTTGGCTCCTAATCCTTAAGGTTTGGTACTTGAATTTCTTTTTTTAAAGATAATTTTTGAGACATATGCAGAATCCATCATAATGGATGAAAGCAGCAAATCCACTTAGTATGGGTTGCTTCCTGGCTCCAGAAGTACGGCTTCAAAAGAAAGTGTATTTTAAAAGAAAGGAGAAGCTGCACCCACAGTCATTTCTGCAATGACGTACTCAGGCTCACCAGCATTTTGTATGAAGTTAGAGATTGAATTACTCTGACTATTTTTATACTGAGGACATTTTCACTATGTCTTTCTTATCTCCAAGAATCTCAGGCAAGTTCTAAATTCCTGTACAAGGATCCTTGCCCAAGAAGCTCTTTGTAGAATTGAAACCTTAATCTGTATATTCATGGCAGGAATTGGACAGGTGCCTAGCACATCTGGGTAAGATATAGTTCAGAAACAAGCCACAGTAGTCCTCCAGCACTCAATAACTGGACAGGATTCATGTTTTGTCTTATCATTCTCTGTTCCCCGCAATGACTTCATTTCCCCCAAAGTGTTTTTCATCATCTAGTCCTGCAGGTGGCTGTGCTTTTCAGCTCCTTATCTTTCCTTCGCCACTCAACTGCCTCCCTGAAGCTTGGTCACACATTCACAGTTCATATTTTCTGGGTTAAGGCTTCTGAAAGTTAATCTTTTTTGATGATATTCATTCCACCTTCTTTCCTAACATCCTGTGATGCTTTTAAAAATTCCTCATCTTCAGAAATTTTTTTGAGTCAAATAACAGCTATCTAACTGCCGAGATCCAAATGCGAGACAACAACAAAATGAAGGACACAATACATTTAGTAGTCTCCAAGGCCAGAAGGCACTACTGTGATTCTCTAATTTATCTTTAAGATCTTAAAGCAATCTGTAACTTAGGTCTGGGGATGGGGCAGACAGTGCCTGTGTATCTGTTCTGTGGTTAAAGAAAGGAATTGAGTCTCCATGAATGTGAGATAAAGTTTTCAGGGTTTCAAACTGCTGCATAATATGAAGCATCTTCACAATAGCCTCCTGATGTGGGCAAGTAGTATGACCCCACTGTTTACAGATGGGGAAACGGGGACATGGAGAAGTTTCCATGACTTTGACAAAGACCATATAAAGTCAGAACTAGAATATATGTATATAACATAATACTAGTCTTGTGACTTCTGATGTATAGGGTGACCATCCGTCCTGTTTTACCAGGAGAATCCCTTATTTAAGTCCTCTTTCTGGTGTCCTGACTTTTTTTTTAAAAACAGGCACATTATCCTGGGTTTCCCCTGCAATGGGGAGAGGGAGGCGAGAGGAGCCGCTGGGGCTTGCGACTTCAGCAGCTGAAGCCCTGAGCATGGGTGGCTCCCCTCCCCTCACTGCCCTGCATGCTGTGCGGCTGCATTTCATCCCTGCAACAGGGGAGGAAGGAGCGGGGAGCTGCTAGCACTCAGTGGCTTCCCTCACCCTCCTCCCGATGCGGGGCTGAAGCCCCGCATGTCAGCAGCCCCTCTCCTTGGGGCTGAAGCTCTGAGGGCCGGCAGACCCCTCCCCAGGTGTCCCGTACTCAGCATAAGGAAATTAGAGTTGCCAGATGGTTTAACCAAAAATAATGAACGCTGAACCCCTTCTCCCCCCCCAAAAAAGCCCACCGGGGAAAAAATTCTTTTGAGGAAAAAAAAGGGGGGAGACCAAAGTTGTTGAGGAAAAACAACAACCCAAAAACATGGCCCCGTTAAGAAATGCGAGGCTTTTTGGCCCTAACAGGCTGCCAGCAGCCATCTGCCATCTTGTCTCCCTGCTCCGGGCCAGACAACTCCCCTGCGGCACCAGGAAAGCACCTGGGATTATCGTCTCCTAGCCTGGAAAAAATCAGAAAATACTGGATATTTGTCAGGTGTCAGGTATTTTTTTTTACTGGACAGGAGGCAAAAATACCAGACACCTGGCAACCCTAAAGGAAATACGGTCACCTTCATACATAGATTGCGATGGAATATTTAATAGCCCAATGCTAGCAAGATAGCTGAACAGGAGCAATAACTAAAGGGTTGGACAATATAATCTGGAATAAAGAGCCAAAATGAGGGATTTAAAGAAAAAATGTCAGGAAACCTAAAATGTTGTCGGAAAGTTTCCATTAAGTTATGGAAAATTGTCTGTATTTGTAGTTCAATATCTCTGCTATAAATAACGTATTCAGGCCTGGCCGTATGGCAAGGCGGTTACTTTGGGCCCTGCACCTTCAGGGACCTGCGCTACCCAGTGCCCGCCCACCCAGCCCCTTGCTGGTCTGGCTGGGAGCTGTCTGGTTGCATGGCATAGCCAACCATAGCGTGCCACCTTCGGCCCCGCAAACTATGTGGCCAGGCCTGAATTTATAACCATAAAAACAGAGCTGGTGGAGGAGGGGAGCACCTTTATATGGACTTTTTGGAATGATGTTACCATTACATAACTATAGTACTTCACAGAAAATCCTATAGCTAGACAAACAGACCATTGCTGGTGAGTTTTATTTTTGAAGGGTAAGAAACAATTTAAACCTCACCAGACATAATGTTTGTATTTCACACGCACTTATTTTTTTCTGGCTTAAGAGTCTAGAATAAAAATATTTGGATTTTGAAAGGTTACTTTTTCCTTGCTGTTCTGTGATCTACTTTATCAGATCTGGGGCCTGTTTTATATCAGTTCTATTCTTCCCCACTTCAGCCAACATTTCACTCCTACCATCCCACACACGCACTGAAACACCCCCAAACAAACAAACAAACAAGCCAAACCAAACCTAAAAGTCACAGCTAGTGCTATCCAGGAATTTCTCTTTTCTTTCAATTCCAGCCATCACTGGCCGCATCCTGTCTCACAACTGTACTGATTTAGAAAGAGCAATGCCTGTATTTTTAGCAACATACCTTATTTTTCCAGCCTTCCTGTCTGTCTTTAAAATAGCTCTTCTACATCAATTTTTAATGTAATTTAAAGGCGTGTCCCTATTTCTTCACCAAATTTATAGCAGTCAGATGTTGGAAGGACTGCAACTACCACTTTAAGAAAAGATTTGGGGCTGAAATGAATTATACTTCAAGATCAGTACATTTTCTGAATGTCTTAGTTCATTATGTCTTTGCAAACAAAACCCCAGCTCTTCCTTCTGCTATAAAGACTAAGATATGCATACACTCATATTTTGAAGAATTAGAAGCCTGTAACCTTTTTTCTTCTCCCACTTT
The DNA here is from genome assembly GCF_049634645.1 of Pelodiscus sinensis. Lineage (NCBI taxonomy): Eukaryota > Metazoa > Chordata > Testudines > Trionychidae > Pelodiscus > Pelodiscus sinensis. Next base: position 13,342,104 of record NC_134718.1, read on the forward strand.
GGAAAGAAAAGCTCCTTTGAGAGTGGGTGTATCCTCTACAAACAGAAATGGGGGAAATTGCCACAGAGAGAGGGATGTGGCTGGTTTGCCTAATAAGAAAGGATAGATGAAAAACAAGTCAAAATCTTATAGCAGTCAGAAGGATATTGCCACAGTTGGGGATCTTAATTTTTTATACAGAATTACATCTTAATGAAGAAACTTTTTCAAAACCATCTTTACTGACAGTTATGACTGCACAGACAGACCACTTCCACCTACCCAGAGTATGTGAGGAAGTAAAGAAGATACCCAGGATGTTACATACCTGTGGCAGCTACAGCGTACAAAGACAAGTAATATTTGGAAAGTAATACAATGAGACTGCACAATGTGACTTGCTAGCTCTTTATAGACCCTGCAGGGCTACATCATTACATTGGTTATGAGCACTGGCTTTGGTGCAGCAGCACTTGCTAACCTTGTGCTTAGATGAAGTCTGGCCTTTTCTAGTTTATATATTGGCTGTTTCTTGCTATTGTTTATATAGCACCCTAAGCACACAGTACACAGAACAGATGTTATTCCAAAGAATAATACATCTGTACTTTGTATAAGTATTTACAGTCCAGAGGGGGAGAGCAGATACCAAAACATAGAACAAAGTGTTACATAGTCCTCACCAATATCGCCTTTTCCAGGACTCTACTGTTATAATTACTAGGAAGTTTGGCCTATTTCCTTCAAGCATTAGAAATGTATTTGTGATAAGCACAGATGACACATCAAGGATGCACTGGTTTGAATTCAGTTTCTGGTCCAACAGGTCAGAGGACAGGAACTATCTACTTACTGTATATTGTCTAAACTAAGCCTTGTGAGACCACTATTTGGTAGCTAAAAGGCCTCGCTGGACAAGGGATAAATGAATGGCTTTGAATAAGCTATATGGCATACTTAATAGTGGTTAATCAATTCTTTATTAATTTCCCAATAGCAAAGATAGTGGGAGGGTCTCTCTAGCAGAGCATTTCTGTTGTTCTCTGGTTTCACTTCTGATTGAAATTTCAACTTTCGGTTATTGTATTCACCATTACAATTTCAAAATCAGTTGGCAACCCAAACGCCAACTTGCATTATTATTTGAGGTTTTGAGGTTCTTCCTTTATGGTTGTTTTTTTACTTTTCTGGGGTTTTGTAATATGTTAGAACAATGTTGAAGCCTCCACTCGACATGGCGGGGGGATCATAAAGCTTAAAGGTTGATCACTGTGGCCATGCAGAACTTCAGTGCAGGTTAATGAAGCAACATGTTGCAATGTCATTGGCATGAATTGTCATTTTCTGCCTTCAGTTTATCCAGTGATGCAAGGAAGACTCTCCACACATTGCAATGTGGTAGATTTCTTTATGGTGCAACATCCTCATCTTTCTGAGTCTGAAGGTTATCTTGCTCTGGCTGGTACTGTCTGCTGTTGTGATAGCTCCACAAAAAGAAGTTATTTTAGTGGACCTGGGGAGAAACCTTGTCATGACCCCACATATGCTATATCAGGGAAGGAGCTGCAGAACCTTTGCCTGCTTTGCATGCATAATATATGCATAGGGTGTAAACCCTAGGGGCTGGGTGTGTGACTGGAAGAGGGTCTGGGTTCATGTATCGGAAGGGTGGGGAGTCACCTGAGTACCACTGGCATTTTTAACTGACAGATATTCAGGGGTAGAGATGTAAAATCCCAGTTAGTTAGTTAATGGGTTAAACATTAGTTCGCTGATTAAACGGGTGGGCAGGAATAGCTCCTCCACCGTGGGCAAGTGCTGGTCCAACCTGGCTGCTTTTGGCCCCACACAGGACCAGCATCAGCCTGGCTGGTGTAGTCTGTTACCCATTTACATCCCTAGCATAGGGTAGGGCCCAGAGTGATCTTTGCCGGGGGGGGGGGGGGGAGTTGTATGTAGGGAGCTAGGTCATCCCACTAACTCATGTTTGTGCGGGCTGAGTGGGGTGAGAATCTAAGATCCCTCTAAGCTGCATGGTTGTGCAGCTGCCTAGCAAGTGCTGCTCAGAGCTGCTGCACAGAAGGCTGCCTCCATGGTCTGGCTGTTGGGAAGGGGCACTTCTCCCCCAGCCACGGCATTGCCAGGCCAGGGCTGGGGGACAGGCATCCCATCCCTGGCCCCCACCTAGCCTATGACTTGCCCCAGATGGCCATGAAAAAACACCTCTCACCTAGCCCACAGCTGCTGTAGTGAGAGAGGGTTGGGGAGGTTCTCCTTCCCTGGGTCCATCCCTGGCCCCGCCTCAGAACCTGTCCCCCTAGACACAGCCCTCACCCTGCACCCCAGCCCTCTACCCTACACCTGATCCCCGTCCCCACCCCAGAACCTGCCCCCCAACCCTCTGCCCTAGCCCTGAGCCCCCAAACCCTTCATCCCAGCCCACCAGAACCTGCCCCCCAACCCTCTGCCCTAGCCCTGAGCCCCCAAACCCTTCATCCCAGCCCACCAGAACCTGCCCCCCAACCCTCTGCCCTAGCCCTGAGCCCCCAAACCCTTCATCCCAGCCCACCAGAACCTGCCCCCCAACCTTCTGCCCTAGCCCTGAGCCCCCAAACCCTTCATCCCAGCCCCCCAGAACCTGCCCCCCAACCCTCTGCCCTAGCCCTGAGTCCCCAAACCCTTCATCCCAGCCCACCAGAACCTGCCCCCCAACCTTCTGCCCTAGCCCTGAGCCCCCAAACCCTTCATCCCAGCCCCACCCAGAACCTGCCCCCCAACCCTCTGCCCTAGCCCTGAGCCCCCAAACCCTTCATCCCAGCCCCACCCAGAACCTGCCCCCCAACCCTCTGCCCTAGCCCTGAGCCCCCAAACCCTTCATCCCAGCCCCACCCAGAACCTGCCCCCCAACCCTCTGCCCTAGCCCTGAGCCCCTCCTGCCCCCCTCGCCCCTCATCCCAGCTCCCGCCCGCTGCCCCTGCAGGGACTAGCCGCGCAGCCGGTGCCCATCCCGCCATGCTGGCGCCCACAGGGAGTCTCCCCCCCCCCCCCAAGCTGGAGGGACACGGGGCCAGCCCCAAAATGCCCGGGGGGGGGGGCTCGAGGCCGCGGGAGCCCCGCCCGCTTCGCTCGGGGCGGGGCGGGGAGGAGCGGGCGGCCAGTCCCGCCCCAGCCCGTCTCTCGGCGCCGCGGCCTGGCGCTTTAAGGGGCTGCGGCTGCCGCCGCCTCCGGCCGGGTCCGGGCTGGTAGGAAGCGGGGCCCTGCGCGGAGCCGAGCCGGGAGGCGGGACAGGCCGGTGAGTAGCGCGGAGCCCGCCGGGCCCAGCCGGGCCCTTCCCGCGCGGGCCGCTGCCCCCCCGCCCCCTCCCCCCACAGCCTCCCTCGGGCCGCTGCCCCCCCGCCCCCTTCCCCCACAGCCTCCCTCGGGCCGCTGCCCCCCCCGCCCCCTTCCCCCCACAGCCTCCCTCGGGCCGCTGCCCCCCCACCCCCCTTCCCCCCACAGCCTCCCTCGGGCCGCTGCCCCCCCCCCGCCCCCTTCCCCCCACAGCCTCCCTCGGGCCGCTGCCCCCCCCCCGCCCCCTTCCCCCCACAGCCTCCCTCGGGCCGCTGCCCCCCCCCCGCCCCCTTCCCCCCACAGCCTCCCTCGGGCCGCTGCCCCCCCCCGCCCCCTTCCCCCCACAGCCTCCCTCGGGCCGCTGCCCCCCCCCGCCCCCTTCCCCCCACAGCCTCCCTCGGGCCGCTGCCCCCCCCCGCCCCCTTCCCCCCACAGCCTCCCTTGGGCCGCTGCCCCCCCCGCCCCCTTCCCCCCACAGCCTCCCTCGGGCCGCTGCCCCCCCCGCCCCCTTCCCCCCACAGCCTCCCTCGGGCCGCTGCCCCCTCCCGCCCCCTTCCCCCCACAGCCTCCCTCGGGCCGCTGCCCCCTCCCGCCCCCTTCCCCCCACAGCCTCCCTCGGGCCGCTGCCCCCTCCCCGCCCCTTCCCCCCCACAGCCTCCCTCGGGCCGCTGCCCCCCCCGCCCCCTTCCCCCCACAGCCTCCCTCGGGCCGCTGCCCCCCCCCCCAGCCCCCTTCCCCCCACAGCCTCCCTCGGGCCGCTGCCCCCCCCCGCCCCCTTCCCCCCACAGCCTCCCTCGGGCCGCTGCCCCCCCCGCCCCCTTCCCCCCACAGCCTCCCTCGGGCCGCTGCCCCCCCCCGCCCCCTTCCCCCCACAGCCTCCCTCGGGCCGCTGCCCCCCCCGCCCCCTTCCCCCCACAGCCTCCCTCGGGCCGCTGCCCCCCCCGCCCCCTTCCCCCCACAGCCTCCCTCGGGCCGCTGCCCCCCCCCGCCCCCTTCCCCCCACAGCCTCCCTCGGGCCGCTGCCCCCCCCCCGCCCCCTTCCCCCCACAGCCTCCCTCGGGCCGCTGCCCCCCCCCCCGCCCCCTTCCCCCCCCCCGCCCCCTTCCCCCCACAGCCTCCCTCGGGCCGCTGCCCCCCCCCCGCCCCCTTCCCCCCACAGCCTCCCTCGGGCCGCTGCCCCCCCCCCGCCCCCTTCCCCCCACAGCCTCCCTCGGGCCGCTGCCCCCCCCCCGCCCCCTTCCCCCCACAGCCTCCCTCGGGCCGCTGCCCCCCCCCCGCCCCCTTCCCCCCACAGCCTCCCTCGGGCCGCTGCCCCCCCCCCGCCCCCTTCCCCCCACAGCCTCCCTCGGGCCGCTGCCCCCCCCCCGCCCCCTTCCCCCCACAGCCTCCCTCGGGCCGCTGCCCCCCCCCCGCCCCCTTCCCCCCACAGCCTCCCTCGGGCCGCTGCCCCCCCCCCCGCCCCCTTCCCCCCACAGCCTCCCTCGGGCCGCTGCCCCCTTCCCCCCACAGCCTCCCTCGGGCCGCTGCCCCCTTCCCCCCACAGCCTCCCTCGGGCCGCTGCCCCCCCCCCGCCCCCTTCCCCCCACAGCCTCCCTCGGGCCGCTGCCCCCCCCCCCGCCCCCTTCCCCCCACAGCCTCCCTCGGGCCGCTGCCCCCCCCGCCCCCTTCCCCCCACAGCCTCCCTCGGGCCGCTGCCCCCCCCCCGCCCCCTTCCCCCCACAGCCTCCCTCGGGCCGCTGCCCCCCCCCCGCCCCCTTCCCCCCACAGCCTCCCTCGGGCCGCTGCCCCCCCCCGCCCCCTTCCCCCCACAGCCTCCCTCGGGCCGCTGCCCCCCCCCGCCCCCTTCCCCCCACAGCCTCCCTCGGGCCGCTGCCCCCCCCCGCCCCCTTCCCCCCACAGCCTCCCTCGGGCCGCTGCCCCCCCCCGCCCCCTTCCCCCCACAGCCTCCCTCGGGCCGCTGCCCCCTTCCCCCCACAGCCTCCCTTGGGCCGCTGCCCCCCCCCCCGCCCCCTTCCCCCCCCCGCCCCCTTGCGCCGCTGCCCCCCCCCCCCGCGCTGCCCTCCTGCCCCCTTCCCCCCGTAGCCTCCCTTGGGCCGCTGCCCCCCCACCCCCCTTCCCCCCACAGCCTCCCTTGGGCCGCTGCCCCCTCCCCCGCCCCCTTCCCCCCACAGCCTCCCTTGCGCCACTGCCCCCTCATCCGCACTGCCCTCCTGCCCGCTTTCCCCCTCCCATAGCCTCCCTTGTGCTCCTGGCCCCTTCCCTCCCATAGCTGCCCTTGTGCCGCTGCTCCCTCTCCCCCTCCGTTCCCCCCCCCCCCATAGCCTCCCTTGTGCCGCTGCCCCCTCCCCCATGGTCCCCCAGGTCAGTTCCACCTCCCCTAATTGGTCACCTTGTGCGGCTGCCCCCCTTCCCTATAGCTCCCCTGGTGCAGCTGCCCCTGCCCCCCCCTTCCAGAGGCTCCTGGAGCAGCTTCCCCCTCCCCTTTACAAAATACAGGACGATGTAGCACTTTAAAGACTAACAAGATGGTTTATTAGATGATGAGCTTTCGTGGGCCAGACCCACTTCCTCAGATCAAATAGTGGAAGAAAATCGTCACAACCGTATATACCAAAGGATACAATTAAAAAAATGAACACATATGAAAAGGACAAATCAAATTTGTCTCACAGACATTTACCTCCTCCCCCATCCCCCTTCTGTTCTGAAATTTGATTTGCCCTTTTCATATGTGTTCATTTTTTTAATTGTATCCTTTGGTATATATGGTTGTGACAATTTTCTTCCACTATTTGATCTGAGGAAGTGGGTCTGGCCCACGAAAGCTCATCACCTATTAAACCATCTTGTTAGTCTTTAAAGTGCTAAATAGTCCTGTTTTTTGTTTCAGCGACACTAGACTAACATGGCTACATTTCTATCACTACCCTCCCCTTTAGGCTCCTTGTGCAGCTGCTGTCCATGAGTTGTCCCCCGCACATCTATTCCCATGTGTAAATGCCCCTGTGCAACTACCCACTTCCCCTCCCATTTCCTCCCAATACAGCTGGCCTCTGTAGTACTGTTGTGCTGCTAGTTTCTTCCCCTCTTCTCTCCCCATGGCCCTGGTTTGAAGTTATTCTCTCTTCCATCTCCCCCACCCCATAGCATCCTGCACAGTTATCTTCTCCCTTCCCCCCGTTATTATCCTAACAGTTCCATTGTTTTATATTCACTCCCCCACCTCTCTTAGATGTCCACACTGTTACTTCCCTCTTTACCCTTCTTAACCTCTTCCCTTCCCACTGGCATCCCACTCCCCCCTTCTTCTCTTCTTCCATTTTGCTTCTTGGCCCATCTTTGTTCCCTTGCACATCCTAACAATCGTGACTTTATTTTTTTCTAACATCTTTTCCCCTTGAGACTTAGAGTTATTTTCTGAACTCCTCATTCCCTCTCCTAAATTAACTCTAGGATCTAATTCCTATCTTTCTTCTGATATGGTTGACATGCTTAGCACACACTTTCACCAACATATTTATCTTAGTACATTTTATTAGCCCTTATCCCTGTGCCTTGCGATTCCTCTATATTTCTCTTTTTTTTGATTCCACCATTGCAATCTGCCTGTCACTTTTATTCTGTTTCTTACCCTAGCTCCTCATCCCCTTCTGTACATCTGTCTCTGCTCCCACCACTCTCATTCTCCTCTGTAACAGCTGGGGTTTCTGTGGTGTCTTCCTCTGTGTGAGCTGTGTTTTGTTTCTTTATGAAAACCTGGTATGGTCTTAGCTGTTTCTTTTGGCCTGATGTAGAATTGAATGAGAGCTCTGAAGAAGAGTTGGAGGTGAAGCAGGAAAAGAGAAGAATGAGATGATAAATGCCTCATTACAAATATGTTAGTAAAGTTTTCATTGTGAGAATTAGGTATCTTAGTATGCTATCTTAAAATTAGTCATAAGTGACAGGATAAAACTCCAAAAGAGCAAGACTTAGTAGTGTAGCTTGTGCTCGTGCTTTCTCTCTGCATTTTTCAGCAATGAAATCAGTATCGATTAGATAGGAGTTTCTATTTTTCTTTAACATCTAAATTGTTAGGAATGGAGTAGGGTTGAGGATGGCAGAAATGAGTCACCAGTTACCGTGATGCAACATATTGTGCCAAATAAGGAGTGGCTATTTAATTCTAATACCAAATTAGTCAATTGCATGTAACTAAGAACTTTGTTCTCGTGAGGGTTTCATCTCTCCTTCCTGCAAGAGCTGCCTTAGAATAACCAGAATTGTAATTGGCATGGCACTGAACCAATTCAGGGCTCTCATATAGCTTCCTTGTGACTTGAGCTCAGCTATATCTGTTCCACTGTTTGATACTCCATTTTGGGACTATTGTTGCCAAGTCAGGGGGAGGGGAAATCCGTTCCCTACCTCATCATAGACCCATTCCCCAGTTCACTGTTTATTCTTGTATGTTAAGAGCACACTTTGGTAGCTTGGTTTTGTAGTATCACTGAACACTTCACAATAGGAGACTAGAGTCCTGTGGGGATTAGATATCTCTGCAGAAAGTGCTCAGCAATTTTAGTTGATCATGGCTGCATAATCAATAAACTGTGCAAGGTATTTATTTGCAATTACATTTGTCCATTTCAATGCCGAGGATGTGTTTTGCATTTTAATTCCCTACCATCTTCAATGCTCAAATCAGATTTAATCTTTGCTCATAGGAATTGCAAGAAAATACAACTTTATCTGTATAGCCATCAAAAGAAGGGAATGGGATAGAAAGAAAAGATGGAATCTGAAGTAATTACTTTTTTTTTGCCAGCTATGGTTTTGCTAAATAAATTGATACTCCTATCAGCTGTGGCAAGTAAATGGTGTGTTTTGATTTGTTTTTTGTAGGAACCCTAACTTCCAGTCTGTTACCAATTGACTGAAAAAGCCCTATCCTATTCCTGACATTGGTTCATCATGCACTTTCAATTGATGTATCATCTGTGTCCAGATCAGTTCTGCAGCATGCCCCAAAAAAAAGAGTTTTGAGTGTGACATTGGAAGATAAGACTGTTAAAAGCACTGTTGTGCTGTGAAGTTGATTGGCATTTCTGTTTTCAAAGATGAATTTCTAGAAACTACTTTCCTAAACCAATGTTTACTCCTATGTATTACTTTTATTTAAGACTATGGAAAAATTTGTTTGTAGATTTACCCAGCAGCAATGTGAAATTAACAAGACTCTGGTTAGGTTCCTTGATGCTGTTTTAAAAAAAAAAAAAAAACCTGTGGTCTGCAGTGGGCATAATAATAAAAATAATGTAAATTTCAATCTGCAGCTGCTTGAGAATGCCATGAAAAACTGCAGTTAGGCCCCTGAATGAAAGGAGTAGAGAAGACCCACTCCAAATGCTGGAGGTTTGGAGTCAGGTAGATTAGCTTCCTCACCCCAAGCAGTGGCATTAGCTACAGGTTGGACCTTCTTGGTCTGGCTCCCTCAGGACCTGAGCCGTCCCAGACCAGGGAATTTGCTAGACCGGGGAAGGTCAAGGCTTCCATGCTGGCTGCCCCACTGACAGCTCTTCTCCCTGGGGCTTCCAAGGCTGGGCTCCCCACCCTGCTGCTGCCATGCTAAAGCTGGCCTGGTTGAGGCTTCCAGTCTTGCTTCCTGCCAGCTGTGCTGGGGACTCCCAATGGTTCCCAGCTAGGCCTGCCTAGCTGCCTCCAGACCCGCTATCTCCAGTGGTTCCTTGGGGTTTCCCAACCCTGGGCTACCCAGCCACCACCAGCCCCGCTGCTGCTGAGGGTTTCCCGAGGTTCCCGGGCCACTGCCAGCCTCAGTGCCAAGGGTCTGCAGCCACTTGACCCCATAAACATCAGGAGTACCGTGGTTGGGGTGGAGGCTCTCCAGTGCTGGTTGGCCCCACTGATGCTGGGGTTCTCCTGGGGCCAGAACTGCCTGGCTCCGCTGCCAGGGTTCCCCAGCCAACACTCCCAAGCAGCTGCCTGAGCCTGCTCCCACCAGGGGTTTCCTAGTCAGGACTGCCTGGCCATCTCAGCCCCACCCTGGGGTTTCCCAGGGTTCCCCAACTGTTCCTGTCCCATTGTCAGGGGCTCTCCAGCTGCCTGACCCCACTGACATGGGATTCCCTGTTGGGAGGGGAGGCTCCCTGATGCTACCTGGCCCTGCTGACACTGAGGTTCCCCTGCTTAGCCGCTATTGGTCTAGCTGCCATTGTGCAAACCCCGTGTTCTGTTGGCTGGCTCCCGCTGCTGAGGCTCTTTGGTCCAGCAACATCCATGGATGTTGGACCATGGATGTTGCTGAACCAGAGTCCCAGATTTGGAAGGTTCAGCAGGTACTAAGTGCTTCACCTTGTCTTCTCAACCTCTGGATGTTGACTTATTTTTCAAACATCTATTAGCCAGAAGGTACAGTAAAACTCCAATGGTCCAGCATCTGATGGTCCGGCACTCCTGATGGTCTGGCACCATCAGGAACCTGGAAGTGCTCCGGGCAGCCGGACCATTGGAGCTGCTCTGCCCCCGGCTTCTCCGATTCAGCCACTGCTAAAACTGACCAGCGGCTGAATCGTGGAAGCCGGGGGCAGAGCAGCTGGAGTGCTGCCGGGTAGGTCCAGTAGCAGTGCCCCTCAGGGCTGCGGGACCAACCCGGCAGCACCCCAGCTGTCCCCGATTCAGCCGCTGCTGAAACTGACCAGCGGCTGACTCCAGGAAGCTGGAGGCAGAGCTGCTCTGCCCCGGCTTCCTGGAGTCGGCCCCTGGTCAGTTTCAGCAGCAGCTGACTTGGGTAAACCTGGGACGCAGGAGCTGGGGTGCTGCCGGGTTGGTCCCCGCAGCACCGAGGAGCGGTGCTACTGAACCAACCCACAGCGCCCCAGCTGCTCTGTCCCAGGCCTCCCGATTCAGCTGCTGTCAGTTTCTCCAGGAAGCCCGGGGCAGAGCAGCTCTGCCTGTGGCATCCTGGAGTCAGCCACAGATCAGTATCAGCAGTGGCTGACTTGGGGATACCTGGGGCAGAGAAGCTGGGGTGCTGCCGGGTTGGTCCCGTAGCTCTGAGGAGCGGCGCTGCGGGACCAACCCGGCAGCACCCCAGCTGCTCAGCCCCAGGCGTCCCAAGAGCAGCTGGGGTGCTGCCGGGTTGGTCTCGCTGCGCCGAGGGTCAGCGCTACCGGACCAACCAGGCAGCACTCCAGCTGCTCTGCTGCAGGCATCCCCGATTCAGCTGCTGCTGAAACTGACCAGCAGCGGCTGAATCAGGGACGCCTAGGGCAGAGCCTGACTATCGGAGGGGGGGGGCTATGAGGGGTTTGGGATGGCATCCCCTCCACCCCACCTCAGACCCCTCATAGCCCCCCCTTCCGATAGTCCGGCATATCTGATAATCCGGCACCCCCTGGGTCCTAAAGGTGCCAGATTATCGGAAGTTTACTATGAAAAATGGAGTACTCAGGCATTGTTCGAAGAGAGCAACTGGTAGGAATCTCAGCAGTTGTCAACAGACTACTTATCTCTTGGCCTCACTTATTGCCCCATATCACTCTAGTACATTGGGCAAATCTTTCCTGACTTATCTTGGGAGTTAGTACAGCACCATTGTGTCAAGCTATCGATAACTGGAGAACTAAGTTAGGAGCACAGTAGCCTTTAGGTGTTTGGTGTACGGGATATAATCCACAAATAGAAACTGTGCAAGTTATTTATTTCTAAGTCAAAACTGGGTAGCTTTCAGTGATGTTTTTTCTCTAGTATAGATAATGACCCTGTGCATTCCAAGCTTCCCTCCACCAGTCCCACCTGAAACCAATAATGCAACACAAACTGCTAAATATTTATGATTTGTAACTTGAGAGAATGACTTCTCCCAACCTTGCTTCAATACTTTGTGAAGAAAGACTATTGCAGGTTACTAAGTTTGCTGGATGATGGTGGAAATTGCATAGAATTACACTTGCCCTTGAAACTCTTTGCTCTTGGATGGAGCATTCCTGTGGTGTGACTGGAACTCTTGACATAATAGAGGGAACAACATCCCATTCGGATCCTCATCTAGGGTTTGAGGGATCAAGGCTGAACGCAGCTCACATTATTCTTACTTATTCTCTGCTTCCTCTTAGCGTGTCTTTTCCTAAGGGCTCAATGGAGCAGTTTGGAGCTGCACAACTGTGAGAAGGTCTTGCAGCTGCTCCTAGTGCTGTGGAGATGAAGCTGGCCCAGCATTCCAGCCATGTAGGAAGAGAACATGTCACTTATATAAGACTAAGGCTGTGTCTAATTGGCATGATTTTGTGCAAAAGCACCTGCTTTTGCGCAAAAGCTTGCTGCCTGTCTACACTGGCGAGGAGTTCTTGCGCAAGAACCCTGACATTCTAACTGTGAAATCAGGGCTTCTTGCGCAAGAACTATGATGCTCTCGCTCAGGAATAAGCCCTCTTGTGCAACTGTTCTTGCACAAGAGGCCAGTGTAGACAGGCAACATGAATTTCTTGCGCAAGAAAGCCCGATGGTTAAAATGGCCATCAGAGCTTTCTTGCGCAAGAGAGCGTCTACACTGGCATGGATGCTGTTGCGCAAAAGCACATCTTTTGCGCAAAGGCACATGCCAGTGTAGACGCTCTCTTGCAGAAATACTCGAACGCAAAAACTCTTGCGTTAAAGAGTATTTGCGCAAAATCTTGCCAATGTAGACGTAGCCTAACTGATCTGATTGTGCCAAGGGGTGCTCTGAGTTGTTAATTAACTTGCTATTTGAATTGTGCTACCTGCCATTTACTATTAAAGAAAATATTTGTGTGTTTGAGAGTTTCAGAACAGGCATACGATGAACAAGGACAGGGAAACAGCAAAAGCACAGTTTAAGTAATTGTTTTCCTTCCTGCAGACTTTTCAGAATCAGTGACGTTAGGAGGGCGTATAAAGAAATGGTTATAATATGCAGCGTGCCCACAAAGATTTGGCAACTAATTTAAAATATTTATTTAAATGTAATATTTTTCTAAAGTTTCTTGACGCAATTAAAAATGTAGCCAGATTATTCTGTTGATATCTTAGTTTTAAGCTACAGACCATTTATTCCTCTGGGCACCTGGCTTTGGCCGGTGTTATAAGACAGGATACTGAGTGAAATGGATCTTTGGTCTGAGCCAGTACAGCCATTCATATGCACAGAAACCCATTTTAGGATTGATGGTTTGGGATTCTGCCTTGTACCTAGTTGCTAGGTCTGCTTGCTCTTTAATTTCAATGCATGTATTCAGCTGATGACTGACTTTGTTGTGCCTAGTGCAACAAGAAGTTCTTCTTTTTGATTTTGATTTGATTAATGTCCATTGAATGTGTCCAGGATCAGTAATATCAAGTGGTAACAATGTAACTAACTGGCCAGTCTTCCCTCCATAGCAAGTAGCGCTTTCTGATCCATTCTGTTCAAGTGTTCACATATTATTTGCATATCTGCTCTGGAAATACATTTTGGTTTCACAAGTTTTCTTTTTTTGCTTTTTTTTTTTTTAACTATGAAGTATTGAGTTGTGCTCAGGAAGAGATACTTCCTCAAAACTACGTACTACACTCTGAAGTGAGATGTATTTGTTTGTTTGTATCGAGTACTTTGAAAATACAAGCTGCCCAGATAGAGCAAAGTCTTAGGACTTCAAAAATCTAGTGTCCTATGGCCTCATGTTAGCAGGTAAATTTTTCTAGGGAGAATTAAGCCATCAGAGAACTCAAGCTATTTTAAGAGAAAATTCAGATACACTGCTGTCCTCAGACAAATGGTTTTGGAGTGCTTCTGAGCTTTTCCCTAGACTGATATGTTGCTTGTCAGTTTCACTAATGCTACTCAGAACCCTGTGAACAGTAATAAAACTGGAGTGTATCATTTTTTACTGCTTGTGTTCCTTGAGAGTCAAGGAAGGATCTGGATTTAGAAGAGAGGAGTAATCTAAAAGTAGCAGAAGCCAGGAGCCTCTGGAATGGATGGATGAATAAGGGAGGGTGAGAGAGCATTCCTGTGTACTTCTAGTGGCCAAAGGGAAACGTGACAGGGAATTTAACTGATATGAACATACTGTATTAGTAAGAAGTTGTTAGGAAAGATGATTTCCCCCTAGTCTGGTCCAAAAGCAGCTCCCTGGTATAAATCCTACCTAGCATCTCGCTTCCTCCCCTGCCCTTCTTTTACTAGGAACTGGGTTTTCTCACCATAGTATTTTCTTTGGATTTCTCTGTGGAAGCAATCCCCCCTCCTATTATTATGTGAGCTGTGCAATATTAGACTTAATCCAGTCATTACTTTATTTGCCCTGCTCTACATTAGGGACTTATTTCAAAATAACCATCCCCTTATTTCAAAATGATAAGCAGAGCATCCACACTATCAAGCCCTTTATTTCAAAATGGGATGGTTATTTTGAAATCTGTACTCCTGCTTTCCTCGGGGAATAATGCTTATTTTAAAATAGTAATTGCAAAATAGCATTAGTGTGGATGCTTTGCTGCTGCTGTTTCAAAATAAGCACTCCTCAGAATAATTGGAAGTAATTATTTTCCAGTGCTTCCTGGGGCTCTAAATCAAGGTAGCATGTCCACAGTAATGGCACCTTCCTCAGACTAATGTTGAGGCTCACCTGGAGTGCGGGCACACTATTTCAATTTTATTATTTCAAAATAATTTCCTAGTATAGACATGCTCCCAGTTCCAAACCCTGCTAAGTATTTTTACCACTTGGTTAGCTGATGCAAGTAGGGTGGCTAGGTGTTCGGTGTTCACCTGGACAGTCCGGTGTTTTCGACTCCTGTCTGGTAAAAAAAAAAAAAAATCATAGAATACCGGACACCTAAAATGTCTGGTATTTTCTGAATTTTTCCCCAGCCAGGAGGTGAAAATGCTGGGCACCTGGCAACCCTACAAACACTCAGCTCCCGCCCGACCCCAGCCTCCATGTTTCCCTGGTTCCCCAGGCTGCTGGCACAAAATGGCTACTGGGCAAAAGACCTAGGGGAAGCAATGCTAAATTGGCCATGATGGTCGACCAGGGCCTGGAGGACCATTGAAAAGTATCCCTTTCTGTTAATGAATTGGGCTGCTCTATGGGCGGTGCACGGATTGGAATGTGTGTCCCATCGAGTGCTCCTCCACAATTCGGGAAGCCAAGGGCAGCAAAGCCGGCCATGACGCTGTCCAGGTCTGCTAGATGGATGAGCCTGTTCAGCAGCTAAGAACTGATGGACCTCACCACCTGCAGAAAGAGACAGACAACAAAATTTTAGAAAGGGTGCCTTATCTTTTAGGAGGAGAACCCACCACCCACCTTCCCTATCAAGTACCCAGGGAATCCCCTTCTCAGAACCCCCTCCCACAGCTCAGGGTGAGTGGAGGAGCTCCCTCCCACTCCCATTCCACCTTGCCCTTTCCTGACCGTCTCCCTCCCACCGCCAAACTGTGACTTTTCCCTGACAATGACTTACCTCCATCAGGATGGACCCAACAGTAGACCTGCCAACTCCAAATTGGTGTTCCACGGAGCGGTAACTGTCAGGGGTGGCCAGCTGCCAGAGGGCAATACCGACCCTCTTTTCCAGGGGGATGGCGGGCCACAGGTGGGTGTCCTGCTGTTGCAGAGCCGGGGCGAGCCAGGTACACAGCTCCTGTAAAGTGGCCTTCCGCATCCAGAAGTTGCGGAGCCATTCCTGGTCATCCCAGAGCTCCATAATGAGCCAGTCCCACCAGTCAGAGCTGGTGTCAAGCCTCCAAAAATGCCTGTCCACAAAAGTTTGGAGGCAAGGGCAGTGGGGCTGCATGACTGGCGAACCCTTCGTACCTCTGGTCTGGGTCCAGATGGGGAAGTAGCCTCATGACTGTGTCATGCAGATGCAGCAAAACTTGCAGTATGATGGCGTGGGGCCATCGCCTGCCCAGGGGCAGCTCTGGTTCCATGCCAAAAAAAGGGGTCTAAATCAGAAGAACCTCCCTACAAAAAACCTGCTGGGGTGTCCCAGGAAGGTGGGCACTCCAAACAAGCACTGCAATACCTTCCTTACCTCCTAGAGGGACAGCAAAGGCAGCTGCAGGAACAGAGTAACGGGTGTTCAGGGGTGTCCCTTTAACCACGCGTCTCTGCAAAGGGCAGGCAGTAGCACCCAGAAGGAAAAGCTGCCCCCATGTTTTGGCAGAAGCGGTTCCGGGTGGCTTTTTCTTTCGAAAGAGCATCCAGCGGTCAGGACGCTCTTTTTCAAGAAAGCGGATTGATTTTCCGATCCGCATATTGTAGTCTAGACGTTCTTTTTTGAAAAAGCGTCTTTCGAAAGAGCCGCGCAGTCTAGACTTACCGTAACAATTATAGTATTTGAGAATGATACTGCAGGGTTTTTTTTTAGCTGTGATAAATGTTGCTCTTACAGTAGTTCTGAAATGCATTGCATCAATGTTAAATCATTTTTGGCATTCTGCTTTCACATATATTTCATACCATAATTGATAGAAGTAACTTAAGCCAGCTAGGAAAAGGGTGAATGAGCTGTCTGCTGAGAGTATACATTACTTGGATGATAATGGAGAAGCTGAGAGGAAAAAGCTGTAATTTCAAAACTGTGAACTGAGGAACAGATTATTCACTTCAATATTGATCAAGTGAATAATCTGAGAGAGACAGGCTACGTCAACTGATCTTGGCTATTTGATTTACGATCTTAGTGTGTGTAAAAGTAGTTTTTGTTTCTTAGAATTTGCATATCAAATGCCAGCTGTGTTTTCAAGCTGGCTGAGGCTCTTCATAGCCTTCAAGCCAATTTAACACATGGATTAAATGTGTAGGAAATAATTGGAAACGGAGAACATAGCTGTTCAGTCTTCCTCATGCTTCCTGTGAAACAACTATTTGAATACACCAACTGGTGAAAGATAAGACAAACATTTTAGTATTAAATCTCAACTCCAAAGAGGACATTGCTGTGACACTTTTTAGTAGTTTGTCTACAGAAAGTACACTTATTGCATTTAGAATCCTAAAATTATTGAATACAGGTTGGACCTCCCTGGTCCGGCACCCTCGGTACCTGACCAGTCCGGGATGAGGGATTTTGCCGGACCAGGTGAGGTCGTATCTGGCTTCCATGCTACCGGCTCCTCCTAAGTGCTAGACCAGCTGCCAGCCTTCTGGCTGGCTCCCTCTTGCCGCTAGCCTCACTGCCCTGATGGGCTCCCCACCTCCTTCCTTCCCAGCCCCACTGTGGAGCACTGAGCTCTTGGCCCCTGCCAGGCAGCTCTGCTGCGGCACGTCGGGCAGCCCAGCACTGGGGAGCCCAGCCGCCAGCCTTCCACTGGGACTCTCTGGTCCTGGAACATCCTGGATGACATGTTGCTGGACCAGAGAGTCCCAGATTACAGAGGTTCAGCCTGTAATATGAATTGCTTTATTTTATTTCATGGAAATACTTAAACTCTTGTTTGTAAGACTTAAATAGGTAGCTTGAATGCCTCAAATAATTAATACAATTTCAGACTTCATTCAGGAGGGTTAGAAGAAAG
The DNA here is from genome assembly GCF_049634645.1 of Pelodiscus sinensis. NCBI lineage: Eukaryota > Metazoa > Chordata > Testudines > Trionychidae > Pelodiscus > Pelodiscus sinensis. Next base: position 13,358,938 of record NC_134718.1, read on the forward strand.
TCTTAGGCAGTACAGCTTTCTTTTCAGTGCTCTATGTAAAAGCTGTAGTTTTGATTAGTGTGAATTCATAATGTGTCTTGGGTTCTTGTCTGTCTGTCTGTAAACAGACTGGCCTCTACGCTAGGTAGATACTGCAGAGATTTGACCCCAAAGAGCTAGGAGTCAAACTTGTTAATTTTAATTCTAGATATTTTTCTTGTGAATATGGAACTCCATTTTCCCACCAGTAAAGCAGAAAATGCTTACATATTTCAGAGCCTGTTATGGTAGTCGTCTACAACAGTGGGCCTTTTAATTGTTCAGCAGAGTCTCAACGTCATATAAAAAAGCTGACTGAATGGAAGATATTGGTAATATGATAGTGTAATAACTAGTTACAATTGAGTTTGTAGAAAGCCTGTTACAATAGCTTTGAGGTGTGAATAGCTCCATTTACTTCAATGAGTGCCAACTCTGACAATGATGGTACATTAAATGTCAACATTACCTGTTTTGAAAATACTGTAAGTCTTGTTTGCATGGGAAAATTTTGCTAATTATGCCAGTATAGCTATGTTGTTATAATTAAACTGCTGCAGTTATAGTGGTATAACTATTTATGGACATAGTTATTGCAGAATAAGAGTGACTTTTTCACTTAAGTTAAATGATTTCCAAAGCAACAGAAGATAAACTGGAAGATAGGGAAAAAAAAAAGATATTCGTATGCTTGACTGAATAAGGCTTGGTCTACATACTGAGTTAGGCAAATACATAATAAGGCAGCTTATTTTATGCTAAGTGTCTAAATATGTAAGTTTCTACACCAGTGCTTTTTTTTGTAAGAAAAAGGGTGCCAGTACTCCAGGCTCAAAGTTGTTGGGGGGGGGGGGGGGGGGGAGAAGGAAAGTGGTTGAGCAAAAAAAAAAAGGCCACGCTGAGGGCTGAAATGTGGTCGTGGCACCTTTAAGAGCCACATGTCCTGAGCAGGCGTCCATCAGGAGCCGCCCCAGAAAAATGCTAATAGGTGCCGCTATGCCAGAGGGGAATCTCATCCAGTTAAGGTACGATGGGAAAATAGGTGCCATACTATCACAAAAAAGCACCGGTCTACACTAAAATATAGCTTCCACTGATTTAACTCTTCTACAATGACTTAATTCCACTTCCGCAGGAGACATAACACTTAGGTTAATCTAATTAGGTCAACTCAGAATCAGTGTAGATGCTGAGTTGCTTACATCTGCAGTTACAGCCTTTCAGAAGTCATCCCAGAATGCCTCACGCCGACAGTTAAATTGGTAAAATGTTCCTAGTGAGGATGCGCACTGTCGACCCAAGGAATATCTCTGTACATGCCAAAGTGATTAATTTCTGCAGTGGCTATACTTCGGTGTAACTTAGGTCAACTTAATATTGTAGTGTATACTTGCCGTAAGAGTTGTACAAGAATAACAGTAGTGGTTTCAATTCGCAATCTTAATTTATGCAGATATAACTTTCTCATGTAGATAAGCCCCGAGGGAGTATCCTAATAAGAAGATCCACATACATGTTCTATTCTGAATGAATGATTATTTCAGGGTCTTTACCAGCACATGAAAAAGGTGGTGAAGGAAAGAGGATGTGATGGTGCGTGTAGGGATTTGGTGAGGTATGCATTATTGGCTTCACTTTGCTGAAGTGGGGCTTAGTTTGCTAAAATTTGGCAAATGCAAGATTATTGTTCGTATAGTGCTAGAAAGATGTGAGCAATTTCAAGTGGTGGTACTGCTGCTATAGAGGTATAATGCAAAGACATTTTGTCAATTTAAATATCAGTTAGTCCTCACAACAACATAGATATTTTATCTGTGTTAAGAGTGTTAACTCCTTCAGATCTAAACATTCAGCTATGTATTAGTGTTTCCTTTATCTTATGCATTGAATTACTTTTGTGGCAGGAAATGGGTAAGACATGTATGCGCCTTAATTTTTTTTTTTTTTTTGGTACAGGCTGATTAAATTTTATATTCTACATAGCATTTTTAGATGCTATCTTCTAGTAATTTCTAGTAGTATTGAAGAATTTGTTTTAGCTATAGTGGTGTTTAGTCTTCATATATACAGTAGAACAGAACAATTACAAATGTCACCACTTCCAGAATCAGTGTGAAATTCATGACTGCGAATTAGCTTTTCCACAAGAAGAATAGGGAAAAACAAATAGTGGAAAGAAAGAAGACAGAAATCTTTCTAATATGTATGTGGATATTTTCAAGTGAGAAAAAGGGTGGATTTTTATCACTTTGGATGTTGGGGCACATAATTTGGGTTTTAGATAGTCAAGTAACAATAAGAATAAAAGAAATTTGTTATAATATGTTTGCATATGATCTTGGAATACTTAATCATAGAACCAAAGAGCTGGAAAAGACCTCAGAAAGTCATCAAGTCCAGCCCCCTGCTCTAGGCAGTACCAATCCTAACTAAATCAACCCGGCCAGGGCTTTGTCAAGCCGAGACTTAAAGACCGCTAGGGATGGAGACTCCACTACTTCCCTAGGTAACCCATTCCAGTGCTTCACCACTCTCCTAGTGAAATAGTTCTTCCTAATATCCAACCTGGACCTCTCCCACCGCAACTTGAGACCATTGTTCCTTGTTCTGCCATCTGTCACTACTGAGAACAGCCTTTCTCCATCCTCTTTGGAACCTCTCTTCAGGAAGTTGAAGGCTGCTATCAAATCCTCCCTCACTTTTCGCTTCTGCGGACTAAACAGACCCAACTCCCTTATCCTCTCCTCATAGGTCATATGCTTCAGCCCCCTAATCATTTTGGTTGTCCTCTGCTGGACCCTCTCCAATGCATCCACATCCTTTTTGTAGTGGGGGGTCCAGAACTGGACACACTACTCCAGATGGCCTCACCAGAGCCGAATATAGGGGAATAATGATATCTCTGGATCTGCTGGCAATGCTCCTCTTAATGCAACCTAATATGCCATTAGCCTTCTTGGCAACAGGGGCACACTGTTGACTCATATCCAGCTTCTCATCCACTGTAACCCCCAGGTCCTTTTCTGCAGAACTACTACGTAGCTGGTTGGTCCCCAGCCTCTAACAATGCTTAGGATTCTTCTGTCCCAAGTGCAGGACTCTTCACTTAGTGTCATCTGCAAACTTGCCGAGGGTGCAATCCATCCCCTCAGATTTCTTGTGGCCCAATCCTCCAATTTGTCTGTCACTCTGGCCCCTATCTCTGCCCTCAAGCATATCTACCTCTCCCCCTAGCTTAGTGTCATCTGCAAACTTGCCGAGGGTGCAATCCATCCCCTCATCCAGGTCGTTAATAAAGATATTGAACAAAACCGGTCCTAGAACTGAACCTTGGGGCACTCTGCTAGAAACCGACCACCATCCTGACATCGAGCCGTTGATCACTACCTGCTGGGCCCGGCCTTCTAGCCAGCTTTCTATCCATCCATATGAATCAACAATTTACCAATCAATATTCCCTTTACTTGCTGGCAAGAATATTGTGGGAGACCATATCAAAAGCCTTGCTAAAGTCAAAGTAGATCACATCCACTGACTTTCCCATGTCCACAGAGCCAGTTACCTCATCATAGAAGCTGATCAGATTGGTCAGGCACGACTTGCCCTTTGTGAATCCATGCTGACTATTCCTAATCACTTTCTTCTCTTCCAAGTGCCTCTAAATAGATTCCTTAAGGATCCCTTCCATGATTTTTCCAGGAACCGAGGTAAGAGTGACTGGCTTATAATTCCCTGGATCGTCCTTCTTCCCTTTTTTGAAGATGGGTACTACATTTGCCTTTTTCCAATCATCCGGGAACTCTCCCGATCTCCACAATTTTTCAAAGATAGTGGCCAAAGGCTCCTCAATGACATTTGCCAACTCCCTCAGTACCCTCGGATGCATTAATTCCAGACCCATAGATTTGTGTACGTTTAGCTTTTCTAAATAGTTCCTAACCTGTTCTTTTCCCACCAAGGGCTGTCCATCTTCATCCCATCTTGCATCACTTAGCACATTAGTCCGGGAGCCGAACTTGTCTGTGAATACAGAGGCAAAGAAAGCATTGAGTACTTCAGCTTTCCCCACATCATCTGTCACTAGGTTACCTCCTTCATCCAGAAGGGGCCCCACAGCCTTTCTGATCACCTTCCTCTTGTTAACAATTGTCAGAGCCAGACACGGGACTCACAAATTTGCCAGACTGCTCTGTTTATTAGCAAAGCTGCTCTGCTAATACACCCAGAAAATGTGAGTCCCATACAAGTCTCAAACCCCTTGATTTATACAGACAAAAGAAAGCAAAATTAACATGATCGAAAAAGAAGGCAAAACTCACATGATTAGCATGAGACTAGTCAAGTATCTTCATTTCCATATCAAGCCTCAGCAATCTCTTGTCCATATCTCCCTGGTTATCTCACTTACTTTCTGTCTAACACCTAATGTTTCTTTTCCTGTTGTCCCAGACACACCTGGTTTCACTCTGATCTGTCCTGCATACCTACAAACAACATTAACATAATCTTCTCTTTCCTGTAAAGGGATAAACAGTATTCCTTGACCTTATTCTATTATTACAGTATAATTCATCTTTCTCTTACAATATAATTCTTTCTACTTTCACACATGCCCGTAGAAACCTTTCTTGTTATCCTTCACATCCTTTGCCAGTCGCAACTGCAATTGCGCTTTTGCCTTCCTGATACCCCTCCGGCATTCTCGAGCTATACATTTAAACCCCTCCCTGGTCATTTGTTCAAGTTTCCACTTTTTGTAAGCTTCCTTTTTGTGCTTAAGTTCACCAAGGATTTCCCCCGTAAGTCAATCCGGTCTCCTACCATGTTTGCCCCTCTTGCTACGCATCGGGATGGTTTCTTTCTGTGTCTTCAATAAGGCTTCTTTAAAATACTGCCAGCTGTCCTGGACTCCTTTCCCCTTCATGTTATCATCCCAGGGGATTCTGCCTATCAGGTGTCTGAGGGAGTCAAAATCTGCATTTCTGAAGTCCAAGGTGTGTATTGTACTACTCTCTTTTCTTCCTTTGGTCAGGATCCTGAAATCTATCATCTCATGATCACTGCTTCCCAGGTTGTCACCTCTGCTTCCATGAGTGCCTCCCTGTTTGTGAGCAGAAGGTCAAGCTGCGCACAGCCCCTGTTCGGATCCTTTAGCACTTGTACCAAGAAGTTATCCCCAACATTCTCCAAAAACTTCCTGGATTGCCTGTGTACTGCCATATTGGTTTCCCAACAGATGTCAAGGTGACTAAAGTCCCCCTCGAGAACCAGGGCCTGCAATCTGGAAGCTTCTCTCAGTTGTCCGAAGAAAGCCTCATCCACCTGATTCAGTTGCCTGTAGTAGACACCAACCACAAAATCGCTGCTATTGTTTGCACCTCTAAACTTAACCCATAGACTCTCAACAGGTTTTTCTCCCTCTTTATACTGGAGTTCAGAGCAATCATAGTGCTCTCTTATGTATAGTGCAACTCCTCCTCCTTTTCTCCCCTGCCTGTTCTTCCTGAACAGTCTATACCCTTCCATGACAGCGCTCCAGTCATGCGAGTCATCCCACCAAGTCTCTGTTATCCCAATTAAATCATATTTCTTGGACTGGGCCAGGGCCTCCAGTTCTCCCTGTTTGTTGCCCAGGCTTCTTGCATTAGTGTACAAACTTCTCAGATAACTAGTTGATCGCCCTGCCTTCACCATTTGAATCAAGGGTCCTCCTTCCTTGCTTGTTCCTCTTTGCATTTCTTCTCGGTATCCAACTTTCCCATTTCACTCAGAGTTTTGGTCACCGTCCCCCAACAAACCTAGTTTAAAGCCCTCCTCACTAGGTTTGCAAGCCTGTCTGCGAAGATGCTCCTTCCTCTCTTGGTTAATGTCTCATGCATATTTTTTTTCTTTACTACCTGGCTCTTCAGAGTAATGTAACATTCCTGGAGCACACATTTTTCCTTATGTTTAATATAATGCCTTCATGATGAACAAAGAGAAAAGCAATAAAGACACGTCATCTTAAAAAAGTATTATGTTTAACAGATTTTTTTTTTGCACTGAATGTTCATGTAGAATTGTGGTTGAAATGTTAACCAGTCAAGTCAGGAAACTTAGTTATGCTTCCCACAGCAGCTGTAAATCTGCCACGTTGTACATGTGTATTGGTGCATACCTCTTACAATGTATATTCAATGTTACATGCATCCCATGTGGATAAATTATAGTTTCTGGAAGGACTATAACTTTACTTGATTTATAGTATCTTAAATTACCAACCATGGTATAGTTTAGACTGTTTGTGTGTGTCTGCATTGAATATAGAACATTCAATGTTAGGTTAACTGGATTGGTTTGTGCAACAGCTAAACAGCATTCCAGTAATATGTGAAAAATGTACCATCCCATATTATCCATTGTGTTGACACTGTGATATGCAAGTTCCAGGAAAATGCAATAGTAAAGAGACTGAAATATAACTCCTCAGTTTAATTTTTTCCTCTTCTTATTGCTAGTTTGACAATATGCCTTGTGTTTCAAAATCTTAGTTGCACGTAATTTACTTGAAGCATGTAAGTAGTCCTGCTTACTTCAAAGTGACTGCTCACATGAATAAAGTTGAATACATGTCTTTTTGGAAGAGTACATAGATAAGTTTAATCTTTATAGAGCACATTTTAGGCAAATAGCATAAACTGATAAATAACATGCATGAAAGGACATTGAAGATCGGAGTGTGCCAACATGTGGTGTGCCGGGCCATTTGGATTATAGGCATTATCATTGGTTATACTTATTCCTCATTTCTCTCATCATATTTGTAAAAATCTGCTGTAGAAGTTTACAGAATGCTGAATTTTTGATGGACTTCATCTTAGTGCCTAAATATGAGAACCAGTACTCCAGCTAACATTTTCTATCAGTGGGCGGGTTGAAATTTCTTATGTGCAACATCAATATAGAGGTAGTATGTGGATGTGCACTATGAATACAAACAAAAAACATATACACATACACGTATATTTTTTTAAAATAGCCCATAGGTGTGGAAGAAAATATATTGAACAAGAGATAGCTAACAAGGAGCAATGCTTATGATAGTGGTCACCAGCCAATAGATTGGGATCTACTGGTAGATCTTGGAGCATCTGGCTGGTGATCCTGACTGGTTTGGCCAACAGGCTATCAAGTGCCAGTACTTCAGCTGTCCTTCCCACCACTGCTGTGCATCTCCTGCCCTTTGCCTTGCAGCTGCCCCTGCCATCGGGGAGCTTCCTGCTTTCTATGCAGGGGAGGGAGAGGAAGATGCTGATGTCAAGATGCCTTCTCACACTCTGTATCCTATCTCCACAAACAGGGCCAGCCTTAGGCCAATTCGACCCATTCAGTCAAATCGGGCCTGCGCCTAAGGGGGCCCGGCGCCCCTGAACCCGGAAGTGCCGGCGAGTTAGTATTCAGAGCTGGGGGGCCCTGCTTCACTAATATGTGGAGCTGGGTCTCTCCCCCAGCTCTGCCTGGAGTGGGCCCCAGACCCCCCTGTGCATTCTCCCACCCTGCTCCCAGACCGTCCCCCTCAGCCCTGGACCGTCCCTGCCGTGCGCGGCTCCCCCTCGCCGCCTGCTGCTGCCATGCATGGCGTTGCAGGTGGGCGGGGTGCAGGTGGGCGGGGCTCGGGCTTGACGTGACGTCACGGTCCGGGATTTTAAAACTCCTTGGAGGCACGTTGCGTGGCTGCCTCCGGATTCAGACTCCGGGGCCTGAGTGCAGACTCTGGCCCCACAACGTGGAAGGCAGAAGGTAGAGAAGGGGCTTGTGCGGTGGAGGAGGGGGAAGAAAGGGGAAATCACCAAGAGACAAATGGCAGGGTGCCAAGTGCAGACAATGAGGGAAAGGGCAGGAGGGGAGGTGTCAGTGGGAGGGGGGACAGGGTGATGCTGGGAGAGGAGAGGAGAGTAGAGGGGAAGGGCATTGGGGGCTAGAGGGGAAGAGGGAGGGGAAGGTGCTGGGAGAAGGCTTGAAAGAAGGGGTGGGCATGAGAGAGGTGGGGATGGAGCAAGTCATGTGAGGGCACAGAGGGGCAGGAGGGGAATGGGGCAGAGAGTGGTGAGGGGGTGGGCATCAGGGAAAAAGGGGGCAGTAAGGGAAGGGGGAGGCACCAGGAGGGTGCAGTGCTAAGGGAAGGTGCGGGTGCTAGGGGATTCTGGGGTAAAGCAGAAGGGCAGACACCTGCAGGGGAGGGACCAGCACCAGAAGAGAGGGGCAGGGCAGATGTGTAGACGGAGGTGTTGGAAAAGGAGATGAGGAGGCGTAGCTCACTCGATCAGAGTGGGGCTACTGGAGGAGTGGGCACAGGGGGGAGTGAAGGGCTGGTGGAGGGGGGCAGGTCGCAGGAGGGCTGAAGGCAGTGAGACGGGTGAGGAGTTGGGGGGGCAGCAGGCACCAGGGAGATGATAGAGCAAGGAGAGGAGACATGGCAGCAGAGAGAAAAAGTAAAGTAAAAAAATATTTATTAATAACTTGGAATGCTGCTCACGGCCAGTTTGTTTGTGCCCCACGGTGCAGTTTGGGTTTATGTGGGGATCAGCATGTGGCTGGCAAGTGGGAGCCAAAACATAAAAGTAGTCAGTGTAATGATCTTCTGTTGATATACGTTTTAGTAGTTAAATTTTTGGACTGTCATTGCTCATGAAAAGTGCTGTCACATGGGTAGAAATCGGGTACATATTGAATTTTATTAATATCAGCAGAACTGACTTAAATGGGGCCTGTGTGTTGTATAGTCTTGCCTTAATCTTTGTATTATGCCTGTCACTGAGAGAAGCTATTTGTATATATTAGCTTGCATATGCAACCACACTTAAGTTGAGGCCCTCAGCATGTTCTGTAAGTATCAGTGTGGTCCCTGGGGCTTCCAAAGTTGAGTTGCCCTAGCTCATCCCTGACAGGTGTCTGTCTAACCAGGGCTTAAATATCTCCAGTGATGGAGATTCCGCAATCTCCCTAGGCAATTTATTCCAGTGTTTAAACACCCTGACAGGCAGGAAGTTTTTCCTAATGTCCAACCTAAACCTCTCTTGCTGTAATTTAAGCCCATTGCTTCTCATCTTAACCTCAGAGGCAAAGGAGAACAATTTTTCTTCCTCCTCCTTATGATACTCTTTTAGATACTTGAAAGCTGCTCTCATGTCCCTTTTTGGTCTTCTCTTTTCTAAGGTAAACAAGGCCAATTCCTTCAGCCTTGACTCATAGCTCATCATGTGTATTGATCTTCTCTGGACTTTCTCCAGTTTCTCCACGTTTCCTGAAATGTGGTGCCCAGAACTGGACACGATACTCCAGCTGATGCCTAAGTAGATGACTCATTCCCTGCCTAGGGGACGTGAGACTGGGTGGGTTAATTTCCAGTCCTCATGTTTATTCTTTTCCTAAGCCAGGAGGGCACGGTAATTTGGATGGGGGCTGTGCAGGAAGGCAGCCCGCACTGCCCCCTGCCTGAAACCTTGTGCAGGTGTTAAACAGCTGTCCAGCCCACCCTAGAGGTGACTGCATTTCAGCGTGCCTGAAGCAACACAGCACCAGCAATGGACAGGAGAATGGCCCCCGGGCATGGCTTGCTCATGACTGCTTCAATCCCATTGGATGGGCCTCAGCCTCTTTTCTTCCCCTCTCCCGCTTTGCAATGGGGCTGTAGACTCTGGGGGGGGGGAAAGGGGTGGAGGCAGGCAGAGGTGTCTCCCTGCAGTAGATGTAGACACGTCTCTGTATTAATCATTCTCTCATTGAAGTTTTTAGCTTTGTATTGAGTCCTTTTACATGGAAACTTTGTATTACATCTTGGTAGAATGGTCCCTAGGACAAGTGAGGCAGAGACTGTTCCTGTGGGGTGAATGAGGTGGGAATGTATAAGGCGGAAGGTGAGCACCTCTGGGAAGTTGTTCATAGTTCATAGTTCTTACCATAATAGTTAGTTATAGTTAATCTTATAAAAACCTTATTTCTTCGCTATTCTGAGGTTAAAAAAAAAAAACAAAGAAAGGAAAGAAAGAAAATAAGGAGAGAAAGGACTAAGTTACACAGATTGAGATGAACTCATGATAGTTCCCCTCCTACAATGACGGGTTTGCCGGGTTTTAAAAAATGTGACATGTTGCGAGGCCATGGCAGCGTTGGATGACCATTCGGCCTGTATCAGATGCCTGGGAGAGGCCCGTGTGCCTCAGAAGTGCCCACATTGTTCTAAGCTCATGGCTAGAGCTTGTCGAGATAGGGAGATGCGGCTATGCATGCTCCTGTTTGATAAAGCACTGCAGCCTGTGGACAGTGTTCCACCCAAGGCTCCTTCAGGGCCTCCTAAGCCTCAAAAGCGCAGAGTTTCTTCCCCTGATTATGGGGTCTGTATAAAAAAAAAAGCGCTCTTCTCCAACATGCTCCTTGCCACCTGTACTGGTGAGCAGGATCCACACCGCAGATAAGCCGGGTACATCTGGCACTGCTTCACCATGTCCCAGAGCACTCTTGGACCCGAAGAGCCAGCACCAAGCACCGTTGGTGCCAACAACAGGAGAGGATCCTGGACACCTGGCACCGAAGGCATCGTCGGCACTGGCAGCTGCACCGGCAAAGGCTGCAGTACCAATGCTGGTGCTGCAACCCATAGCACCGATACCACCAGCTCTGCTGACACGAGCACCTTGCCTTTTCCCACCACCGGACACACCTCTGGAACTGAGAAAGGTACAGGCAAAGTCGAATAGACCACTCAGTCCTTCGCCTTCACTGACTTTCTCACTGGTGCCGTCTCCTTCACCACTGGCTCCAAGATCACCACTACTACACCAAAGGTCTCCCTTGCCTCTACCACTGACACTGGGATTTCACCGCACCGTGCACCCGAATCTTCATTGAGAGGCTCAATGACACTTCACTCTCCAACTACATCAGGCTGTGATAAGCGCTGGGAGAAACACAGAAGTGCATATTCCTTTAGACAGGCGTCACCAAGACATCAGTATCATGACCATCATAGGTACTATTATGACTGACAGTACTAGTCACACGACCGATGCCAAATTACCCTACTTCAAGACACTGGTCCCCCTGTTGCTATCTATCCCAGCATACACACCACCAATCATCCCCTCTGACTACCCCTGAACAACGCAGCCAACCTCATGTGCCTTCCTCCCCACCACACAAGTCTGAGCCGAAGGAAGGTCAACTTTCTGAATCTTAGGAGCAACAGCTGGATACGTCACCCGCGGACCAATCCTCCTCTTCACCAGATAAGGCCGTCGTCTCTGGGGATACATCTCACCGGGATGACCTCAAGCAGTTTCAAGAACTGTTTAAAAGAGTGGCTGCTAGTCAGGAGGTCCAGTTAACAGAAGTCCAGGAGAAACAATATCATCTCCTTAAGAATTTAAAACCATCTCAGCATGCAAAAATAGTGCTACTGATTGATGAAGCAATTATGGAGTACGCTGAGGAAATATGGCAGACCCCAGCCACTACACCCCCTACAAACAAAAAATATTTCATCCCGACCAAGGGTTCAGAGTTTTTATTCTTACACCCACAATCAAATTCCCTGGTTGTGGATGCAGCCCAGCGGAGGGCAAAAACACCACAATATAAGAATGTTGCAGTGGAGAAATAGAGTAAGAGTATGGACCTTTTTGGCAGGAAGATATATTCTTCCTCTGCATTTTTATTATGCATTGCCAACTATGCAGCACTGCTGTTGAATCATGACTTCGACAACTATACTAAACTCATGGCACTAATGGAACATCTGCCCAATGCAAAAAGGCCCATTTTAAAATCCATCGTACAGGAGAAATACGCCTTCTGCCAGAACTTGTCTGCAAATTGCAAGTTGCCGTAAGAAATACACTGTTCCAAAAACATTATGACTTCTCGCAGCCAAGAAACTATCAGTGTTCATTTGACCAGCACCAGTGAATGAGACAAAGACCCCAAAAGAGGTGCGCCCTTCCACTCAGCCTGCTAACAAATAGAACATTTGACCACCTGGTTGAGGGCTTGCAAACCCCCTGCATCAGACACCAACCCAATCTTGCAGTTGCCATTTTCCATCTCCGGCTCAAACCTTTTTACCAACATTGGGCCAGCATCACTACCGACTGTTGGGTTCTCGAGATTGTTTCGACAGGTTACACCATCCCATTTACATCAATACTGCCAACCTCCCCACCTTCCCTATCCCTCTTCAGGGACCCTTCTTATGAGTACCAGTTACAACAACATGTTCACCGCCTCCTTACCATCGGAGAAGTGGAAAGGGTACTGTGCAAGTTCAGAGGCAGAGGCTTCTATTCCAATTACTTCCTCACGCAGAAAAAAATGAGGTTGGAGACCTATACTTGATCTTCGAAAACTCAACTGTTACCTGCAAAAGCAGTGTTTAAAAATGGTGACTCTCGTGACCATAATTCCATTACTAGATCACGGGAATTGGTCTGCAGCTCTCAACCTTCAGGATGAGCCTACAGAAGGTTTCTTCACTTCGTGGTTGGGTAAGACCACTTCCAATATTGAGTTCTACCCTTTAGACTCTCTTCAGTACCCAGAATCTTCTCCAAAATGCTTGTGGTGGTAGCTGTGCACCTTCACCGACAGGGCATAGTAATCGTCCCCTATCTTGACGACTTGCCTTCTGAAGGGTCCAACCCAAGCCGAAGCCTCCCACATGGTTGTGATGGCAAGAGAGATGTTCGAGTCTCTAGGTCTGATTATAAACGACCAGAAATCAACACCAGAGCCAACTCAAAACCTAGAATTTATAGAAGCACATTTGGGCTCCATGACAGCGAGACCCTACTTACCTATACAGAGGTACCAGGCTATATAAGATCTGATTGCAATACTTACCTTAAGCCCTATGGTCTCTGTCCTCACATGCCTACAGCTCATGGGCCATCTGGCAGCCATAACATATGTGGTCCATCATGCAAGACTGCATTTTCGGTGCCTGCAACAATGGCTGGTGTTGGTGTATGTTCCCACAAGGCACCACGTTGGCAAACAAGTCACTCCAACATCTGCTGTGATATCTTTCCTAGAGTGGTGGACACACAACCTTCTTGCAGGAGTGTCACTTCACCAGCCTCAGCCGTCCGTTCAGATCACCACGGATGCTTCTCTGGCTGGGACGCTCCTATGAACGATCTGTCTATTCAAGGATGCTGAACACCATGGGAGGCAGCCCTTCATATCAACATCTTGGAACTCAGGGCCGTCCCCAATGCCTGCAAACATTTCAGAACACATCTCTCTGTTACCACGACCAGAATCCGGATAACATCGCCACAATGTACTATATCAACTGCCGGGAAGGTACGGGCGGGGGGAGGGGACGATCCTGCTCCCTTTGCACAGAGGCCGTTCGCCTCTGGAACTGTTGTATGTGCAACAATGTCACACTCATAGTTTCATACTTACCGGGAATCAGCAACACCACAATGGATGCATTAAGCAGACAATTTGCATCAGATCACGAATGGGAACTCTGGGAAGATGTTGTCCGACACACCTTCTATCTCTGGGGTTTCCCACAAATAGATCTGTTTGCTTCCCAGAAAAACTCAAAATGTTGACAGTACTGTTCCAGAGCTGAGATTGGCAGAAATTCTCTGGGTGACACCTTTCTTCTCAGTTGGAGAAGTCCACTCCTCTACACCTTTCCGTCCACCACGTTCATTCCCAGAGACCTAGAGAAAATCAAAAGGGACAGAGCCAAAGTAATTCTTATAGTGCCATCATGGGCTCACCAGCTGTGGTTTCCCTTTCTTTATGAAATGTCTCTTCTGCCACCTTATCCCTCCCCAACCTCCCTGACCTACTGATCCAGAAACATGGGACGCTTCTCCACCCACAGCCTCACATTCTCTGCTTGACCGCATTGCTCTTCACTGGTTCTCCGATACCGAGAATCTCGGCTCCTCTCTGGTCAAACAAATCCTAATACACAGCAGGAGGAATGCAACAGGAACAACCTACATGCATAAATGGTGCAGATTTGTTTCTTGGTGCCCTAACAAATGGGTAGATCCATATATGGTACCTCTGCAGAAAATCCTCAAATATATTCTGTCCTTACACCACTCTGGTTTAGCTATAGCATCTCTAAAAGTGCACTTGGCAGCTATTACTGCCTCCCGTCAGCCTGTGGATGGCACGTCTATATTCTCGCACCCTACCACCAAGCACTTCCTCAAAGGATTAACCAACCTCAACCCTCCCCACAGGCCTCCACCACCTCTATGGAACTTGGCTCTAGTTCTGTACACCCTCACTAAACCGCTTTTCAAGCCATTGGCAACAGTACCTCTTCCAATGGTTACAATGAAGGTTATTTTTCTATTGGCAATTACTTCAGCCCATAGGATCAGTGAACTGGTGGCTCTGATGGCAGTACTACCATACACTGTTTTTAACAAGCACAGTGTAATATTATGACCACACCGAGTCTTCATTCCTACGGTCAGTTCCCAGTTTCATGTCAATGACCCCATTGTTCTTCCAGTATTTTTCCCTAACCTTCATACCTCCATTCAAGAGACACTACTGCACACATGTTCGCAGAGCACTAGCCTTTTACATTCATAGGACACAGGAATTTAGGAAGTCCAATCGCCTTCTGGTATCTCTCGTGGATTGTTCTAAAGGACACTCACTATCCTCTCAATTCATCTCGAACCTCATAGTTGCCTGTATTGAGAGATGTTACCCTATCTGCAACAAACCACTTCCAACAACACTTAGGACCCATTCCACCGGAACCATATTGACATCCATAGTGTTCCTGAAGGAGTTTCTCTTTCGGACATTTGCTGTTCAGCCACATGGTCTTCCAATGCCACCTTTATGAAGTATTACACCATATTTCTCCATTGAGCCACATATTCAGCAGTGGCCTGTGCAGTGCTTTCCACAGCCATTATACCATGACTCCGAGACCAGCCGTCTAAGGGCTCTCGCCACCACTGCTACAAAGTCACCTACAGTGGAGCACCCACAGGGACATCACTCGAGTAACTTCGTCTTCTTCACCTTGTGTGGGTAACGATGGTTCTTAGAGATTTGCATCCCCGTGAGTGCTCCACTACCCGTCCTACCCGCCTTGGAGTGTCTCTCTATCTCAGTAATTGTCTTGTTTCAGATACTTGGGCGGACAAGAGGAAGTGGCGGGAGCCGGATTGCACGCACCAGAGAAAGAGCACGAATGTCGCGACACGCTGACCGCGCATGCACGGTCTGGCTGACTGCTGCTATTGAAGACTCCAATCTGCGGTGCTGGGACGAGCCCGATACCTACAGTGGAGCACCCACAGGGTGGGGGGGACATCTTGAAGAATCATTGTCACTGTACAAGATGAGAAACTTCATCTTATATCAGTTAGACTGTATCTGTTCACAGTGGGATTTGGTTGTTAGAGAGCTAGTTGTACTGAGCCAGACACTCACTGAGGTGTCTGAAGAAGTTGTCACTTTGCAATGAGACAATATGCACTAGGGAAATTTTTGCGTGTGATTGTTTTGTTTTATGTTTGGAAACTTGCCTTGTGTGAGAAGTGAGGTAAATCCACAGAATGTTGCTGCATTTTCCTGAAACTGCACATTCTTTCCATTGATTTTATGATAAAATTATTTATTAGTCTTTATTTTCCAAGCAAATGCATTTTTTAGCCCATTTAATATCAGGAATTGATTAGTACACTTTTTCAGTAGTTATGTTTCAGATATGCACAGGCACTTAATGCATTTGAAACTCTTCATGAGAAATTAGTCTTTTGCATCTGGTCTTGTGGCAGTTAATGTTTTTCATTTAAAAACTAAGTAATGTAATATCATTGTTTTCTATAGTCATAGTGTGAAAGCATGTTAACCTTCTCATGTCAACATTCCTCCTGCTGACCAGCAGTGCGTCAGCCCCAACTCTCTTGTGGGGCTCATGACTAGGGTAGAAATGAGCAATGTCCTTTTAAGGTCAATATAGTACTTATAAAAGATGCCAGATTGACAGCCCTGGAGACAGAAGTTCTTTATAACCTAGACTGTTAGATCATCATGAGTAAAGCTTGTTGTTGGTCACGCTGCTGCGGATGGTTATGAAATTCATGGCTATTACTTGAATAAAGGCTGGAGGGATATTAGACAAATGTGGCGTGGCATGTATACTATGCATATTCAGTGAGCCTCAGAAGGATCTTTCAAGGCACACAGTTGGTTTTGAGTCAGATGTGGCATAATGTGAAGTTGATTACCCCTGCATCTTGATCCTCTCCAGAAGTCTCAGTTGCCAAGATCTCTGCTGTTAGACTTCATGTTTATGTTGCTTCTGTATTTTTGTAGCTCCACAGAAGAAGAGTCTCTGTAGGAACTGTCCTGATGTATTAATGACGAATGTCCGTGTTTTTGTTCCCTGAAGTGTTACTCAGGTGAATATACATGGTCATGTGATGTGCATGGTGGTAGATATGAGTAGTTAACATGGGAGAATTGGGGTAGGAGTTGTAAGGGTGAGTGTAGAAAGGGTCTGTGTATCTCAACCTATTTCACATTGGGTGCTGCCTGCACAGCTTTGTGTGTGAGTGCAGATCACATAACACTATATATATATATATGTCTGCATATCCCTTATTGTCACAGTGGTCCCAGCTGCATGCTGATTGGGACGCATTCAGGATGAGATCTGCTTCCTTTGTTTATTATTTTAACTGACTCAGGCAAAGAAAGAAAAACTTTTCTAGTCGACACCAGACATGAAAAATTCATTGCAGTTGAGGTATGTGGTCTCAGAGGGGTAGCTGTGTTAATCTGTAACTGCAAAAACGAGCAGTCCTGTGGCACCTTAAGAGACTAACAAATGTATCAGGTCATGAACTTTTGTGGGTAAAACCCACTTCATCAGATTACAGAAATTACAGAATCCAAAGTACATATAACAGCCAAAAAAAAAAAAAAGTTACCTGTCAGTTGTAGGACCAGTGTTAATGAAGCTAATTAAGTCAGCATCTGACACTCATTAACAGCATTTGATGTGGAGGGAGAGGTGAGTGTCAAAGGCAGGGATATTGCCTTTGTAATGTGTTAAACAGTTAAGATCTTTATTAAAGCCAAAGTTAATAGTGTTGAACTTGAAAATGAAATCCAGTTCAGCTGTCCCCCTCTGTAATAGGGTAATAATTTTTTTTTTGTAGAAGGATGACTACTTTTAAATACAATATTGAACATCTAGGGAGATTAAATGTTCCCCTACATCAGGAGTGGGGGAACCTTTTTTGAGTCAGGGGCTGCTGTCCCACAGAAAAATCAGTTGGGAGCCACATACAAGTGAGAAGCGCAAAAAACAAATAAACAAACCCTCCAAATACAAAACAAAAGCCCAAACTCTCACAGACTTAGCCCCTGATTGAGAAGAAGAAAGACACTCCTCACATTTCCCTTACGCACCAGAGCCTATGGGTGTCCAGCCTAGTAAATTTTGTGTGCTTCAGCTCCACGGTAGCGAGCTGGAGTGCCAACACAGGCTCCCCAATGCTGGGGGGCAGCCCTGAGCTTCGGAGGCTGGATTCCACACAAGGCAGGGTCTGTATCTGACCTCCGGGCCTTAGGTTCCCTGCCCTACAGGTTTATGTGTGTTGCCATTCCTGATGTCCTTATTTTTTGTCCATTTATCCTTTGGTGCAGAGACTGTCCAATTTGGCCAATATCTATACAAGTGACACTATCACAGGATGTAGCCATATAAGCCACAACATCAGGGGCTCATATACCTGCACATCCACTAATATAATATATGCCAGCAATGCCCCTCTGCCAGGTATATTGGCAAAACCTGTTACATAGCTCATGAATTTATAGACCAATGAGCTTTGACCCAAATAAGGGGACTTATACAAACCCCACTGAAGTTAAAAGGAGCCTTTCCATTAACTCCAAAATTCTTTGGCTCTGCTCTTAAGAACATGTATTATTTGAATCAAGGTAGATTTTATTTCAACATTGTGTTACAGCCTTTTCTGGAAATCCTATGTCAAATAGCTATAGTCTCTTCAGTTTGGACAATTTCTTTATGGGGAAATTAGCTATAGATAAGGTAGCTTCCCTGTCTCTCTCTTTTTTTTTCTTCTCACTCCTCCCCCCCCTTTTTTGTGTGCGCTAAGATTATTTGTAGCTGATGAAACCAGCTCTCTTAAGAAAACTATTGCAATGAGTCACAAAACATCTGGAAGTTAAGACTGTGCTTGAAATTTATAGCTGCTTTGGTGTTCAGCAAGCTCTCTAATAGAATCAGTATGAAGTTGGTGGGCAATAGGGTGAGAGAACCTGTTCAAGGGACATTACCACGATTGCTACTCTTTGTACATGAATTGCCAAGGAAAACTATTGTAAAAATTAACTTAGTTTTGTGGTGTCTCTTGGGTAGAATTACTAAGGTCCTGGGATGTGAAATAACTGAAAATTTGCCTTTAGACTAAGTCAGAGAATCACAAAAGAAGCCAAGCCACAGGACCATCTATAGCTTGTAGAAAAAGAAAATTCTGAAGTGGAACGTGAGAAAATAAGCATATGCAGGCACAACTCAAAATGGAATAAGAATATACTAGAGTTAGGAAAAGCACTTTTTTATTCTTCACAACAAGGAACCAAACCAGAATGCTAATGTAACAAAAGCAGATAAATGTTTTGAATTAGCATTTTAGTTGGTTTTCTTGTGCTTGGAGAATAAAAGAGTTCTTTTGTAGGAGCAGAAACAATTCTGTATTTGACAACCAGAAATGCAGTAGGAGTAAGTAACAGCCAGTTATTTCTGTATTAGGGATGTAAGCAAGTAGTTGACTACCTGAAAAGCCTAAGCGTGTTGGGTAGTTGAATCAACTACTTGACTACTGTCTCCTTCCCCTGCTGCCTCTGTATTGGAGGAGGGGAGCAGGAGCCAGTGCTGGGGGGAGACAGCTTAAAAGCCAGTTCCCTCCAGCACCGTATCGGCGATACTGCATGCACCTCAGCACTGTTACCTCTGATTGAGGCAGCAGTGCAAGGGGGAAGCAGCAGGGGAGGCTATCAAGAAGCAGCTGCTGTCCTGGGTGGCCCGGGCTAGCTGTGGGCAGAGGCTGCTCCAGCAGCAGTCTTTGTCAGTGGGGGGTCTCAGCAAGGAACTGGGACCCCCTGCGGGCAGGGACTGCTAGACCCAGCGCGAGCTGGGACTGAGCAATCCTGGCTCAGTCGCAGCTTGCGCTAGTTCCAGGACCTACCCCTGCTGTGCCTCTGCAGTTTAAATGTATTAAGAGCCAGGCTGCCTGCACACCCAGCTCTTACTACATTTAAATTGCAGAGCTGCAGCGGGGGTAGCTCCCGGACCTGGCACAAGCTGTGACTGAGGAAGCCTTCCCTTATCGACTACTCATGTAATCAATACAAATTTTATCGACTACACAATTAGTGGATTACCTGCCTCTTAAGATCCTTATTTTGTATGTTATTACACTTTTTTGGCAACACTGTGTGTACCTCATGTTGTTTTTTGAGAGGCCCAAAGGTCATTCTAAATCAGATGAATTTCTATCAACCAGAATAAGACTTTTCCTATGTGAAATTTCAATATTAAAAATTCCAGGATGTAGAAAGTCAGCCTTTACACAAGGTCATGCTCCTACTACTGTATTTTACAAATAATCTTGTTATATCTTGCAAATATTTTTTTAAATGTCCTTTTCACAGTGATTTAATTTATCAGTGTTGTGATGCTCTCTGGACCTTCACCCATATCTAGAAATATATAGTGCAGGCCATCACCTTAATGGACAGGGCTTGGAAAAATTACATGCAAATCTGAAGTTGATGTAAAAGACTTCTGACCACTAATAGGATCCAAGAGCAGTGTCCTCATGAGAAACTGAGTACCATCATCCTCAGTCTCCTGGGAAGCAAGATTGAGTATCTATCATGAGGCTGTTCCTGTATTGAGCATGAGTCATTTCAATTTCAAATCAGAGGGTGTGTCTAGACTACATGGCTCCGTCAACAGAGCCATGTAGATGCGTGTACTCGGCAAAGGGAAATGAAGCGGCGATTTAAATAGTCGCCGCTTCATTTACATCAGAATGGCCCCTGCGCTGTGCCGACAATCAGCTGATCTCGGGAGGGAGGTGGAGGTGGGGAGGAGAGACTTTACGTGCTCCCCATGCCAATCAGGGTCTGTGGGTGGGAGAGCAAAGAAGTCTCTTGACTCTGCCCCTTCTACCTGAGGCCACTTCTGAAATTTGTGAAGTGGCCATCTTTTAAAAATTATTGCCCACCCCTGCTCTAGCCCTGTGACTCCAAGATGCTGAAATGCTGGCTCTGCTGTTAGTCACAATCTCATAATAAACTGTTCTGGACAAGAAAAGCCAGCTAATATAGCAAAGGGATAAGCATTGCTGAATCTTTTGACTATTACTGATCTTTACTTGTAAATAGGTTAAGCCTGTGAGTACCAGTTTTGCCTAACCCGGAATCTGGTGTCTGCAACTGCCACTGAGCTAATACCTTTTTTTATATAATGCTTAGCTGGGGTTTTTCTAATACTTCTGTTTTAAGGAAATCTAAAATTCAACAGCTAGTAAATGTTTCCAATGTTTACTTTCCTGCAAAATTCAGAAGGAAATGGGAAAGGATAATTTGTAAAATTAATATAATTTTCTTCTAAAGAAAGCTTGGATGTCAGTGTTAGATCACTCCATGTCCTGGTTTTGTACTGCAGACTAACTTTTTCTGTCTTGACTGACCGCAACTGGAGCCGCCTAGTCAATAGTTTGAGGACACATCTGGTATTAATCACTTTTATAGGCATGTGACTGTGCATAGTATTGTGTTCTAGACATTTCCCTTCTTAAAGGACTTGCGTTGGTTTAATTACCTGAAATTACTTTGTTATAGATGTTTGTTTATATGTTTTGTATTAAATTGTTCCGTAATTACACGTTCAAAAAGTGTCTGGATTGGATAGCTTTTGCCCTTGATCCATCTTCCTTCAACCTCTAATTTTGTTCCTTAGCTAAATATTGTTAGACCTGGATTCCAGCAACAAGTGTTGGGTAACTACCGGACCACTCATATACATGTACACTTCAGTCAGACCACTCCTGTGCATAAAGTTTGGCATGTGTACAATTGGAAGGTCTTAATCTCTAAATTCTGGTCAGCTCTAGTCTTGAGTTGGTACAACAGGCATACTTGAAATCCCATGTAATATTACATGTAGCTAAAACCATGGTCTGTGCACAGAACTGAAGTTGAAAAATTATAGACTTTGACTCTGGTTCTGATTTTGTGTCCTTTCAGCCCTGGTTATCACAATGGAAATACGTGTAACAGTATAGAGAGATGTGTACTTTATCAGTGCGTAGCATTTACCACAAAGTGGAACCCGAAGCACAGGTTTACTTCATATTGTCACAATAGACACATAGCTTGGGATCTGTAAGATACTGTTGGATAAATATTTTATTTATAGTTGTCACCATTATACATCATACAGGCACACGATGTGTGTGGCATAAAGACCTTAAAGTTGTGGATCATTCCAGTCATCACAAATAATGTAATGGTGTAACCAGTTCCTCCCTGCAACCTTCTTCAATTATTTAGATATTAAAACTAAATTGATATTCAAGACCGGGTGGTCAGGAACATTTCCACTTGACTGCCCCAGAGAATAATTTCACATTATGGTCAAGAGAGAAGTGCAGGAGATGGCCCTTTTTTGGTAATGTGGGGAGCACTGTGGTTGCCATCTGGAAACAGGAGTAAGAACTCACTTCAATGCTCTTGGGAGACACAAGTCTTGAATTGAACAACAGCCTAATGTTTGTCTTTCTAGATTCCCTTCAGTAGGGAAGGGGCTTATGTAGGATAGAATCTTTCAAGCACACAGTGAGAACTGAACAAGACTCCTATGAACTTTCCCAGAGAAAGAAGCCAAAGCTATTGTGATGACTGATGTGCTCCAACTTTCTCTTTCTCTCTCTCTCTCTCTCTCTCCTCCAATGAAAGGGTGTGGAAAAGGCTTGCAAAAATTAAAAGGAAGGAGGAATGCCTGATGATTCTTGGACAAATTGCAGCACACCTGAGTGCCCCAAGGGAGGGTCAGTCCAAGACCTCAAAAATGGATGTCTGTAACTTTTATAGTAAGTTTCCTTTATTTTTTACACCAAAGCTTTACAAAAGTGTGAACAATTTACTTCCCTTAGTAGTTAATACATACACATTTTTATTTCTTTCTATGTAATTTTTGTTTTGACTTGTATCATTAATGATACAATGGGAATACTCATTGGTTGCATTGCATTTATGTGTGTATCCTTTGACACACTATTGATTTAAAGAGACTCCATCCCTTATGGGTGGAAGAATCAATCCCAATGTGTGTTGAAACCTGACCTTTGTCATAACAAATTTGTTTCGATTTCACAGTCATGGTACTTGGCCCTTATCTGTCCTTTCTCTCATTTGACCCATGTGATCATAGTTAATCACAGGATTTCAGTTGCTATGTACATGCCAACAGTGTGTTGATTTTCATTTCCATCCTACTCTCTTTCTCTTTCAGCTATCTCTTATGGGATATTATATTGCCAGCCTAAAGTTAACATGACAAATACTGAAAACCTTCTCCTCTCAGACTCTTCCCCCTCCTCCCTTGACTCACTTTTTGCTATACTACTCTCCTTCCTCTCCCTCAGTAGTCAAAGATGCTTCCATTTTTTACTCTCCCCTCCCCCTGCTGCCTTATCACCCCCCTCCCTCCCTGAAAGGTCTTAGAGGTTGGCTCTGTATCTCATTAATACAATCCAGAGCACCACAAAGGTGTTGTGATACATTCCTACCTCTACTCCACCAATGGCTAATGGGGTAGAACACAAACACTTCATGGTATCTAAGTGATACAAAAACCTTTTTACCTACTCGTGGTAGCGGAGGCAGCCAACCACAAGGAGTGGCAGGGAAAGCTGGGATACGCTCCCAAACCTAAAGAAACTAAGAAGCTGGACCTCTACAATCAGATGTACTCCACTGGAGACTCCAGCTTTGCATAACAAACCAGAAAGCAGTTCTCAGCCGCTACTGCTATAATTCCTGGAGTAATTCAGATAAGTTCCTGGAACTACATCCACTGAACTCCCACTCTGAGTTTGAGGCAGTGTTGGAAGGAGGGCAGTATGGATGCAAGACTTTCTTACAGACCACCATAGATTTGGCCACCCTCATGATAGCCACAACTATAACTAGAGCTTGACAAATGGTGGAGCCCCGCACTGCACATGTGCAAGTCCCGCATTGTGCATGTGCGCGCCGCTGATGAATGGGGCGACCAGCTGAAATCTACTCGCCACGGACGAGTAGATTCACTGATTTGTCGAGCCCTGGCTATAACTATAAGGCACAGTTCCTGGCTTCAGATCTCAGGGCTTTTACACACTGTTCCCTCTAAAATTTTCCATCCATGAGTGCAGTGAATTGTCTTGTTCACCAGTATTGATGTCATGTGCACTTGTTTGGATGTGTGTCACTGTATCACCCACCAGTTTTAAATACGAAAACAAGGCATAATTAACAAGGTGCATGACCTTGCACCCACCCTGAAAGCCACTCAGCTTGGCACCTAGTCTCACCCCCACCCAGCCTTGCTCCCATCGTTCCTGCATCCCTGCACCCCCATCATGTGCACCTTTTATCACTAACACTGCATTGTGCTCGCTTTGCCCGTAGCTTCTGCACAGTGCCCTTTTCATCCCGAGCCCTACACTGTCCTCTCAGCTGTGCCCCCAACCTCCACTCTCTATGCTTCCGGCATGTCCTGTCACGCTGACCCCCTGCCCGGTACCTTCCACCCCCTTTGCCCAGCGACACCCATGCCCATTTTCCCCTCTTCCTTTGGCTATGACGTCCTGGGCATGGGCCCCATTTGCCCTAAGCATGGGCCCTAAGGCTGGTCCTGCAATAGGGCAGCTGACTGCCATGTGGCTCCAGCCCCAGTCCCAGCTGCCCCCCACATGGTGGCTCTATTCCCGGCTGCCAGAGCTGTTGCTGCTGCCCATGATGTGGTGAGACAAGCCTGGGCTCCACCTGCTGGAGCTGCTGCCACTGACCATCATGTGGCTACAGCTCTGGCCCCGGCTGGGACTGCCAGAGGAGCAGCCACCTGTGACACAGCCCACAGCTCTAGCCCTGGGGAAAGGGCTGAAGCTAGGCCCAAGGCTATGTGGTGGCTGCTCCTGGGGCAGGGTAGTCGCCTGCCATGTGGCCCCGCCCCAGAACAGATTATTAGCCACCACACTGCTCTGCTGCGGAGGTGGGTATGCCTCAGATTCTTGGTGCACGCACTGTGAAGTTCAGAACAAACCTAGGACTTGCCTTTTGACTATTCAGGACTCTTTTCAGAGCAGACAGGCACAAGGCTGAAGGAAGGACTCATGGACATCCCTTAAGTATCTGTACACACCAGCACCCCCAAAGAAAATCCAGCTATTCCTATGGTGCTACCCCTAGACAGGACCATCACAGAAGCGGGAAAAGACTAACAGCAGGCATCCATCTTAGTCCTCCTTGAGCCAGGGCCAAGGCACTTCACAGGGACTAGTGACTTAAGCCCTTGACTTCGACACCACACTTTTGAGTACATCTATGGACGCTGCACCATTCCAATACCTTGATCCTTCCCTTCCATTTGAGAATTGTCTATTGTGTTTCTACTCTGCATGGGTCTGTCTCTCTTTAGGGATACTGCTCACAAGCATCTTCCAGCGTAGAAGATGCAAATGCTCTTACAACTTATGACAGTAGAGGAGGTTCTTCTGGAATTCAGGGCAGAGTATTTTATTCTCATTTCCTAATCTACAAGACCAAAGGTGGACATAGGCCCATTTTAGACATATGAAGTCTCAAGAACTTAATGAAGAAATTGATGTTCTGTATGATCTCCTTGGCTTCTGTCATTCGTTTTCTGGATTCAAGGGACTGCTATGTCGCCCTTGACTTGAAGGTTGTGTGTTTGAATGTCTCTGTAATCCCGTCGAACAGATGGCTTCTACAATTTGTGGTCAACAACATTATACTGTCAGTTCATGGTCTTCTCCTTTGGCCTGTCAGCAGCCACTCGGGTTTTCACTAAGTGCATGATGGTCGTGGTAGCCTTCCTTCAGAAGAATCAAATGCTAACCAAAGGCCAATCTCAAGCCCAAGTGGAAGACTATGTGAACCTCATGCTTATGATGTTCCTCAAGCTCAGGCTCATCCTCAAAGTGAAGTCAATCATAGCTCCCGCTCAGAGACTAGAATTCTCAGAAGCACTCTCTGGATTCCCAAATTGTATGGGCCACAAGAAAAATAATTTGGAATAAATTGGCTTAAGTGGAGACCAAGAGCTCCAGAGTGTTCCTGCCTGAGTCTCATTTCTGGGCCATGAATGTCATCTTAGAGGATCTCAACATATTCCCTGCCGCAGCAACCAGAAATTACTAAAACTCCTTGGGCATATGGCAGCTTGCACATATGTGGTACAGCATGCAAGACTGCAGCTCCATCCTCTCTAGACCTGGCTAGTCCAAGTGTACAGGCCAAGCCAGGATCATGTAGACAGGCAGGTTACACACTCTCCATGGGTTATCTAGTCCCTCAGGTGGTGCCTCGACCCGCAGGCATTCTGTGCATGTGTACCATTCTCCAAACCTCAGCTGTTGCTAGTCACAGATGTGTCTGCGATGAGATGGGGAGCTCAACGGGGCAACCTCGGGTCTTTTGTGCTGCACATGGTCAGGGAGCTAAAAGCAGTGTGCCTTGCTTGCCAGACATTCCAAACCCATTTACAGGGCAGATGTGTATTGGTGTTGCCAGACAATTCCACTGTGATATTTTGTATAAACAAGCAGGGTGCTCACTCTTCTCCCCTGTGTCAGGGAGCCCTCAAGCTGTGAGACTTTGCATCGCGATTCAATACGCTTGAAGGCATCACATCTTCCAGACATGCAAAATGAACTGGCTGATCATCTCAGCAAGTCTTTTGACAGCCACAAGTGGTCTTTCTGACAAGATATTGTCATCAACATCTTCCAAAGGTAGGCCTGTTTGCCACTTCCAGAGCACCAGGAAGTGCTAGCCATTCTATTCCTTCAAGAGCCACAGCCCAGACTCACTTGCAGATACCCTTTTCCTCTTATGCTGTACATATTCCACCTTTTCCACTTATCCACAAGATCCTCCTTGAGATCTACTGGGAAAAGGCATCCTTAATCCTCATAGTGCTGGTACAGTCCTTTCAGCATTGGTTCGCCACACTTAGACCTGTCCAAGGACACATCGCTAGCCCTACAAATGGTTCCAGATTTGGGCACGGAGGACCCTGGCCGTCTTTGGCACCCCAACTTAGGGTGTCTACCTCACAGCATGGAAACTCCAGGGCTAAATTTGTTGGTGCTTAAGTGCTCAGATTTGGTTAGGCAGGTCCTCTTTGGCAGTAAGATGCCCTCCACTCATGCCACTTAGCTAGCTAAGGGAAGAGGTTCTTTATTTTGCCCTTGCAGAAGAGCACTCTACCATTGCAGTCATCAATTCCTTCATTCTGGACTATTTCAGAGACGTGCACCTGGCTACAATTTCGGATTTCCTTCCCGACTGGAAGTAAATGCAGCGCAGTCAGCATTTACTGACCATATGGCCAGACACTTCCTCAAGATGTTAGTCAGTCACCTCCATAGGATCTTAATCTGGTGTTCTCCAGACTCATGGGTTCCCCTTTCAAGCTCCTAACAATGTGCTCCCGGCTTTACCTTTCTTGGAAATTGTCATTCCAAGTGAAAAAACTTAAAAACACGAGAAGTGATTCTGCAGAACCTTGGAGATTAACAGAAATGTAGATGGTATCATGAGCCAGCCATGGAAGTTCAAGATACCATCTACATTTTTGTTAGTCTCTAAGGTGCTGCAGGACCACTTGTGTTTTTAAGGGTTTTTTTCAGTTACAGACTAACATGGCTACCCCTCTGAGACATTTAACCATTTCTTGTGGTTATAACAGCCAGAAGTGTGTTAGCTCAATCTCTGATGTCTGCACCCCTTTATCATCTTTTTTAAAGACTCTTTCCTCCCAAGGTTAGTGTTGCAGTTTCATTCAAATTTGGACATCGTTCTGTTGGTGTTCTACGCTAGTCTGCATGCTATTACAGGGAGTGAACCTCTGTTTCCTGGACGTTAGGTGCATGCCAACTTTTTACATTGAGGAGACAAAAAGCCATTTAGAAACTCTTTGTTGCCATTGCTGAGAGGTTGGAAGGCCTTCCACTTTCATCCCAAATAATTTTTTCTTGGATCACAGCTTGTATAAGGACACACTCTGACTTGGCAAAGATACTAGCCCCTCTATTGACAGTACATTCCACAAGGTTAGAGATGCTGCTGTCTGGTACAACTGTGCATCAGTCTTGTAACTGTGAACACTGACTCCTCCTTGGGAGTCATCTACTTGGAACTGACATGAGAAAGCACTTGTAGAAAAAACAGTTACCTATCTTTAACTCTTGTTCTTCAAGATGTGTTGCTCATGTGCATTCCAAATTAGATGTGTGTGTCATGTGCACAACAGTCAGAAGGTTTTTCCCAGAAGGTGGTGGGGCGGGTTCCGGCATGGCCTAGGGGATAGGGTGCTCGCCTGGGGAGGGGAGGGGAGGGTGCATATGGGACGGCCAACAGAAGGGCGGTCCCGGGGCAGGAGGGATAAGGGGCGCCCTGACTCATCAGGCGGGAGAAGGGGCGCCTTGGAGTGGCACCTTTATAGCAGTGACTATAGGACCCAGATACTCCATCAATACCCCCTGCATTTGTTGGACATAACCAAAGCATCTCAAATAACAACAGTTATGAAAGGTAAGTAACTATTTTTGTTGTGCTCAAGCAGTGAGGTTAAATATTTTTTGGTACTATTAAAAAAAATGGCTAGAAGAGGGTCTTTAGAAATGACACAATAGGGCTGGGATAGAATTCTTATAATATAAATTATCTGCTTGAAAAAGTTACGTCTCATTCAGCTGTTCTCATTAATATACCCCAGACACTTCCGTAAGAAAGCAATCATTCATGTGTAACACAGTGGAAAGAACTATGAGATTTTTACAACTTAAAAAAAAAAAATTAATCCATCATGTCTACATTTTTGGATGTTAACATTTCCTTCATGTGTTTTCCAGCTGTCTGGCTGCTTTGTAATTCTAATGTGCACCTTTTACTTAATTTTAGGTTCTGTGTTGGTATTGCTGACTCAAACCACAGAATCCCAAAGAAGGGGAGAAATGGAATAAAATACTCAATTATCAAGTGCCAGAGGAAAATACCAAACTGTCCAATGAAAACTACTGTTACAAAGGTATAGACTGCTCCTGCGGCATATAAATGAGTGTGTGCAAAAAAGCTCTGCACCATAAGCATACCTGTTCCAGTGTTTGTGAGGTTTCTTCATTGTGAAGAACTTCAAACTAAAAACTATTAACTATTGCTTTTAAGAAATTTAAAATACAGGAAAAAGTCACCAAGGATTCACAATGTTTCTGTTTTGTTTTGGATAAGTGACCAGAATATTATGAGCATTGTATCTGATGGCGTAGACTACATTTTGCTGTTCTTCATCATGGAAATTAGAGTTATTTTAGACTTTCTCTGCAATATCACATGATTAAGACACATGCTGAAAGCTGCCTTTTTTGGGTGTGTGTGTGTGTGTGTGTGTGTGTGTGTGTGTGTGTGTGCCAGAACTTGATGTGACTGTTAAGAAAATCATGGCTTAATTCCCCTTTTAAAAGTTTTTGTGGGGATGCTCTTGGAAAGGTATGAAAAGGAAAATCAGCTTTTTGGTGCGGGACCCAAAATCTTATAAGAATGCCCAGAAGAGGTTTAATATTTCAAGCCAGGACCCGTTGGCTGTTCGTGGGTCTTGCCTTGCTATTCAGTTTAATGTTGTTCGTGTACTTGTTTGAGTGTGCTCCACAAACAGATGGCAATGGATCTCCGCCTGGCATTGTAGGGGAGAACTTGGGTAAAGAATATTACCAAGCTCTCCTACAGGAACAAGAAGAACACTATCAAACCCGGGCTACTAGTCTGAAGCGTCAGATTGCACAGCTAAAACAAGAGCTTCAAGAAATGAGTGAGAAGTTGAAAATACTACAGGAAAAAAAGAGCCCCAAAGTCAATGGCATGGGCTACCAAGGCACCAAAGGACAAGCATCCAATGATCTCCTAGAGTTTCTTCATTCCCAAATAGATAAGGCTGAAGTGAGCATCGGGGCCAAGCTTCCTAGTGAATATGGTGTTGTTCCCTTTGAAAGCTTTACCTCTATGAAAGTGTTCCAGTTGGAGATGGGGCTCACTCGACACCCAGAGGAGAAACCTGTTAGAAAGGATAAGCGAGATGAGTTGGTGGAAGTTATTGAGGCTGGCCTAGAAGTAATCAATAATCCAGATGAAGAAGATGGACAAGATGATGATGATGGAATAGGAGAGAGACAGCTCTATAATGAAAACGATTTCATCGAAGGTACTGTAAAAGCTTACTTAATAACTTAGCATTTCCTGGTCAACTACACAATGTCATAATATGCCATGAATGATTGCAAAGGTGTGAGGGGTTGTAAAACAAACTTAATAGCTTTTTCATATCTTGATAGTTTCTTAGATCTAGTACTTCTGATTCACTAAGAAAAGCCTTAGACCTGATATGCTCCTTGTAGAATCATTTGCTTCATGATGTTGCACAATACCATGGAATGAAGGGAAGAAAAAGTATTCATTGTAGTGTAAATATTTTACTATTGCAAGCTGACACAATGACCTGTGCCTGCTTGGATGTTCTCACTTGGCTATCCCATAGCTGGTAATCAGTTGGCTTATGTTGTGGTGATGTAAATATAGACTGATACCTAATACTGAAGAGGAGCTTTCAAAAGCACATTGGATAGGTAGGTGCCTGGCTCACCTTGAAATCCATGAGACCTGATTACCTATCTTCCCTTTTTGCCTTTGAAAATCTACTCTAAACTTTGTCCCTTTGTATCAACTAGTTACAACTAGATGACTATAATCTTTGTATAGGTGAAGAAGTGTATATTAATACCATAGTGCAAACTAGTTATTAATATTTGAAATGCTGGCACATGCATTTGGGACGTGAGAAAAGAGTAGTATTTATAGAGTACCTTGTTGTTGGTGTATTTGGTTGCTGACCATTTAAGGGTATGTCTACACTAGCCCCCTCATTCGAACTAGGGAGGCTAATGTAGGCATTCGAAGTTGCAAATCAAGCCCGGGATTTAACTATCCCATGCTTGATTTGCATCTTCCCGGCCAGTCGCCATTTTTGAAATTTACAACTCCGGACTAACTGCCCGCGTCTACACGCGGCTGGGAACCGGGCGTTCGATTTAAAGCCCCTAAATCGAACTACCTGGTAAACCTCCTTGCAGGAGGGATAACAGTTAGTTCGATTTAGGGGCTTTAAATCAAACGCCTGGTTCCCTGCCACGTGTAGATGCAGGCAGTTAGTCCGGACTTGTTAATTTCAAAAAAGGCGACCGGCCGGGAAGATGCAAATCAAGTGCGGGTCATTTAAATCCCGGGCTTGATTTGCAACTTCGAATGCCTACATTAGCCTCCCTAGTTCGAATGAGGGGGCTAGTGTAGACATACATTTTATGCCACATGAAGATATATCTTAGGGTAACAGCTCCATTAGTCAATGAATCTATGCAGAATTAAAGTAGCTCGGGATCTGGTCCCTGGTATGCAAAACTGAAACCAGATTGTGCAAAAATAATTTTTAAAATGCTGTAATTTGTTAAATTTTCTGACTCCCAGAGGTAAGGAGAATGATGAGAGAAGGTGAATGCTATTTCAGCTTCAAAACACTCAAGCGTTGAGATATGAGCATTATTGCTTTCTCAAGGCTGATGTACTAAAAAGGTACAGTGGCCATTATTTCTCGATAACTCAGTCTTGAAGATACTCTACTAAACTGTAATTCTAATTGAAATATTAAGGTTTTGTATACAGTCTTACAGTATTAAATGCAGTACATATTTCCAGAAAAAGTCAGACAGGAATATAATGCTTTATAGCTAAATCTTGTATTTTCAAGCATGCCATAATCTGAGTAGGTTGTATGATAAGTAGTTAAGCAAATACATACATGAGTGCTATGCCATCCTTGAAATAGTTAGCTTCTGATTTAATCAGCTCTAAAATGAATCTGCTTCTCATTAATGGAATAGTGAAGTGATGTTTTGCCTTACCGGTACTTTATTGAAACTTCCAAATAAAGTTTGTTACATTGAAGCTGGGGTGGGTAGGAAGGGGAAATACATCTCAAGTGTAGCTCTGAGGCCAGGCAATGCAGTGTTGGACTTAAGTTTTTTACCTGAAAGTGTATTTCAGTTTGCCTAGAGACAGACATTCTCACAATGTCATTTTACAGCTCTGATTTTTCTTTTAAATTACTACAATGTGCAGATGCTTTCCTCTTGTACATATCATGTAGATTTCTGTGTGTTTTTGCAGCTTTTCTATTAGTCATTTCCAATGACTAAAGACTTTTAAGAAATCAAGCAGATATAGTTCCTTCTGAAGCAAAGTTTCATGCTTCCCATTCCCTCTACCCTAGATAAATTGTAATTCCCTGGACAATTACTTTTAAAGAACCTCTTCTTTCTCTTTGGAAATTGAACTCATTCCCTCTGTGGTCTTATGACTTGGATTACAGGAATCGCATAACCATTATTCAGTACTTAAGTGAAAATATTTTTGTGCTGTAGGTTATTAGGGTATGTTAGTCATTAGCCTCAGTAATATAACACTGTTTCTTTTCAGCCAGAGATGGTGATTTTTATACGTATTCTATGGTTTTATGAGCATGAGAAAATGGCATCAATGAGTTTAAGAAACTTTTTGGCCAACTAACGATAATTTTTCTTTGAGCATTAACTGTTTTGACTTCAAATTCCAGAGCTAAACTTTATTTTTTAAATATTTTCCCCCCTTCGGGGTGTCATTGTTTGACTTTTTAACTTGTCGTTTTGTTGATGGAAGCCTGCTTGGAAAGCTGCTGCCATTATATTTGGAAGATACAGTGCTTCCTTGTAACAGCTGAAGCCTGAACATTTTAAATGTCTGTCAGATCTCACTATCCTAAAGTAACAGTAAATGCTCTTAATGTCTGCTCAGAAGTGATATCCCAATAACAAGGTTTCTCTGCAAACTTTTAATTACTTTCTTTAAATTGGCTGTCAAGATCTGTCTGTAGTAAAATATTTTGACACCTAAACTGATATATCCACAATAGTTGAATTCTAAGATTCTAATGAGATATTTAGAACCATCAACTAAAATGTAAGCAGTTTGGCCCAGATGACTGAGGAACAATACTATAGAAGATCTGAAAACAATAGAACTGATTTCTTTAAGGGAAACAGAATGGCTTTGTATTGTCTGTTTCAGCCCCATTGTGTTACTAAGATTTACTAGACACCCTGAATTTAAAAGAAATTCAGGTGTCTTTTAACTTAAGACTTGTCTATGCAAGGAACTTTACAAGAATGATGATACCAAAACGACACACACTAAATAGGAAAAAGACACTTTTACTCAGGAGTAAGTGCCCACACAGAGAATAGTGATGTGAATGTTTAACTAGTGGGGGTTAGAGCAGGGTTAGCAGTCTGCTATGCTGGAGCAGCCCCTGCGTGCAGAGCACCCTAGCCCACTGCAGGCAAGGGCTGCTCGGGCATTGCGGCTAGAGCAGCTTTTGTCCACAGCGGGCCCGGTTGCCCCGCAGAGCAGGGGCTGCCCCAGGCCAGCTAGTGCAACCCCTGCCTACTGTGGAGCGAGAGCACTTCAACAGCCCAACAGTGGGTGGGCAGACTGCTCCAGCCAGGCTGAAGCAGCCCCCTGCCCATCCTCCCCTTTGATCGGTTAAACAATGTTTAACCAGTTAAATAGGCTTTTGCATCTTGAACAGGGAGTTTATGGTGGTATAACTTCCTGTGTCTGCAAGCCCTTCTTTCTTAGTTATCTTAATTTTTTTCTAAAGTTCTGTTTATGAAGTATCACTTGATTTTTTTTATTTTTTTTTATTTTTAGCCCTGATTCCTCTTGTGTGCTTGTGGTTGTGTACATAGTGGACATTTTAATTCTAAATATTTTCTGTCATTTCTGTTTATGTTGAAAATAAGGCTTCAAATTCTAAGGTTTCACGTTCAGTCCTTCCATCTCCCTTACTACCATCTTCTCTCTCTCCTCAACCCTGGAACTTGCACTGATTTTTTTCATACCTAGCTTTTCTAAACCTGAGAGAGAATGGGACATAATCATTAAATGAAAACAATCATAATTTTTTATAACTGAGACATCTGAATTCCTGTTCTATCTTGGGGCCTATCCACATGGCAACACTCAGGAGCAGTCATTTTAATTAAGAGTTGAACTTAAAATGTATTAGCTAAAAGCTCATTAAGCCTTGTGAACACTGTCATTCTTAGTTAAGGTGAAGTGAATGAAGGCCGGTTCAATTCACTTCCAAAGGGAATTAAACTAAGGCCACTTTATTTCTGAATGAGCTCATCCACACAGCTGTAATGCACTTTAAAAATTCTTTTTAAATTGATCCCTTTAGTTAATTTTGTGTAATTTTGCCGAGTGTTCCCATGTAGACATGTCATTGTCCTCCTTACAAGGTGGTGTGTATGCGTGTGCGCAAATAGTACATTACACTATAATGAAATATATAGTTAATGAATTGGTGTAGTGTGGATTTCCAGTGGGGCTAATCATATGGTCGTTAAAGCTCCTCAGAGAAGCCTTGTTACTTACCAAACACAATACAGATGCCTTGATGCTACTCTCCTTTTCCAACTCCTGTTTTCTGCATTTTGCTATTCCTTTAGTTGTCTGGTATGATTCTGCTGGGGTGTTCTAGCATTTCATGTTCTCCATCTTGTCATGCCTTCCATGTCTGAATCAAGCATCCTATTCAATAGAGCAGTTAGCTTGAAGTCTATTTTCTAAAGCAAGGTACAGTAAAACTCCAATAGTCCGGCATCCAATAGTCCGGCACTCCTGATAGTCCAGCATCAAAATGGCAAGAGCCTAGTGAGTGAGCTTCAGCAAAAAATGAGTCACAAGGTAACAGCGGCAGCAGCTGAACTGAGCAAAAAGGGTAAAAAAGGCTTTAAAAAACTAAAATATTACAGTATACTGTATACAGGAAGTACAATAAAAAGGGTTAAGAACACTTTATATACAGTATATAATGTATACAGTGTATATATATATATATATATATAAAACCATCTTATAGTACCTCCTAATAGTCCGGCATATCTGATAATTCGGCACCACCTAGGTCCCATAGGTTCCGGATTATTGGAAGTCTACTGTAAATGGTTTTTAGAGATGTTTGGTCATGTCACTGAGTGTGCACTTATGTTCAGCAACAGTTCATGGCATATTTGCTATTGACCATGCCAGATAAGGAAAACAGAAAGATAAGAGGAAAGTGCTGATTATGTATATATACATTGAAACTGTAAAATTCCACGTTGAGTGCTCCAGGTAACTTTAGGTAGAGAAATAATCATCCTGCTTTGCTGGCGATAACCACCAGAAAACCCTGCTGCAGTTTGGTAGGACTGTTTCAAATACGTGTTTATTTTGTATCTCCCAAAGACATAGAATTATTAATAATGACTTGCCAAAGTAATAAGTAAGATAATACAACCTGATTGAACCTGTTAATTTTTTCATCTGAAAGTTGATAGCGGCACTTGTATTTTAGATTGAATTTCTTCTGTCACCCCCCTCATTTAATTGTCTAGAATATCTGATGGCTTCTAGATTTGACAGAGTGAACTCTTGGTGTGGGCAACATTCTTAAGAAAAATAAAGCATATATATCTCAGGCCAAGTGTAGATTGGAGAAGACATTCAATTTAAGATATGCAACTCCAGCTATGATAATTGCATGTGTGGAATTGATGTACATTAAACCCAAGTTCTGAGATGGCCCCACTGCGTGATGTCGATGGGAGGAATTTTCCCATTGACATCCCTTGTTCCTCATGATGGGGATTGATATGGGCATCCTCAGCATTCAATTTAGCAGGTCCTTACTAGACCCGCTAAATCAGATCCTGGAAGATCAGTCTCTGGAGCGTCTTATCTTCCAGTAAGTATAGGCAAGGCCTTACATGAATAAGAGCTTCTGAAATCACGTACCATCTAAGCACACTAACTACAGAGGCTAGGGATGAGAGAAGCACCAGAGCACTGTTGATTTGATATAAATAGTAGAATTACTTTATGGGTATTGGATCACAAACAACAAATCTTTCAGCCACACAAAGGGCTTCCAAAGGGCATTCCCTGTCATATTCTCCGCACCCCACTCCTTTCTCCTAGACTTCTGCAGAAAAGCAGCTGTCAATGTAGTAGGATGACCATGGAGCAACAGGACTGAGAAACCTGCATCATGTGATGCTGTAGACCCTTCCCACTAGGGATGTGAATGAGTAGTCAACTAGACAATTAACTGGTAAGCTTAGGCTTATCGGTTAAGCTAATCGACTACTTGTATTTCCTTCCCCCCTTTCTGCCTCTTTATCAGAGGCAGCAAGGTGGGATGGGGGGAAAGCAGGAGCCAATGGGGGGGGAGCGGACTTAAAAGCTGTTTCCCCCCAGCATCAGCTCGGTGGTGCCGCCTCCCCCCCTTCACTGCTGCCTCCATCAGAGGTAGGAGAGCAGGGAGGGAGAGGTGCCATGAAGCAGCCCGTGGGGGATAGGGGAGGCATCCTGTGGAGCAGCCCCTGTTTTCACTACAGATAGAGGTTGGTCCCTGGGCCACCACGGACAGAGGCTGCTAACCCTAACCCGTTCCCTCCCCCCCCCCAGCAGCCTCTGTCCGTGGGGAGCCCAGATTCCCCGGGGAGAGGGGCGCCTGCCATCCCGCACTGCTGCCTCTAAGTCTGAGGCAGCAGGCAGCCAGTCTGCGAGGGAAGCTGGTTTTTAAACTGGCTCCCGTGTGGCACCACCTGCTGCTGCTGCCTCTGATATAAAAGCAGCGGCACGGGGTGCCAGAGTGCTCCCTGGGGATGGCACCAGAGCACACTGGCTGCTGGCCCCACCCACGGGGACTATAGAATAGTCAACTAACCGATAAAATTCCTTCCAGTTAGTCGACTTTTCCATTACCTGCTATCTAACATACCTACTTCCTACAGCTACCACAATGCACTGCTATTTGTGGCACTGAAAGTGCTGCTAATGTGGACATGCTCCACCATCATAAGGAGCACAGTTTTGACACACAATAGTTGTTTCCCTGCAACACTCTGTGAGCAGTGCTGTAATTGCCAGTGCTTTGTATTTGCTAGTGCAGACCTAGTCTTAGGCTTTTGCTTTTCAAATCCAAAATTTGCCTTGGCCTCTACAGCCATACTGTGTACAATTTTAAAAGCTGGGGATTCTAGTTTTTAGGTGGCATACAAAATAATATTTAAGAACGGGGGTGTGAACTATTGGCAGAATATGATGTGAGAACCTATAGAAAATATGATCGCTTATTCTGGTTCACCAACTTCTTTCTTAACCAGTAAACTACTTAAGCAGCAGTAAATACAAAATGATGGGTTTTGTGGGGAGGGCAGGAAGGAGGGAGATTAATTCATGGTTGTAAAGGAGTTTATAGCTGCTAATTTTTCAAAATGTTCCTGTGTTGCACGTAAACATAGCTTTTCCTTCTCTGTAGAGACCGAATACAGTGTGTTTTGCAAGTGACATACTGATATGTGAGATCTAATATGCAATCATAGTTTTGTATTTGATTATGCTGTTGTGATCAAGCTATTTACAGAAGTGCTGTATTAATCTTATTTGATCTAGTATATTCCATCTTTCAGAGATACATAACCAATTAACCGTATATTCGAGGATAGAAAGTTTTTACAACTGAAACTGAAGCAGGAGGTTGTTTAAGCTTTTGGGAAGGAGTGTCTTTTTTTCTCTATTTGATTTTGATTTTTTTAGATTGCTTCATCCTTAATTCTTCTCTGCCTCTCCCTCTTGCTCTTGAGAAAAATCAGAAAATGTAATGGTGTAGAATTCAGTGAAGCATTGTAGCTTTTGCATAGTTTTGAAACTGAAGAATTTTCCTTCTGTTCATCCCAAGAACAAAGCTCTAACTGCAGTGCATTTGAGAGTGGGATGTACAGGTTTGTTTAATGGCACAAAACTGGTAAAACCTGCTATTTTCAGAAAAACGCTAGGTATCACAAGTGCAACTTACTGACTTGTCTGTTTGGATTTGAAAAAAAGGATTTAAAATAAAGTTGTACATCAGCAATTCTTTTGTCACCACCATATATATGAGTAACTAGCTTTACCTTTGTTCTTCTCTGATCCTTTAGGATGCATTTGAGTATCATCATTGGCATACCTCCATTCTAAAAATATTTTGTTTTCCGCGCTCTGCTCCTCACCTTCACTAGTCTATTCTACTGAAAGTAGTCTGCAGAGATGAACATGCAGATTCTTTGCACTGTAGTTTTGTCTGTCAAAAGCGTATATATTTCCTGATCTTCAAATTGGACGACTAGTTGGTTTTTATTGCTGCTGTGATGCATTGGGGGGTGTTAATGCCCTTTTCTGGACATGCCAGCCTTTTGGCAGTTACATGTTTACCTGAATAAACACATTTTGAACATCCCTAGTACATCCTGTTTAGGAACTTTTGAATAGAGACCATTTTTCAAGCACTTATTATCCAGCAGGTCTCCTGGGTTTCAGACACCTGCCCATCCCATTTTGGAATCTATGACAACGGAGATGGACACACAGCCTTCTTGAAGTGTTTAGCAGTTGGAATAAAGAATTAAGAGAATTTTAGTCTCATTGTATCTGAGACTTCACTACAAGTTAAGTTAAGCAGGTGTTCTTTTTAGTTACAGGAAAAGAACTGACAGTCTTAGAAAGTTCAAATCCTCCTGTGTCTGTAAGACTTTGGTGTCTGACCAACCCTGTTGGAACTAGTTCTGGTCCACCCCAGACAGTGTGTTAGAATTACTGAGGCTACTTGCGCCAGTATTGTTTCTTGACAGTCCTTACATGTAAGCTACTAAAGGGTGACCACTCAGAGGCTCACTTGCATTTTTTCTTCAGATAGGTAGGCTGCTTAGGGCAAAGTTTACACCCCTACTTATCAGACAACACAATGGCGAGTTCATGGCAGCTCAAGATACAACTTTAACAATTATTAAAGACCATCCTGTATTACTTAAACATGTGCTGGCAGACCAGAAACCCTCTTAATTATTACCTCTTTCTTTAATTACTCTTTTAAAACTTGTTGTAAAATCTTGCATGTAATTGAGCTCAAACTAGTGGGTGTTTAGATCCCCTGATTATTTTATTCCCTTTCTTATATTTAAGTACTGAATTTGGAATCCTCCAATCATAGCATGACCCTCCTGGTGTACAGACTCATTAAAAATCCTTGCTTCATGTGTCAGTTTCTTTAATGTTCATGAAGATTGTCCTCTGCTCCAATTTGTTCCTGTTAAGCTGATTGAGTTTAGTTTCCACCCTGGATGTTAGTAGTTCTGACTTCAGTATCCTCCTTTCCTTTAGTCATCCTGCCAGTGTCCTTTACTTCCTCATTACTCTTAATAAAAATTCGGAGGTCCTGTGGTCTCTTCTGGCTGAACTAAGCTGTTGTTTTCAACCATTATAGTTTAACTGTTTCTCATAGGCATTACATACTTGATCAGTGATAGAAATGTAGCCGTGTTAGTCTGGGGTAGCTGAAGCAAAATGCAGGACAATGTAGCACTTTAAAGACTAACAAGATGGTTTATTAGATGATGAGCTTTCGTGGGCCAGACCCACTTCCTCAGATCAAATAGTGGAAGAAAGTAGTCACAACCATATATACCAAAGGATACAATTAAAAAAAATGAACAAATATGAAAAGGACAAATCACATTGCAGAACAGGAGGGGTATGCGGGGGGGGGGGGGGGGAGGAAGGAAGGTAAGTGTCTGTGAATTGATGATATTAGAGGTAGGGAGAGTGGGATGTTTGTGAGTTAATGGTATTAGAGGTGATAATTGGGGAAACTATCTTGGTAATGGGTGAGATAGTTCAAGTGTTTGTTGAGTCCTTTTTGGAAAGTGTCGAATTTTAACATGAATGACAGTTCAGAGGATTCCCTTTCAAGTGCAGATGTAAAAGGTCTTTGTAGCAGAATGCAGGTGGTTAAGTCATTGAGAGAGTGACCTTTTTGGTTAAAATGGCAAGAAACTGTTTTTTCTTTGTGATCTTGTCTGATATCTGTTTTGTGGGCATTAATCCTTTGGCGAAGTGTCTGAGACGTTTGTCCAATGTACATAGCAGACGGACACTTTCGGCACATGATAGCATAGATTATATTTCTGGATGCGCAGGAATATGTGTTCTTGATCTTATAACTCACTTGGTTAGGTCCAATAATGGTATCAGCAGAATAAATATGTGGACAAAGCTGGCAACGGGGTTTGTTGCAAGGGAAGGTATCAGGGTTGGTATTAGTGTGGTATGTCCTGTGGTGGTTGGTAAGAATCATCTTGAGGTTAGGTGGTTGTCTATAGGAGACTATGGGTCTGTCTCCCAGAGCCTCTTTGAGTATGGTATCCTGTTCCAATATAGGCTGTAGTTTATTGATAATGTGTTGGACAGGTTTAAGTTGGGGGTTGTAGGTGATGACAAGTGGTGTTC
This sequence comes from Pelodiscus sinensis, assembly GCF_049634645.1. Classification (NCBI taxonomy): domain Eukaryota; kingdom Metazoa; phylum Chordata; order Testudines; family Trionychidae; genus Pelodiscus; species Pelodiscus sinensis. The sequence goes on from NC_134718.1 coordinate 13,398,781, forward strand.
TATTGTTGGTTTTCTTGGGTCTGTCTTGAAGTAGATGGTTTCTAGGTATTCGTCTGGCTCTTTCAATTTGCTTTTTTATTTCTCTGGGTGGGTAGTTGAGATTTATAAATGCTTGGTAGAGATCCTGAAGCTTCTGGTCTCTGTCAGTGGGATTAGAGCAGATGCGGTTGTATCGAAGGGCTTGGCTATAGACGATGGATCGTGTGGTGTGTTCTGGATGGGAGCTGGATGCATGTAGGTAACTGTATGAGTCGGTGGGTTTTCTGTAGAGAGTGGTGTCTAATTTTCCATTGTTGATTTGTACGGTGGTGTCCAGGAAGTGGATCTCTCGTGTAGAATGGTCCAGGCTGAGGTTGATGGTGGGGTGTAGGTTGTTGAAATCTCTGTGGCATATCTCCAGTGTTTCTTGGCCATGCGTCCAGATCATAAAGATGTCATCGATGTACCGTAGGTAGAGGAGGGTGAAAGGGGACGGGAGTTGAGGAAACGTTGTTCTAGGTCAGCCATAAAGATGTTAGCATACTGTGGGGCCATGCGTGTACCCATGGCTGTGCCGCTGATCTGGAGGTATAAGTTGTTCTCAAACTGGAAATAATTGTGGGTGAGAACAAAGTTACATAGGTCTGCTATCAGGTTGGCAGTAGTGTCCTCTGGGATAGTGTTTCTAATTGCTTGTAATCCGTCTTCATGTGGGATGTTGGTATATAGAGCTTCTACATCCATGGTGGCAAGGATGGTATTATTGGGGAGGTTATCGATGTTTTGTAGTTTCCTTAGGAAGTCAGTAGTGTCTCAGAGATAGCTGGGGGTATTGGTTACGAAGGGTTTGAGAAGAGTGTCTACATAGCTGGATAGACCAGTAGTGAGCGTGCCAATACCAGAGATGATGGGACGTCCGGGGTGCCCCGGTTTATGGATCTTGGGAAGTAGATAGAACAATCCTGGTCGGGGGTCAGAAGGTGATTCTGTGTGGATTTGTTCCCGAGTAGCTGTGGGGAGGCTTTTAAGGAGACAGTGTAGTTTCTTTTGGTATTCCAAGGTGGGGTCAGAGGGGAGAGGTTTGTAAAATGTGGTGTTCGAGAGTTGTCTGGTTGCCTCCTGGTTATAGTCGGCCTTATTCATAATGACCACAGCAGTGATTCCAAAACATCAGTTGATTTGGTACCTCCAAATAGTTGTTTGCTTTTTTTTTTTTTTTTTTTTTTTTTAAGTAGAGCTGGTCAAAATTTTATGTTTGAAATACCCATTCTCCCAGTAAGAGTGGCTTTTTTTTTGTCAAAACAGACGTTTCTTTGGGAAATATCTGGTTTTGATACATTTTTTTTTAGGCTTTCTTAGAATTGTTTTGTTTCTTTTGGCTGAAAACCCTAAAGCTTTCTTTTTTCTGAATAAGCAAAAAGCACTTTCCACTAGCTTATTTTTTATACTGTTTTATAATTGGATAAAAATCAAGTGGTGCATCTGTAGCTTACATCTCACTGAATGTCATGTTTTTGACTTTATAAATTCCTTCTATGACTTCAGGTTATTATCGTACAGAGAGAGATAAGGGAACGCAGTATGAATTGTATTATAAGAAGACAGACGTTATGGAATACAGACATGTCACGCTATTCCGACCATTTGGACCCCTCATGAAAGTCAAGAGTGAAACAGTTGACATTTCCAGATCAGTGATTAATATTATTGTCCCTCTTGCTGGAAGAACTGAGGCATTTGCACAGTTTATGCAAAATTTTAGGTAAGTGCTTCCTATTCTAGATTGAACTGTGTATATTTTCCTTACAATAACACATGAACCAAATACTTGAACAGCTGGGATTTCAGAGTAGTTAAAGAACGGCTGGGCCACTGGAGATCAGAGGCTTAATGACATGATAATCTTGGTCAGTGTACTGTATAGGGATGTTAAAAAGCTGGTAATTGGGTAACCGTGTAACCGCTCTTAAGCCGGCTCCCAGTGCATCCCTGCTGCCGGAAGCAAGGCGGGAGCCTACATTTAACCCATCAAGGTAACTGAGGGTATGTCTACACTACCCCGCTAGTTCGAATTAGCGGGGGTAATGTAGTCATCCGCAGTTGCAAATGAAGCCCGGGATTTGAATTTCCCGGGCTTCATTTGCATGAAGCCAGCCGGCGCCATTTTTAAATGCCGGCTAGTTTGGACCCCGTGCCGCGCACCTACACGCGGCATGGACTGGCTAGTTCGGATTAGAAGCCACGCTGCAAAAATGTTTTAAAGACTTCAAAGTAATTTGCAGCTTTTATAATAGAAATGAATTTTCCTGAGCCACATCTTTGAAGTAGGAATAAGAGATCCTCCGGAATAGGGCTTTATTCCGGAGGATCGGGCCAGTCTAGACGCTCTTTTCCGGCTTATCTACAAGCCGGAAAAAAGCAGCGGACATCTTTATTTAAATCCCGCGGGGGATATTTAAATCCCCCGTGGATTTCCCTATTCTGAAGTTTAAAATTAGCATGCCCCTTTCGGAAAAGGGGCCAGTGTAGACGTAGCCCCCTTGATAGACCAAGTTTATTGGTTAACTGTGTAAACAGTTATCTTATTATATCTCTAGTACTGTTAGCTTTAGAGCCACCAGGAATAAGATGCAGATGTTGGAAGACCTCTTTGAATCTGAAAGATGTGGCTCAGGAAAATTCATTTCTATCTAATTATAAAAGCTGCAAATTACTTTGAAGTCTTTAAAACATTTTTGCAGCGTGGTTAATGTAAACATTTCACGTTAGTGAATAACAGCAGTGAATAACTTCTCAGAATTGGGTTTTAGTTAACAAGAGGTGATTTATAAAGCAATATGCCATATACACTAGCTGCATGTGACACAAGATTGCTTTATGTAGAGTAGTTAGTCAAAAAGTTTGTATAGGCAAATTATTTTCCTACACTTAAATGTTCTGAATTTAGCAACAAGAGAGGACCATTGCTAAAATATAACAATGAATATTAACTCATTAACTCATCTTTATTATAGGGATGTGTGTATTCATCAGGACAAGCGGATTCACTTAACAGTGGTATACTTTGGCCAGGACGGGCTATCTGAAGTCAGGAGTATCCTAGAGTCCGTTGCCCGGTAAGTGAGCGAGTCCAAATAGAAGTTTCTGAAATATAAGTGAGGTATATTGCACAGTTTAAAAAAAATCAAAAATAATAGTGAAGAAGAATTTCATGAGTCAGTCCCAGCTGAAATGATATTTTTTATTTTCTTACAGTATGTTCATACGTGTGATTCTTCTTGGCATTCTTTGTTGTTGTTAGTGTCTAGTGACAATATTTTTGTGGGGTGATGACTTGAATATGCTTAAGGCATAGCTGAGAGGTCTGACTGGAAAATTAAATTGTAAAAAGGTAGAATTAGGGATCAATATGCTACTTGTGTGTCCAAATAATGGTAACTGATTTCATTTAATGATAGTGAGTAGAAATGGCTGCCAGAGGGGTACTGAATCTGTTCACCTGAGCAGTTCATCTTTTGTTCCCATCCATTAATATGATGACCCCAGTTTGTCCCCTACTTGCGCATAACTTTCCACAGACCACTTTGTAAACAAATGATGAAACCTATTGAGCAGAGGTATAGTGCAGATGCCTTGAAGTGGCACCATACTTGATGCACGAGAAGCTGATCAGTGTTTGTTTTCCTCCATTGCTTCACCTTCAAAGCTTCACAGCAGAATTTGTGTCATGGGGCCATCAGTGTTGATGACTGTCTGGAAACTCAGTTTTTCCTTCGTTGAGGCCCCTCCACTTTCTTCACAGATGAGTGATCTGTTTCAGACTAGGTTTTGTTGACTCAGCGAGTCCCTTTCTAGGTTAGACAATATTGTTCACAGATGTTTCCAACATATACTTTGAGAGATTCCAGATAGAGCTTGGCAGCATTTGCTCATTTTCCCCTGGGATATGTTTCTTGTGTGCTTCTGCATGGCTGTTTTCCAGCATTCCCTCTGCGCAATGTGGGAGTGAGGCTGGTGGTCAGTGATGGCATTAAGATATGGATGTTTTGCAGCTTATTGCCTCGCTTGTGGCAGTCAGTGCTGTAGCTTTGATTTCCCAGTGTGGTGTTGCCACTGAATCCCACCTCCAGAATGCTCAGTTTGTGACAACTTACAAGTGCCTTTCTATCCATAGCTGCTTCTGGAATTATAGCAGGATGAGTAGCTCAGAGTTTCCATTTGAAATGTTACTGCATGGATAATGGTGGCAAGGATCAGATCTGTGTCTCTGCAACTTGTAGGCTGCATTATTAAACATCATGAATGCTTAATACTGCAGGCATGTTTTCCCCAAAGATGAATTAGAGAAACAGTAAGGCTGAGATCATTAGATGTTTTAAATAACTGTCCAGAACTAATTTATAGCACCATAAATGTCCTTTTAGCCACACCCCTGTATTTACATTTTCACTTTTTTTTCTTTAGAGAAACTAATTTTCACAATTACACACTGGTGTCTTTGAACGAGGAATTTAATCGTGGACGAGGACTAGACATGGGTGCCAGAGCCTGGGAGAAAGGCGAAGTGTTAATGTTCTTCTGCGATGTTGATATCTATTTCACAGCTGAGTTCCTTAACAGTTGCCGCTTGAATGCTGAACCAGGTAAAAGTCTGTTAAGTCACTGAAGGGGGGGAATTTTACCTTCTGAATTTGGGCTCACAACCACCTGATGAGAACACCGATGATGACTAATGCTAACAGTGGAGTAATTTTGATAGCCTATAGCTCTAGGAAGGAAAAATAATTCTGTGCACAAAATTACTAGTGTGAGTGCAATATTAAGGCTGAGAAATCTAGCACTCCAATAGAAAGCTAAGAGCAGGAACCTTATCCTAACTGTGCTTATACCTTAAAATGTGAGTTCTTGTCATATCCTTAGAAACATCAAATTTAAAATATAAACTAAAATTTGTGTACAATAAAAACACAGGTTTTTATCTAGAATCTACAAAAAGCCAAGTTTAAAAAAGTCTTTCAGTTGGAGCATTTCTACATTGGTTTAAAAATAAAAAGTCCTCTCAGAGCAGAGACCATATGGGAAATACTCATTCTGAAAAGAGTCCAACAAAGTCAAGAACAGTTCTAAAAGGAATTGAATTTAGCTATAACTGTTGTATGTTTTCAACCATCAGTGCTTGCTATAAACCCGAGCCTTTATATTAAGCTCCACATCTTATAAAGCATTGTAAAACATTTTATCTGCAGCATTTAGTCCCCACAGCCTTCATACAGGATAAGTATTATCACAACTTTCCTGCCAAAACATGGCAGTAAAGTGACTTGCCTTAAGGCCACAAAGCATGTGCTGCAGTTATAATTTAGGAGTTCATGTCTCACATACTTAAACTCAATCTTCCAGTCTCTGCTGTCACAACCATATGAAACTTCTCTGTTTGTTACAAACTCTTGTAGAGAAGTTCAAGGCTTCTGTGAGCCAATTGCAAGCTAGCTAGCTGGCTGGTACAAAAGAAATTTTACTCATTACACATTTATGCATGCCGAATACTTTTTTTTTTTTATTCCTTGAATGCCCTAAGGTACTTCTCCTAAGGAAAAGTACATTTGGCTTGAGCTCACTTTCTCTTTCCTCTTTGCCTCAGCACTTGCATACTAGGGTGATGAAAGGCCATACAAGTATTTAAATAGCATGAGAGCTGTTACAGAACTAGCATGGCTTACAGTAGCATAGCATAAAGTCAGCCTTGGAGCTAATTTCTACTCTTAATGGAAGTGGCATGTCAAATTTGCTGGGAATGGGAATGGAAGATGCTCTTTGCACATGGCATCTGGAGTCTGGATATAGTCACATTGCTGCTTTGCTCTGTTCCGGGAGAAGGGAAGGATACTGCTCAAGAAAGTGGAGTCTTGATGAGACAGAGGACCAGTAACGGTCACACATGCCTTCAGTATGGCTTTGGATCCTGGTCTTAAGGCCCTCTTAAATTGAGCCTTCAGGGAAGGCAAAGCTTAGGCAAATACCTGCCTCTCTGAAAAGGAGCCCTGCACAAGGTAATGAGTACTTGAGGTCTTCTCCCAACCTAGATCACTGGCTGTGGAGAAACAGTGCATGAAGACTCCTAGTATAATGCAGTGGCTTTCCTCAGTACCAGCCAATACTCTATGGCAGGCATAGTGTGGAATGCTGGACAGCCTGCTCTACCTCCCTGACCTGTCTAAAGCTGCAAGAGTTCTGTCAGCTGCAAACTGGTATCCCAGCATATCGAAAATTAACATAACTGACACTGTAAGAGCTGTAGTAGGAATTAACCACCCATATTGACCAAGCAAAGAGGTGGTTCTAAAACTCCACCTACCTAAACTTTCTTTTTAAACTGCTGTTTGATTTTGGTGGTCTCTCTGTCCCTCTCAGTAGTCATACTCTGTTACTACCTCTGGAAGCCTTATGATCCATGTCCACCTTAGCACAGCATCATATTGGAGACTGTAAACCATTTCTTTTCTATATGTCACACTTACTAGATGTTAGTGGGCTCTCTAAAGGGAAATCATGGGAGCTGGGCCATCTGCCTATGCCTTTTTCATTACATAGATTTAATAATAAAGACTCCACAGCTGCTTTTTCCTCTCACAAAGATGTCCCACTATGTAACAAAGTTCTTCTGACTTCATAGGCAAGAAAGTTTTCTATCCCGTGGTATTCAGCCTTTATAATCCTGCAATTGTCTACGCTAACCAAGATGTACCACCTCCCGTGGAACACCAATTGGTAAGTGGTTTGATTCTTAAGAAGTGTAGTGCTACATCTTAATGAGGCAGCTCAGTGTAGCAGGATAACTAAGGTATCCTAGATACTTTCCAGAGACATTGGCAATGATGAGAAATAGAACTTTTTCCCTTATTGGTTAGACATAAAAGAATTAGAGCTTGGGAGACAAACATAGTAATGGAAAGTGCTAAAACTCCAGGAGTTCTGGAAACATATATCTTTCTACACAGAGTTTGGTACAACCAAGCATAAACAGTGCCCACAATACAATGAGAACAGAACTACTACACCAAATGGCAGTTGCTGAAGGTAATCTCCTGGAGTAATGAAGCATGCGGAGTCTCTCGCTGTTGTCGGGCAGATGAAAGAAGGACACTGAGGACTAGCTCTTCCTCCTCTTCTTTGGAAGGTGCCACATGGGCTCCACTCAGCAGTGGGCCTACAATGCTAACTGCTGAATGGTAATCAGATGCATGGTACTGTCTATCTTAGCAGTTTAGCAGGGGAGAGGAGAAAGACGTACTGCATGTGCTGTCTGCCACCCATACCTAACACATTGACATAAGCACTGGGCTTCTGGCTGCCTTCTGTGAAGGGCAGTTTTAACCCCCCTCCCTATATACACACCCAACATCCCATGAGAAACATGTATTTAGTGCCATTTATTTACATTGTGCCTTACAAACAGGAAATACCGCCTCCCCTAAGAGCTTGCAGTCTGAATACAATAAACCTAGGACAATCATTTGGGAGACAGGTGTTGTAGTTATTAGGGAAGGCAAGGAAAGCAGAGCCTGTTGGATGGAGATTAGGTAACTGTTTCCAGAGTAAAGGCCAATTTATGTGATGCACAAAGTGTCCAGGTTGGGAGAAGTAAAGCCCAAGGAGACTGGAGTGAAAGAACAAAAGTGGGAGGCTACTGATACATGGAAGACCAAAATGTAGATGTACTTTATGTACTTCTTCCAGTGCACTACAAAAGGCCTGGACTGATGAGCTAAGGTACGAAGCCAGTAGATAGACTTGAAAAACGGGTACCATGCCCTGAGTGGAAAACTGCTTGTTAACAGAACTCTAGCCAGACTGGGAGAGGAAAGAAAGAGTGAGAAGCAGTAAGCTTGGACATCAGAGAGCAACGTACATAAGAGATGACCAAAGCACACACAAGGGTTGAATAATGGGGACTCTGAGTAAAGGAGGTGGGTTTATGAGATAGGAAAGAAGCAGCAACAAGAAGACTTTGTAAAGTGAGCCCACAAAGATTGGTGGCCATGCTCATTTAGAAGGGAAATGATGTAGTCATACTTTTTTTTTTTTTTTTTTTTTTTTTAATTTTAAGGAAGGATGGGCTCTAGCTGAGAGAAAGATGGACTTTAAACTGCAAGAAATCTGCCTAGTTGTCAGACTTCAGAATTTCTGCATAAGTATCATGAGACCAGGGAAGGGACCAATGTGCCAATAAAGGCCATGTTGGAATTAAAGAGACTAGATGAATATGAAAGTTAGACCCCTTGGCATTGGCAGACAGGTAGGAAGCTGTACTGGAGATTGGGGGTGGGAGTGGGGGAGAGAGAGTAAAGGCAGGAAAGAGACTAATTTCTGGGTAATCTAAATGTAATATTAGACTGTCATTCCTTATGAGGCCCTTATGTTAGAGGTAGATGACCAATAATTGGAACGGTATGTATATGCACTATGAAACAAAAATATCAAAAGTTATCTAGTCTGTCAAGCAAATAATCAGAAACACACATTCTCCTGAAATCAAATATAGCCACAAAGTTTGCTTCAAGCTGTCTTACCGGGGGGTAAAAACTAAAATTTTCATTTTAAAATTGTAGGTACACAAGAAGGATTCTGGCTTTTGGCGAGATTTTGGCTTTGGAATGACTTGTCAATATAGGACAGATTTCCTGACAGTAGGTAAGATGGATTTATGTGTTTTTCTGTTAATTTTGGTGAGGGGAGTTCAAAAGCTCATCTATTACTCTCTACGGTCTTCTGTAATTTCAACGAATTAAAACGTTAATTTCTTACTGACTGGAGAGCTCAGGAAATGGAAAATTTCTGCTTTGACTGGTTTTAGGGTGTTATTCAAAGCTACGGCTACACTGTAGCCTTCTTCCGGAAAAACTTATGCAAATGAAGTGTGGCGTGGAATATTGCCATGCTTCATTTGCATAATTAATTAGTGGCTGATTTTGTGCAAGAGGCTTTTGCGCAAAAGGGAGCTGTGTAGATGGCTCCTTTTTCCACAAAACCCCCGTCTTGCACAAAAGCAGTGGCTAATTAATTATGCAGATGAAGCACGGCAATATTTCATGCCTTGCTTCATTTGCATCAGCTTTTCAGGAAGAAGGCTACAGTATAGCCGTAGCCCAAGTGTTTTAACAATGTATAAATGTCAATAACATTACACTAATAGCATTAAAGATATTGAAGTAAAATATCTTACTTCTTGCAAACATGTTACTTTGACAGTCAATTCACCAAGCATTTGAAATGTGTAGTACCTATTAATCTGTTATTAAAAAAGCCATTATTTCCTCTTAATATGCACTTTTATAAGTATTAAATGGCGACATTAATATTGTTGTTGTTTAAAGTGTGATATATACTCTGGCACCCTCTTGTGGCTCAGTGTTAGAACTGAGCAAAGTTTTATGATTTTATTTTGAAAATAGCTTTCCTCTTAGGCTACATCTACACTATGGGGCTACGTCTAGACTACATTCCTTTTTTGGAAAAGGGATGTAAATTAGACGTATCGCAATTGCTAATGAAGCAGGGATTTAAATCTCCCATGCTTCATTAGCATAAAAATGGCTGCCGCTTTTTTTCGGCACGGAGCTTTGCCGGAGAAAAACGCCAGTCGAGATGCTGATCTTTCAAAAAATAAAGCCTTTTCCGAAAGATCCCTTATCCCTCTTGAAATAAGGGATAAGGGATCTTTCGGAAAAGGCTTTATTTTTCGAAAGATCAAAGTCTAGACTGGCGCTTTTCTCCGACAAAGCTCCGTGCCGAAAAAAAGCGGCAGCCATTTTTATGCTAATGAAGCATGGGAGATTTAAATCCCCGCTTCATTAGCAATTGCGGTATGTCTAATTTACATCCCTTTTCCGAAAAAGGGATGTAGTCTAGACATAGCCTGGCAGTTTTGCGGAAAATGAAATGCAAATGAAGTGCTCATATGCAAATCTCATTTGCATATTCTCTTCCAATCCTTTTTGCAGAAGAGGTTTTGTGGAAAAAAGCACAGTGTACATGGGGCCCTTTTTTTTTTTTTTTTTTTTTTTTTTTTTTTTTTTTTTTTTTGGAAAAAACCCTTTTGCACAAGATCCCTCATTCCTAAAATAATGATGTTTACAGGATCTTGCACAAAACAGTTTTTTTCCTAAAAATGTCCCCGTCTACACCGCACTTTTTTTTTGTGTGCAAAAACCTCTTTCACAAAAAGGATTGGAAGAGAATATGCAAATAAGAGTGCGAGATTTTTAAATGAACGCTTCATTTGCATTTCTTCTTCCGCAAAACTGTCATAGTGTAGACGTAGTCTCAGTGTCAGTCATGATTGATTGATTGCGGTAAATCACCAAGAAAATCTCGTACTTGGCCTCATGCTTCGTCTGTGTATCTATATCTATATGTCTCTATTTATATAGCTATAGACAGGGCTCAACAATTAATGTAATCTCCTCGCCCATGGCTGGTGAGCAGGGCTGGCGAGCGGGGCTTGCTGCGGCTTGGCGAGCCCTGGATATAGATACATGCAAATTTTAAACCAAACTGATTTCTAATAGCAGTGCTGTTGCTTTATGTTTGTTGAGTATTGGATGATACAGAGAATATATAATTCTAGCTTTTCGCATCTGCATATTGGCTCAGTAGTGTGCTTTTGGCTGGAAACATGACTGAATGTATTTCTTTTATTAAGAGATTCTCAAACTGGTGCATTGGTTACTTGTTTGAGGTCCATAGAGTTGGATGGTCACATGATGCTTGATCACCTATTTGCAGTTGCTAAAAGTTAGAGAGTGGTAACCCCTTAGTAGTTTTCACGAGGACAGCTGCAGTAGCTATCCCAGATGTTATACACAATGGGTGTGTTTAGACTGGCAAGATTTTGCGCAAAAGAGGACGCTTTTGTGCAAAAACTTGCCAGCTGTCTACACTGGCCGCTTGAATTTGCGCAAAAGCACTGATGTTCTAATGTAAGAATTTAGTGCTTCTTTCGCAAATACTTTGCCGCTCCCACTCAGGGATAAGCCTTCTTGCGCAAGAATACTTGCGCAAGAGGGACAGTGTAGACAGGGAAGAATTGTTTTGCGCAAAAAAGCCCTGATGGCTAAAATGGCGATTGGGGCTTTCTTGCGCAAAATCACGTCTACACTGGCCATGGATGCTTTTGCGCAAAAGCATCCTTGCCAATCTAGACGCTCTTTTGCGGAAATACTTTTAACAGAAAAACTTTTCCGTTAAAAGTATTTCCGCAAAATCATGCCAGTCCAGACGTAGCCAATGTGAATGGACCACATTATTCCAGTTTGAAGTCTTGCTGTCATCTATGTGATGCCAGGAATCTGCGTTCAGTGGTGAAAGCATTTCCACTGCCACATGGCATGTTTTGAGTTACTCCACAACTATGGCATGTGCTGTTGGTATTTGCTGTAAAAGTGTCATGAAGTGACATTTCAGGTGGTAAATATCTACAGCAGATGGTAGAATATTGTTTGGGGGGGTTTATGTGAGAGCCCATTTTTCATTCTGTAAAACTAATACTTTCTCATGTGCCTATTTGTGCTACTATAGGGGGATTTGACTTGGAAGTGAAAGGCTGGGGTGGAGAGGATGTTCACCTATACAGGAAGTACTTGCATGGAGACCTTATTGTGATCCGGACCCCAGTCCCAGGCCTGTTTCACCTCTGGCATGAGAAGCATTGTGCTGACGAGCTGACTCCAGAGCAATACCGCATGTGTATCCAGTCTAAAGCCATGAATGAAGCATCCCACTCGCACCTTGGAATGCTAGTCTTCAGGGGGGAGATTGAGACCCATCTCCGTAAACAGGCCTATAGGACTAATAGTGAAGCAATAGATTAAAAGGACTCTTAATGCAAGACTGAAGACTTTAAACTCACAATGAACCAGCATCATTCAACAGCCTTAATTCAGCTTACAAATTCAGTGCCTCTCTTTCAGTGAAGAAAAGTATAACTTCTTTGGTATTGTGTTTCCTACATATCTCACCAATTCAGGCACTTGATATAAGAACTTTTGAAAAACAATATTTCAATAAAAGTTTCTACAGTATTAACTTTATGGAAAAATATAGCAGCAGAATGTATGTCCTAATACTTTTCCACCTCCTGTTGATAATTTTTTCATATTTGCATTATTGTAAGTAAGGATTGCATTAAGTGGACAATACTGTCTTGTGGACTAGGTATTGTTACACTCTGTCTTGCTCACTGCACTGTAATTTTTAAAAGATACTATACTTATACATTCCAGGATAAAAATTAAACACACATGACCATGAAACTCATTGGAAAATGTACACAAGAGTTTAGTTAGTATGTTAATTAGGTTGCTGATTTCACAGCAATAATTTGCTAATGGAATTCACTTTATTAACAGTCATCCATATAATTCCCATTACTGAAGAATTTATAGGAAAAAGGGACATATGAAAATCTCTTAAAGGGGAATTCTAGAACAGTTAATATTTTATATCAATGCAAAAATAAGCTGGACATGTACCATTTGCTTATCCTAGCTACAGGCCAAAAAAAAGTTCCTTTTGCATATTTCAGGATATACAAAGACAAGCAGTTTAAATAAAAGCGGGTCACTTATCTCCTGTTGCTTCATATTGTATGACTAGATGTATCATTTTTAATATCCTTTGTTTTCAGATGAATGTTGAGCTCACTAATTTAGTGGGGAGAATGGGGGATTTGCATGTGCAGTCCCCACATATTTAGAAATTATTTGAAAACCACTCACTAAATCAGCTAATTCTGGATCTGTTTTTAGTTTCAGACACTGAAGGGCAAGTAGAGATTAAAATATGTGACTTGTGGATGCAAAATGAGCTGTGTAAAATAGTTCTATTCACTGATCCTTTTTTACATGTACATAAAATTTGCCTTTATGTAACTTATTGTGGAGAACAGTGTACTGTATTGTGTTTAAAGAGGGGAGAATGTAATGCAGGATGTCTTACAATTGGTATTCCCTCTCCGATGAATGAATAAATGAATATTTCTCCATTTTAGCACTTTTACAAACTGTTTTATTAAGTTATTATGAAAAGGGAAGAAATATTTGACATGCTGGGTAATCTTATTAATAGCTATGTGAGATCAAATAAAGCCCAAACAGTCTTGGCAAATTCACAATTGCCAGCATAGAGTGAAGGTCCATGCTGGGTGACAGCAATTCAAAAATGGTGCTAGCCTGCCCAGAAAGAGAGGAAGCGCGGGATGGAGGAATTGGAATAGTGGGACTTTTTGCATTTGACTTCCAAGGCCCAGAAGTTGTCCCGTGAGAGTATTCCTAGAGGCCCCACAACTCAGCAATGCAAAGGACCATGGGCTGTCTTCCCAGAATGCCATACGCATCTCACTCCCGCTGTGCATACACAATGATGTGATTTGGAAGAGGACATGATGACAATGTGCTCTCAATTAGAGTACCAGCTACTGTGCATCAGTTGAGTGTGAACTAAACCCCTTGTAAACAAGCCCTAAGAGCCCTCGGTGAGTCAAACTGATTTCTCAATATTGGCGTGACGGATCAGGGGTTCTTCATCTGGGAATAACAACACACAGCAGCACCGTGCTGTACAGGGAGAGAGAAAATGTTGACAACTATGAACGAAACCCCCGTGGGTTCTACAGTGTTTGGTCTGCTTCTATGTTGCTGTTACTTGTAAAGCAGTAGTTGCTAGGAGCCCCAGTCATAGACCAGGACCCTATCATGCTAGGCACTTTACAGAAACACAACAAAGAGATGGGCCCTACTCCAAAGAGCTTCTAGTCTGCATACAAGACTAGAGACAACTGATGGATGGTGACAGATGGTGAGAGTACAGTGCACCAACGGGATAATGTCTAAATAGACCAGACACAGTGGGGAAGGAGAGAACACTTACACAGCAAAAAACTAGCCTGCAGCAGCAAGTGTCCACAACCAGGTTGGCTGACTTGGGCTTGTGGAGCTGGCACTGCAGGGCTAAAAGCAGCACATGTTTGAGCTGGGTAGAGCCCCGCTTGAGCAATCTGATAAGGAAAGAGCATCTGGGAGTCCTAGCTTGAGCCTGTACCAGACTATTTACACTGCTCCTCCATAGTGTCAGCTCTGTGAGCCTGAGTCTGTTACCCTGAACTATGACACCCTGGTTGGTTATTTTTTTCTGTGTAGATGTTCACCACCTACCACCGCATGAGTGTTTCAGGCAGAGTAAAATGACAGGGCCAAATTCAGGTCAGGCTCTGAGCAAATGCAAGGAATTCTAAAAGCATAGCAGTTTGGAAGACAGAAGAGGTTCTAGAGAGTTTTTCCATAAGGTCAAGTTGTTCTCCATCCTGCGCTCTCTTCTTACCTGCTTTCTCGTCTTCCCTCCCCTTTCTTCTTTCCCTCTCCTCAATTTCCACCTTCTCTCCCTATAGCCACTCATTCTTATAGACTGGGACGCTTCGCTCTCAATTGGCCTTTCGTCTCAGAGGGGTAGCCGTGTTAGTGTGTAACTTTAGAAACAATGAGCAGTCTTGTGGCTTCTTAGGCTATGTCTAGACTGCAAGCCTCTTTCGAAAGAGAGCGTCCAGACTGCACACGGAACTTTCGAAAAAGCAAGCTGATTTTTTGAAAGAAAGCAGCAAGTGAGTCTGGATGCTCTCTTTCTAAAAAGCCCTGTTTGCTTTCAAGAACGCCTTTTTTCGAAAGAGCACTTTCGAAAAAAGGCGTTCTTCCTCGTGGAATTAGGTTTACCGCCGTCGAAAGAAAAGCCGCGTTCTTTCGATTTAATTTCAAAAGAACGCGGCTGCAATCTAGACGCAGGTGAAGTTTTTTTGAAAAAAGGCTACTTTTTTCGAAAAAACCCCTGAGTCTGGACACAGCCTCAGAGGCTAATACATGTATTAGCTCAGAGGTGGGGAACCTTTTGGGTCATGAGCCACTGACCCACAGAAAAATCAGTCAGAGGCCACACACGAGTCAGAAGCAAAACAAAACCCCCAAGCCCTCACTGACATGGCCCCTGTCTGAGAAGGAGAAAGACACTCCCCACATTCTCCTGCCACACCAGAGCCTAGGGGGGCCGAGCCTGGTAGATGTGTGCTCCAGCCTTATGGTGGGGCAGCAGGGAAACTGAAGCACCAGCATGGGCTCCCTAATTTGGGGGAAACCCTGAGCCTCGGGGGCCGGATCCAGGCAAGTCGAGGGCTACATCTGGTCCTCGGACCTGAGATACCCCACCCTGTCAGGAGCTTCCTTGGGTAAAACCCATTTCACCAGATGAGTTGGAGTGGAAGCTCCAGGCTCTCTGAAGAACTCTTCCTGGCTCTCCAGTTAGGAGTAAAAGGCACTTTGGGGCGGTGGCCAGGGCAGACACGAGCAGAGGTTGGAGCCTGCTAGTTGCTGGTAAGAGAGCTGCAGTCAAGCATGCTTCTTGGTTTTCGTCATTTTAATGCCTCTAAAACCTGATGGAATTCTATGCCTGTCAGGGATACCTTGGTAGGGATTCGGCTTATGAACTTCATGGTATGTATGCTGATTCTTTTTCTGGCTTCCTATTATTTTACATAAGAATCTTTCTTGTCAAAATGCAGGGATCAAGAATAATCCATGGCAAAGTGTAAGGGTCCAGATGGATGTATCCCTATCACAACTGTATTACATCTCTATCTAAGAGCGTATCAGTCTTCTGCCAGGGCTTAAATTAGTAAAGCAACACTGGGACATCCATTGTCATCATAAAATGAGATCTCAACTTACTCCAGTTCCTTGAACCACTTGAGTGGTTTTTACATTAAGCAAATGTTCTGCTAATGGCAATAGGATCCTATTCCTATCCTCTCACTGCAGTCATACCCTATATTGCATGATAGACTAGCTGCTCTTTCAGACTCTAGCTTGATGGATGTGAGCTTCTCCAGAAGATAGGAAATCTATTCAAAAATTCCACTGGAACTATTGTGGTGGCATTTTTAAATCTGTCAGGGATATATCAGGGTAACTCAGAGACTGAGGCACTGGTGCCCTTTAACCAAAATTATATGTCCTGTACTCGGGACTCCTGACAACTGGAAAGATTGCTCTGCACATTGAGAGTATGTGGATAGTAGTTGCTGTACTTTATTATCTCCAAGCAGCTAGGCTTTTCCTACCCCTTTGAACTTATAGATCTCTTTGGTAATAAGAGGCTATTTTGTTATACGCCGGAAAATACGGTAAGTAAGACGACTTTTTATACTAAAAAACATCCCCCAAAATCGAGGGTCGTATTATACGCTGGGTATAAACATACAGGCAGTCCCCGACTTGCAGGTACGAACGGGGCTTTTCTCGCCCCGGAGGACACGGACTGCGGCACCTCACGGTCCCGCCGCCCGTGTACTCCGGGGTGAGAAAAGCTGCTCCGCATCTCCCTGGTCTGCAGACCAGGAAGACGCGGAGCAAAGCCGCGGAGGGGCTCCGGCAGCGGGGCAGCCCAGGCACGCCTGGGATGCCTCGCTGCCCAAGCCCCTCCGCGGCTTTGCAAAGCCTCGGGGGAAGCCGGCAGCGGGACAGCCCAGACGCGCCGCGGCTTTCCCGCTGCCGGCGTCCTCAGAGGCTTTGCTCCCGGTGTCCCTGGTCTGCTGGAGACGGTCCCCAGCAGACCAGGGGCACCGGGAGCAAAGCTGAAGCGGCGGCGGACCAGCTGGGACGCAAAGACCCAGCAGACCAGCTAGTGCGCCCCCACCCCAGCAGACCAGGCTTTTGTTTTGGACCCTGGGGCAGAGCAGCTGGGGCGCTGCCGGTTGGCCTCTTAAGGGGGGGTAGTCTTATACGGCGAGTATAGGTGAAAACCTATGTTTTAACTAGAAAATTAGGGGGTCGTCGTATACGCCCAGTCGCCTTATACGCCGGAAAATACGGTACCTTTTGGAGACATCTGCCCACAGCTAAAGTTTTGTGTTTACACCTTAGCCTTGTACAGCCAACAAAGTGGGGGAGGGAGCTGTATTTTAATTCTCCTCCTGCCTCGTGCATTATTCTAATCATTTACATCTGTGCCAATAAGTCCCAGACACTGGGGCTACACAGGTGCCTGAAAAGGTGAATCAGGAGGGAAGAACCTGACTTGAGTCGGAGGTCAGAGAATGCTTTTGGGAGTAGCTCCCATTTAGTTCAGTTGCAGGTATTAAGAACCTCTGAACCATGGAGCCTCTAGCAGGCCTGGCCAAAGAGTTTGCGGGGCCCAAGGTGGCACACTGTGGTTGGCTGCACTGTGTGACCGGGCGGCTCCCAGCCAGAGCAGTGAGTGAGCAGCTGGGTGGGCGGGTGCCGGGCAGCACAGGCCCCTGAAGGCACGGGGCCAAATGCAACTGCCTTGCTCTAAGGCCGGCCAGGGCTCTTCTTGAGTAAGAAGGCAGTGTGGACGGGGAACAGGGGTTTCTTGCACAAGAGAGCATCCACACTGCCATAGATGCTCTTGCGCAAAAGCATGTGGCAGTGTGGATGCGCTCTTGTGGAAGACCTTTTGCACAAGAACTCTTGCGCAAAACAGTTCTTGCATAAGAAGCCTGCAGTGTAGACAGCCATAGAGAATAAAATCCATGGGTGATTGTGGAGCATGTGACTTTCCCTTCCTGGGGAACCACTGAGTAGGAATAATCTCTCAGGTGAGTGATCTCGCTGGTGATTATTCTATAAACAAAGTTGTCATCTCCTAACTTTTGTTGAATATAAAGAAAATGGCAACACTACACTTTGGGATCCAAGTTTAATAAGATAGATCTGCCTAAATTCCATGCTCAGAATACATGCATAAATGCACAGTCTCTCCCTTTTCCTTGAGGTGTCAAGCTATTTGGACTTCAGTGTTTGGGCACTAAATATGCTGATATTTGACGGGAAACATAACACGTTGTGCTTCAGAAATACTAGATGCTTGAAACAACACAAAGGTCAGTTATAACCTTTCTTTTAAGGAATAGGGAATATGAAAATGTTCTTTAGTGTAGAAATGGACCAAATTAGTTTCCTCATTTTGAGATTAGATACTTCACAGAAATGGGTATGAGTGCTTGGAACTGAGTATTTTTAGAATGTGCATTTTAAAACAAACATTCAAAAGCTATTTAAATACAAATCAATAAGAGGTAATAGAATCACCACAGGGTGAGGAAATAAATACTCTGAATTGATTCCCTTTGTGGGTAAGTAGTTGGCTATTCTTAAACTTAGTTTTCAGTTGTTTTAAATGTAATTAATTTAAAGATTTTTGGGATTCATACATAATGTAACATGACGCAAAGATCATTTGGAAACCTGTGTATTAAATTTAATTGATTAAATGTCTCATTGCAATTTGTATTAAGATTTCATTTATAAAGGATTAATAAAAATGAGATGTTTTAATGTATGATTAATTGTGATAGTCTAACCAATCAACAGAACTTTATAATCATGGTGCTAAACCAATTACTTGAAGCACTAGTAATAAACTAACACTTTTTCATTTGTTTTAAAAGGGAACTAAACTCATGCATTTTTTAAAAACTAAAGTCATGTGGAAGGAAAAGAAAGCTGCTCATTATTTTGATTTTTTTTCACAATTTCCACCTCCTTTACTTTTATTGCCTTTATTCTACTTAGGTTTTTTTCAAGTTTTGTCAATAACATCAGCTCTGCTTCCTCACTGATACATCAATATATACAAATCATTTTAAGTATTCCCGTGGCAACGATTTTAAAAATAGCGGTTGGAATGTTTTTCATTCTCTGAGCGAATGTAAAGAATCTGATAGATCTGTACGCCTATGATCTAGCACAAGAAAGTCTCATTGCCTTATCTATGGAAATTAAAGGTCCCAGACAGCAAATAAAATAAATGCTTTCTAGTTATGTATTATTGGCCTGTTTTCACCCTAGCTTATTCTCTTTTCTCCCTGACTTGTGCAGTCCTTCAGTTGAGTGCAGACAATCTGGGTCAGATCACTAGTGCAAAATAAATCTAAATGAAGATTACAGAAGGCAAGGAAGTGGTTACGCCTATTAGCAGTCTCACTAATCTAAAAGTATTGAATCTAATTAAATTACCAGGTCTATTTCCGTAACTGTGTAATGCAGCGACTTGAAGAAACATGAATCGCATGAATTCCATAGAGTGGCACAAAAAGGTGTCTCTGGAGCTATTAAAATCCTGTACTAGTTACATAGTAAAACTCATCAGTGCTGTATAAAGATTCATAAACATTTAATAACCCAACAAATAATTAATTCGTCTTGCTATCTATAATATGCAGAATGGTCGGATTTATATTACAATTCAGTTTGTTATAGTCTTTCCATTTTAAGAGTGTCCACAAGCAAATTACAACTTTCCAACTCTAGAACGTTGTGGCAAGCCCTGCTGTTTTGTTGTGACTGGTCATATAAAAGGGCATGATATTATTTCTGTTCTTTGAATGGAAGAGCATTACCCATCAGGTTTGAAGTGTGAAGCAAGTTACAACATTGACTTCAGGGAGCATGTGAATATGCACACTTAAAATCCATCTGTGACAGTGTTGATGTTAATAAAAAGCTCAGTTGAAGAGTGTATGGAAGCCAAACATGAAAGTAGTGTAAACACATCAAAAGCACTCATTTACAAATTCACACATACTTAAATTTTTTATTGCTTGCCAAGCATTAGTTGACAGAGAATCTTTACTTCTTCTGATCTTTTCTTATCCACAATTGTCACCTGATCCTGTAGTTATTTGCATATACAACACTCACTAAAGCCTTTTAATATAATTATATGGTTTTATTTTTTCTTTCAAAGTGAACAGGTTTAAATGCCCTGATGAGAGTTCTGTTCCCAATATGACTAATGTAATCATAACCAAACAACCTACAACTGAAAAGTACTGATAATGTGTATCTGCAGTTTGTCTTAAGTGAGCTTTCTCTCTCGTCAAGGATCTTCCTGTCCAATGTTTCTGTTTCTTTGTATTCAACAAATGAAGTGTTTGAGTAACTGATTTTAAATTAATAAACTTAGGTTGGATAGAAGAGGCCCTGAATATTGCCTACAATGATAGAAATCTACATTCTTGTTGCTTGATACCCACGCTGTATAATTTACTTTGGAACACTGTTTAAAACAAGAAGTGTTGGGTTTTTTTAATAAGACAAGGTGGGTGAGGTGTTTTTTGCAAGAAGAAATTGAGTTCCTTTATGAATCCTAATATCCTAAGTAAAGATTAGCCAGTAAAATAATTTCATGCATTGAAGAAGGAAGTCAGTGATAACACACAGTAAAGATAAAAATTAATTATGAAACCACATTAAGGTTGCCAATCCTCCAGGATTGGCCTGGAGTCTCCCAGACTCAGCAACAATGAACACAATCCTGGATATTTTAAGAAACTGAGGTTGCATTATGCAGGGGGGGGGGGGGGAGGGAGAGGAATCTCCCAGAATAACTTCAGTGAGAGTTGGCAACCTTAAACGGCATGTAAATCATTTAAATTGCAAGATCATTAGGGCTGATGGTTCCCAAATTACATGTCCTGATTTAAGGAATCTGGTCTATTTTTTAAGTTGCTTAAATGTTATAGCAAATGACATTGAGGTAATGAGCTTCTCTCTGCTAAGTAACCAGTGTGCATTGCAGTAGGCTACACAATATTCCACTAGGTGAGATCCATTACAGAGAATTTTGTCTTAACAAATGTAGTTGTAGCATGAAGGTAGGAAGCCTCTTGACACCAATGGAGCGAGCATGGTAAGTGGAGAAGAGAGGTTGATTGGAGCAGCCCAAAATAAAACTTTTCTTAGCAAAAGGAAAATAAAGTAATGTTGTATTTCAGCTTTCCAGAGCACTAGGGCAGATCTTCAGCTAGTATAAGGCAGCACAACTTTATTGGTTTTGCACTGATTTACACCAGCAGAGGAGCTGGTCCCTGGAGTGCAGGCAGAGTCTAGGCCTTCCTCTCCCACGGGGGGGGGCGGGAGAGAAAGGGAGCAGTTGCCTAGGGGTTCCCAGACATCACTGCTGTGGCTGGAACCCTAGGCTCTTCCAATTACTACCAGCACCAGCTGGAACGTTCCTCTGGAGGCTCTAGGTGGAGGGGCAGCACTGAGGGCTGGCTGCCCCCAGCCCTGCCTCTTCTGCCCAAACTCCACCCTTTCAAGGAGTGTGGTGCCAACCCTTCCCTCCCTGCTTAGGGGCCCAGCAAGACTGTTGGCTCCCCTGTCTCTCAGCATTAAAAGGGTGCCTCATACCAGCCTGGTCAGCTTCTTTGGCACTGGGCCTCCCTTTCTGGAAAGCCTGTGTAAAAGGCTAGGATTAGGAAAAGAAACTCAGGTGTCTGGTATTCACCTGGACAGTCCTGTATTTTTGCCTCCTGTCCGGTAAAAATATTCAGAGAATACAGGACACCTAAAATGTCCAGTATTCTCAGACTTTTTTTTTCCCCGTCCAGGAGGCGAATATGCCGGGCACCTGACAACCCTATAAACACTCAGCACCCGGCCTCCTCCCCTCCAGCCTCCCTTTCTCCCCAGCCCCCATGCTTACCTGGTTCTGCAAGGCTGCTGGCACAAAATAGCTGCCACCAAGGCTTCCCCTGGTTTTTAGTGCTCAACTTCTCCCCTGTGCCTATCCCTGCCCTCACTCCTAAGGGGGACATGCTGTTTTACTGTTGTGGGTTTTTTTGCTTAATAAGTCTTGGAGTCCCTTTTTTTTCCCTCTTGCTCAACAACTTTGGTCTCCTCTGCCCCCATGCTTACCTGGTTCCCCAAAGCTGCTGGCACAAAATAGCTGCCACCAAGGCTTCCCCTGGTTCTTAGTGCTCAACTTCTCCCCTGTGCCTATCCCTGCCCTCACTCCTAAGGGGGACATGCTGTTTTACTGTTGTGTTTTTTTGTTTGTTTGTTTTTTTCCTTAATAAGTCTTGGAGTCCCCCTTTTTTTTTCTCTTGCTCAACAACTTTGGTCTCCCCCACCCTTATTTTTCCTTTAATAGAATTTTTCCCTGTGTTTTTTTTGGGGGGGAAGGCTCTGTATTTTTGTTTCAACCATCTGGCAACCCTACTCAGGATTCAGGCAGCACTGCATGGGCCTGCAATTTTGGCACTGGCCCACTGATTGCTTATTACCACACCTGTAATTATTTGCATTAATGAGGTTTGAGCTGGCTGGCTCTGGATCACAGGAGCTGTGAGGTAGTGGTTGATTGCTTCCACAGCTGGCTGTTCCTCTGGATGCTGTTGGCAAAAAGAAGCAAAGTCTTCATCAGGTAAGGTAGAATCATTCCCTTTGAGTAAAGAGAAGTACCCTGAACAAATACTTCCTTATTAAAACAAGGAAATGGTGTTAAAGTTCTTTGTGAGACTTTGGTTCCAAGCAGTATAAAGGGACATCTTTTATTCACTTAAAAAGCCATAATTATCAGTCTTATCTTGTCCATGATGCATCTAACTGTAAAGCTGCACCTGTTTAAATGTAAAGTGTGATTTTTAATGGAACTAGTTCAATTGCTGCAAAAGATTATGTGAACACTTCCATATCCATTTAAACCTACTCTGGTTTACCTTTAATCATTTAGGGATAGGCTTATGCTAAACTGAAATCAGCCACTTTTAGATCAAAAAATGCCCACAGAGCTATTCAGGATAAACCAGTTTATAAACTTGAGTGGAGACAAAGCTATAAACCAATAACATGGGACTGCTTTCAAAGGGCGTGTTTTTTTTTAACCTTAGTAACATCTCCACTGCTTTTTGAAATGTGTGATGCCTTTCTTTTTATTCTGGTTCCTATAAACTATCTCACTGCAATAAAAGTATATAAAAATTATGAAGACATGTTTTGCAGCAATTTTCAGATCTGGTATATGAACTATCACTGTTCACAGTCGGACCACAATCAGCAAAATACAGCCAAAGAAAGACTTTATCTGGGACTGTTACTCCACTAATGCTGCCCAATCGTGCATCAAAATGTCTTTAGAAATAGTGATTCCTCTTCCTTGTTGTTGCACAGCCATCAGATGTTTGTTTATGACTTCTTTATAGCCTCTGATCTTTGTGGTGGCCGTCTTGCTACTTCATGTGTCCACACGGTGGCATGTTTGTTCTTTCCTTTGTCCTGGGATGTCTTGTGCTTTTTGCTTGTAACAAATGCCTCTGTTAAATGTCTCTAATGGAAGATGCATTAAAATCTCCAGGGGCTTAGCTTAGTTGCCATACAAAGATCTTAATGTACCGAGGGTGCACTCCCGCTTGCTCTCACTGCAACCAGGTCCTTCTGGCTTCGATGGCCGGAGGATCGCCTGTTTGTTGCTGTTCTGTATTTGGCTGTGGACAACCTAGGTAGAGTCCCACAAACTTGCTGATATCTGCTTTATATCGGTGGGTACCCACGCTCACAGATGTGGCTGTGGCTCTCGGGGGCTCAGTTTTGTGGCTATGGATGTGGCTGCGAATAAAATTTTGTATCTAGAAGCCTGCAGATTTGTAGGTAACCACTTTGGATTTGTGGGTCTCTGCATCCATGAGAGCTGGGTTTAGGGGGGCCCACAGACTTGCTGGGGCCCTGGCTATGGTGTAGGGGAGGCAGGGTCTCGGGTAAAAGGGGGTGGGGCTAGGGTCAGCCAGCTCTCAGCACTGCCCTAAGCATGCTGTGCCACGGCCCCTCCCCTGCAGCCAGCCCTCAGAGAAGCCTGGAGTGTACTGACAGTGATTTGTATGGTCCAGGGCTCCGGCTGCTGCTGCTGCTGCTCCTGCAATAGCAGCTGGGGGCTCTGGTCCAGTTTGAATCACTAGGCCCTGGGACAACTGCTCCCTTTGCCACCCTTCCCCTGCACACTCTTGTTGGCGAGCTTGGCAGGGCTCAACAGTTTGCTTTGCCACAGACTCCCTGTGTCCCTCTGGGCACATCACTCAGTCTCTCTGGGCCTCAGTGCCCTCATCTGTACAATGGGGGTTGTAGCATTGCCTTGCCACACAGGGAAGTTGTGGAGATAGATACGTTGAAGAACGTGAGGCACTCAGATACTGTGGTGATAGTGCAGAACCTAGGCTACCACCAGCAAATTGCTAAGATTTTATGTCCTTTCTTGTGGCATGTTAATCAATCCCCCATGATGGGAAAGGACATGCCTCCTTTAGGGGGGAGTGTTGGCAGCTACAGGTACAAATTCTCTAATTATTTTATGTAGCCCTTGGCAGTGTGTCATTTTATTTAATGATTCTAAGATGGTGTAGTGGATGTTGGATTCCTGTGCAATTTCTCAGACTTTGACTCCCTTAGAGAACTGATGGGCAGGATTCCCTGGGATGCTTACATGAAGGGGAAAGGAGTCCAGGAAATCTGGTAACATTTTAAAGAAGCAGATCTGGAGGAGTGATTATTCCCCTTTATTCGGCTCTTGTGAGGCCACGTGTGGAGTATTTTGTCCAGTTCTGGGCCCCCTACAATAGAAAGGATGTGGACGCATTGGAGAGGGTCCGGTGGACAGTGACCAAAATGATTAGGGGGCTGGAGCACATGACCTATGAGGAGAGACTAAGAGACTTTGGGTTTGTTTAGTCTGCAGAAGAGAAGGGGGGAGGTCGGGTAGATAGCAGCCTTCAACTTCCTGAAGGGAAGTTCAAAGAGGATGGAGAGAGGCTGTTCTCAGTAGTGACAGATGGTAGAACAAGGAGCAATGGTCTCAAGTTATAGTGGGGGAGGTCTAGGTTGGATATTAGGAAAAACTATTTCACTGGGATGGGTTACCTAGGGAGGTGGTGGAATCTCCATCCCTCAAGGTTTTTAAGTCTCAGCTTGACAAAGCCCTGTCTGGGTTGATTTAGTTGGGGTTGGTGCTGCCTTGGGCAGGGGGCTGGACTTGATGACCTCCTGAGGTCTCTTCTAGCTCTAGGATTCTCTACTGGGAGCCTACAGGAGGGATGAAGCAAGAAAACATGGGTTCTTCAGACAACTCTGCTTGTTTGGGGGTCTGTGGATTTTGAAAAACTTCAGGAATATTCTTCAATTTATTCCAGACAAATCCTTGAACACATTTGTGGCTGTAGTAGAATTTAAGGCTTTCGCCATTCCCAGTATCCTGTCCTCAGCTGTGGTAGGGCAAGAACTGATGCAGTAAGCTAGTGCATAAGCTAGGCTCTGAACTCTAGGGTTCGCAGGTTAACTCCTGACTACTAAAATGTAGGCTACCAATGAATAGCGATGTGGGGATTTTATCCTAGTGTAGGTGGCAGAACCTGCTTGGGCTAAGCTAATATGCACAGGGCAGAAAAGAAGCGTGTTCCCACAGGAAGATTGCACAGTCTGTCTCAGCCTGTGGGATTTGTCACTTGAACTCACATCCATTAACAGTGAAAAATAGCATCTCTCCATTTCTCTAATTTTGTAGCCTCGCTAGTGAGAAACAGAGCAACAAAATACCGCCACGGTGTTCCAGGTGTGAAGCTTGTCTACCACACCTGTCTTCCTTTCCCCTCCCTGTAATTTAACTACAGTCTCACTCTGGCTGTGTCAGCGAGAAAGGGGTCAAAAAGCAATCTTCCTTAGCATGGTTTTAATTGTGATGTTGAAATTTTAAAAAACGGCTTCCGTTCTTCCCATGACGTTTTGTAGCTACATCAGTCCGGGCTGTCTTGGCTTTTGGTATGAACCCGATGGTCTCATGTGTGAGGATCAGATGTGCCTTCACCAGATCTTTAGTGAGTTTTGTGCTCATGGAAGCCATGTTAACTGCTGGGGCTTCAGTCACAGACAAGGCTGCCATTTGGGGTCTGTAGTGAAGAAGGGTGGAGTCTTCAAATATACCAAACATTTCCCCAAATCGTACCAAATAATACAGCTCCAGTGGTGGAGTAGGGGCTCCTGGAGTGGATGTGCACAGTAACAAGGCCAAAGCAATGATGTTTCCCAAGCCACCACAGCCCTCTCCCCAGGATTGGCACCTCCAGAGCTAGTCCTCAGTCTTGCCTTCCTCCATGGCACCCCAAACCAGCTCCTCAGCATGCCTCTTCCTCACAAAAGTGTCCCCAGGGCCAGCTCTGAGTCCTCAGCATCCCCCTTTCCCCACATGGTTTGCGCAGGGAGCTCTGAGGAGACAGCCCTGCCAGTTGGCAGCAGTAGCACCTGAGATCCTCAACTGCTGCCGTTCTCTATGGGCAGGGGAAGGAGACTCACCCGCTTGGCCTCCTGCTTCCTCCAAGGTACCAGCAGCACTACTAGGCATGGGACATAATTTTACTGAATGTGTTGGGTCTAAAAGGGACGGCCCCCCTTGCGGTGCCCTGATCACAATAAGCTTCCCTTGCTTCCTTCAGGTGCTTCCAACTCTTAGCTGTGATTGAATACATTGAAATGAGCTTACCTTTGTCTCCATCTCTGTGGCCCAGCTAGTGAGTTGGTACCTAATGCTGCTGGAATGGCTAGAAAAAAAAACCCTCTTCAACACCTGACTGAAAGCCTCTTGAAATTAGCTTCCATCAGCTTCAATGGGGTTTAGGACCAGGCATTTCAGAAGCATGAATTGTACCTCTGCTCCTCGCTCTGCCTCCCACTTCAATCCTTAGGGATAGTGTTATGATATTTATGAATGTCCGTTGGGCACTGAGACGACCAACCCATTTCCCTCGCAAGGCTTTTTATTGCTTGGCTCAACCTGAGCATGGTTAGTGCATTGGCAAAGCAGAGGAGAGTGATCCCAAAGGAATTTTACCATCTGTCAGGAAAATATGGATTTTATTGTGAGGGAATGATGCATCCTTTAAGGAGAACTAATATGCAGTTTCAAGCTTGGCCAAATAGTTTCTCTATTAACACAGCAAACTGTGCAAATAAAAACATGGCACTGAAGAATTGTGGGAAATGCTTGTGCAAAGAATGCCTAGAGAAACTGAAAAAAGCCAGGAAATTCAGGGCTAATCCTGAAATTGTAGTAGCTGTAGGCAAGGCATATGTCATAATATTTTCTGAAATGGGTCAGTTTAAGTAGAGAAGTCCTTCCATTTTCCACTGCAAGAAATGATCTATAGTCTAGTAGAAAATCCATGGAATGCCATAATTTATCTCCCACCCCCAAACTCAGATCTGGTTAATGATTTCCCTGAGAGATGTGAATAGATTACCTTGTCGAAATCATAGGTTTGTTCTGAGAATGGATTAAAGAGAAAGGGACGACAGTGCTGTTTAAGTACAGAAAGTGGTGCCTCTGCTTTATCATTATTTTTCAAAGAAAGAAATATAAAAGGTGTAAAAATGGATTGTAATGGGAGTAGACGCTTCCTGTACAACTCCTGTTCCATGTATTAGCCTCTGTTGGGGGACTCTGTCGTTTATTGCAACATCCTGGAGTGGGGAATTTCAGTTTCCTAGATGTGTGCTTTCTGCAGTGTGTGACTTTAGTAAGCAAAGTCTTAATTGTGCCTCAGTGTGTTCTAATAAGCTAAACTACATTCTATTTAAGTTTCAATGTTCCTATTCAAGTTTATGGGCAATGCATTGTAGCAAATGATTTTCTATTCTCCAACTATGCCAGAAGTGTGTAGGACAGCAGCTTATGAAAAGAACAGGGACAGGATGGAGGATACATCACAGGTTCCTCCCACCCCCAGGCTCTAATTGGGTGTCCGTGGGCAGGATCAATGTATTTGGCGGACACACAGGCCCTTTTACCCAGCCCTGATCTAGCATGTTAATATGGCAAGTTTAGAAATATTGGCCCTACCGGAAAAGTCCATCTCTATGTTCAAATCTCATCTCCTCATTCTCATTCTCACTCACACGAAGGATCCAGAGTTTTGGTTTGGCCTTGTATCCATTCATTTATTATTAATGCTGCAATATTGCCTTCAAATCCTGTAATGTAGAATCATGACAGGATTGTTCTTAGATGTTGTGCCATTATTGACTGGCAAATTTTGGTTTGGAATGTATCCCTTTAAATAGTTTTGGGTCTCTATGTATTTGTCTTGTGAAAGATTTTTACAAAGCTTAAGAGCAATAGAACTTGTTTCGATTTTTTTTTTTTATGTTAGTAACACGAGTAAGGAACATTTCTTCATTCCATATCTGGTAAGCATCCTAAGAAAATTCTTGTAGATCAGTTGCAAATGTATCTCCATTGGTTTAGTGTTTGGATATCTGCAGTGCATGTCAAATATAGATTTTCTCTAGCTTTGTGGATTTCTTCCTTCCTGTTGTAAATGGGGCACAAAAGAACTATGTGCAATTTGTACATTGCATGCAAATCATATGTTTCCTGTCCTTTATACTTGGCTCTCAAATATCTTTTTTCATGTTGCATTGCCATAAGCCATGTTGAGAAAATGGTCAGATTTGTTTGTTTACCCTCCCATGTTCAGAAGAAGAATCCAATTTCAATTACTACTGCAATGTAGTGTTAGAAATGCTTACACAAGTGTTTTTTCCTTTTAAGGAGCTGACTCACCCCGCAGAGAGATCTTGGTTTCAAACTGTGCCCTCAAAATTACTGCCGAGCCTTTGCAGAACGGTACCTAGAGATTTTATTTCTGTTCTGAGACCATCTCTGAGTGGTTGTGTGAATGAAGTGTCAAGAAAAGAGGCTTTCAACTTGGAAAGTTTCGTGAATTGCTTTTCCCAATGTGATGCATTGTAAGGGCAATGGGCTAGAAGGTCTACTGAGATGTGCAGCCAGTTAACTCTACCTTTGCAGTAATACATGTGGGAGGAAGAATTTGAAAACAACCATTGTTAAAGTCTGGCTGCTCACTGAACTAGAAATTCTTCCTAGATAGCCTGCACTAATTCTTTAAGATTAACTATTTCTGCAATTTAATTTTATGGCAGTGATTATCTTGCTGTCCACACAGTTGTGTTTTATGGCTCTCTATGGCCATTAGCAACAGTAGGGTTCTGTACTCTGCACATGCTTTTCTGATGATCTGGACAGTGCAAGAACACTCAGTCTTGAAAAACAGACGTTCAGCTGTATTTCAGATGGCTGAAAGGAAAGGTCTATGGTCTTAGTCTGTTATAAACAATTATTGATCCTCATGAGGAGAACATGCATATCAGTTGGGTCAGTTGACTAGCAAAGTGAATTTTGCTGCATGGGGGTTGCTTGCTGATACAGTTTTGCCCCTTAGAGATGATTACTTTGATAAATCAAGTTGTTACTTGTATTGCTCAAAAACATCTTCCTGGCATTGCATTATTGCTTGGCGTATTCACACTGAATTTAATGGTAGTAAACGCCTGGAAGGCAACTCTATGGTTTTATGCCAGGGTAGCCAACAATTTTTGGGAGGGCACTTCACCAATGCTGGTAGTGGTTGTGGGCCAATCCCAGAATGGGCGTGGCCTTAGGTGGAAGGGGTGGGGCTTCTGGTGGAAGAGGCAGTTCCCTCTGGCAGCACACATGGGCAGGGGGGGAGGGACGGGAGAGACTTTGCACGCTCCCTCATGGGACAGCAGAGCACAAGAGGTCTCTCTCTCTCTTCCCCCCACTCCCACTCTGCCAGAGCACACATCACCTAGAGGGAACCGCCAGCCATTTTGAACAGCTAGCAGTTCAGGGACGCATGGCGCCAGAGGGGTAGGGGAAGGAGACTGTGCACTCTCCCACCCTTGGTCTCAATTGGCCTGGGCTGGAATCACAGCTCAGCAGGCACATCAAACGGCTTAGTGGGCTGGATCTTGCCCACCCCTGGTTTATGTCTATGTCTGTATTGAGTAAAATAGTTAATTTATTGTTAATGATGGGAAGGGGCATAATTGGAAGTATATAATCAGTATGTAATATGCATATTCATGATGAGGATGAACTGACCATCAGGAAAACACTTGAAATTTTGTTCCTTTAATTTCTGCTAAATGGTATCTTCTCCACCCAGCTATAATGGGAACGGTTTGTTGAGCGTCATAATCTCTGAAAGTTGCATTGCTCTGCTCTGCAAAGCCACTATGACAGTTTTGTTGCCAATACAATCCACTCTGAGCATTTGAGGTTGCCACAAATCAACCGCATCAGTTAGCCAGCTCTCTTTCCCAGGGTGGGATTGTGGGGCTATGGCATTGATAATTGGCTGGTGTCTTTGGATAATGAAGCAGTATGGATAGGGCATGGGAGTGCAAATGCGGAGACTTGGATTCACGTTCTTGGCTTGTGTGACTTTGGGCAGGTGACTTCTCTCTGTCTCATTTTCTACATTTGTAAAATAGAGACTCTAGCCAGTGAAGAAGGGAAACATTCTGCAAAGACATTAGGAACAAGAGGAGACCAAGAACAGGGTAGGCAGGGCCAGCCTTCAGGAAAAGTTCCCTGAGTTCATTTATCTTTTCACATCCCTGACCCTCATGGGGGTGGGCCCCCCTCTGCCCAGGTCACCATGTGCTTCCCACTCCCCTTTTGGGCTCCCAGATGCTGAACTGTGCTCTCTTCCCCCCCCCCCCCCCCCCAAGCTTGCATACCACTCTGCACCTCAGCTTTTGCTCCTTAGTGGCTGCTGACCTGGATGCATATCCATGGTCTGGCTGCTCACTCCCTACTCTGTGCTGTGTAGCCGTGGGGGCTGATGGAAGGGGACAGAGGAGTAATGAGAGGGTCCTCTGAATTCAGGTCACTTTGCCCATGAGGGTTGTGTATGGGGAAGGCAGGAGAGTAGCAGATCCTGATGTCTCTCACCACAGCTCAGATGGCCAAAGTGGACTTGGCTATAGGGAACCTTGACATTGCTCCTTGGTCCCTCTCTTACAGGCCGCAGGGGCGCATGAAGGAAAGGGGTGTGTGTGTGTGTGTGTGTGTGTGTGTGTGTGTGTGTGTGTGTGTGTGTGTGTGTGTGTAAGTGTATAGCTGTGTCTCACTGCTGGCTCTCCCACGTGTTCCTCTGCCAGAAGAAAGCAGGAAGACATCTGGGCACCCCCCTATTCACCATTCCCCAGGGAGCAGTTTCTGACCCTATGCTAGCTGCTTCACGGTACCCCCATGACTACTAGGCACCCCAAGTAGCCACAGGTCTGGCCCACCTCTTAGGCTGGCCCTGAGGGTGGACCCATTCCTCAGTGAAGGAGGAAAACAGTAACAGGAAATGTGGGAATGCCGGAAATGCTCAATGGCTTTAGGTTTTCATCAAAAACTTTAGCAGCCTTTGGACATCTCTCATTGTGAATGCCAGGGAAAGTGAGCCAGAATCAGAAGCTAAAACAGGGAGGCTGTGTCTACACTGGCCACTTATTCCAGAAAATCAGCCGCTTTTCCGGAAAAACTTGCCAGCTGTCTACACTGGCCCCTTGAATTTCCGGAAAAGCACTGACGATCTACTGTAAAATCATCAGTGCTTTTCCGGAAAAACTATGCTGCTCCCGTTCGGGCAAAAGTCCTTTTCCTGAAAACTGTTCTGGAAAAGGGCCAGTGTAGACAGCACAGTAGTCTTTTTCGCAAAAAAGCCCCGATCGCGAAAATGACGATCGGGGCTTTTTTGTGGAAAAGCGCGTCTACATTTGCACGGACGCTTTTCCAGAAAAAGTGCTTTTCCGGAAAAGCATCCTGCCAATGTAGACGCACTTTTTCCGGGAATACTTATAATGGAAAACTGTTCCGTTTTAAGCATTTCCGGAAAAGGATGCCAATGTAGACGTAGCCAAAAAGAACAAGTCAAAAATTACTTAGATAAGTCAGATGTCATGTCACCAGGGCCTGATGAAATGCACCCTAAAATACTCAAGGAGCTGACTGAGGAGCTATCTGAGTCATTAGCTTTTATCTTTGAAAAGTCCTGGAATATGGGAGAGATTCCAGAAGACTGGAAAAGGGCAAATATAGTGCCTATATATATCAAAAGGGAATAAGTGCCACCCAGAGAATTACAGACCAGTCAGCTTAACTTCTGTGCCAGAAAAGAGAATGGAGTACATAATTAAGTAATCAGTTTACGAACACCTAGAAGATAAGGCACTAAGTAACACCATGAATTTGTTAAGTACAAGTCATGTTAAACCAATGTAATAGCTTTCTTTGACAGGGTAACAAGTTGTGTGGATGTTGGGGAATGAAAGATGTGCTATATCTTGACTTAAGTAAGGCTTAAACAAACTTGGGAAATGCAGCCTCAGTGAAGCTACTAGAAAGTGGGTGCATAACTAGCTGGAAAAAAAATCATTTCTAGAGAGTAATTATCAATGGTTCACAGTCAAGATGGAAGGGCTTATTGAGGAATTCATGAGGGATCTGTTCTGGGTCTGCTTCTGTTCAATAACTTCAGCAATGACAGAAAGAACGCTCTTGCAAATGTTGTAGATAAAACCAAGCTGGGAGGGGTTGCAAATATTTTGGGGGATGGGGTGAAAATTCAAAATCATATGAACAAGCTGGAGAAGTAAATAGGAAATGTAATACGGAGAAATGCGAAGTGCTCCAATTAGAAAGGAACAATCCGTTGCCCACATTCAAAATGGGAATGACTGCCCAGCAAAGGGTACTGCAGAAAGGAGCCTGGGGGTGATAGTGGACCGCAAGATAAATGAGACAACTGTTCAAAAAAAAAAGAAAAAAACCCGGTTATTCTGAGATATATTAGTAAGAGAGTTGAAAGCAAGACCCAAGAAGAAATTCCACTCTGATTAGGCCTGGGTGCCACATTTCAGGAAAGATGTGGTCAAATTGGCGGAAGTCGAGAGAAGAACAAAAATGATTAAAGATGATCTATAAGAGAAGATTGTAAAAATAGGGGTTGTTTAGTCTGGAGATAAGAAGACTAAAGGGGGGCATAATAGTTTTCAGGTAAATGAAAGATTGTTAGAAGGTTGAGGGAGAAGAATTCTGTTTAACGTCTAAAAGAAGAACAAGAAGCTTAAATTGCAACAAGAGTGGTTTAGTTTAGACATTAGAAGAAAATTCCTGTCAGGGTGGTTAAACACTGGAATAAATTACCTAGGCTGTGTCTAGACTGCAGGTTTTTTTTGAAAAAAGTAGCCTTTTTTCTAAAAAAAACTTCACCTGCGTCTAGACTACAACCACGTTCTTTCGAAATTAAATCGAAAGAACGCGGCTTTTCTTTTGATGGCGGTACTCCTCATTTCACGAGGAAGAATGCCTTTTTTTGAAAGTGCTCTTTCGAAAAAAGGCGTTCTTGAATGCAAACAGGGCTTTTTCGAAAGAGAGCATCCAGACTACCTGGGTGTTCTCTTTCGAAAAAGCGGCTCACTTTTTCGAAAGAAGAGATTGCAGTCTGGATGCTCTTTTTCGAAAGAAGCTTTTTCGAAAGTATCTTTAGAAAAGCCTCTTTCGAAAGAGGCTTGCAGTCTAGACGTAGCCCTAGGGAGGTTGTGGAATCTCCATGACTGGAAATTTTTAAGAGCAGGCTAAACAAACACTTGTTAGGGGTCTCAACCTTCAGCTTGTGGGCCATCCCCATTCAAAGCGATTGCACGATCCAGCCCAAGACTCGCTGTGTGCTGCGGGGGGGGGGGGGGGGGGGGCAAGGCTGTTTCTTACTGGTCCCCAAGTCCTGCCTCTTCCTGCTATCATCCCCACTCCCCCACCCTGAGGATGCAACTTCAGGGATCACTGGGGAAGAAGGCCTGGTGGCAGCAGTCACCCCCTACTGTGCACTCCCCATGGTGGTAGGCGCCGTGGGGAAGTGGAGGGAGGTAGTTTGGGTGTCCAGCATATACCACTTCCTCTGTGGCTCCTGCCATTGAAGGGAGTGTGCCGTGCCCCCCTCAGTGATCCCCAAAGCTGTGTCTTTGGGGTTGGGGTGCCGTGGGCGAGAAGGCGGGAAATGGCAGGAAGGGGCGGGGCTTTGGGGCTGGTAACAGACAGCCTCTCCCTCCAGCCCAGCCTGGATGGTGCAATCGCTCCCACCAGGGATGTTCCGTGGGCTGGGAGTTTGAGACCGAGCCTTGGTCCTGCCATAAGTGCAGGGAACTGGGGTAGATGGGTTCTCAAGGTCCCTTCGAGATCTATGGCTCTATTATTCTATTGCTGCAGAGCAGAGGTGAAATTATGTGAAATGCTGTTTTAAACTGCCTATCTTCCTGGTAATCTTGGAGCAGATGTGTGCTATGTATGAATAGTATGCAGATGAATGGTTAGTGCAATGCGTGTGCAAAAACATGCTCTGAGCTTGGCGCTGCAGTAGAGTTTCCTTGAATATATTGAACTCTTCAACTGGACATAAGGCAAGGTCATATATCTATAATCAGAGCCCTGAAAATCTGCAGATCTCTGCTTTATGTCCATGGGTATCCACATCCGTGGATGTCAATGCAGATATGGATGTGGATACAACTTTTGTATCTAGAACCCTGCAAATTTGTGGTCATCTGCTTTTTATCTTGCAGGTATCCTCATCCATGGATTTCAGTGTGGATATCCATGGCTCACTTTTGCAGATACAGACAAGGATACAAATTTGATAGCTGTGCAGGTCTATATGGATAAACCCAGGCTGAAATTTCAGTTAGCTGATTCACAAAAAACGACACTACTTGTGAATATCGGATCACCTCAGTCAGCCTTCTGTCTGCAACTTTCTTTTATCATCTTGCAAGCAAAAAATAACCACAGATAAAATTTAGCCTGATTGAAGCAACTTGTTTTTTATTAATGCAAGCACATCCAGTCAAACACAGAATATCCTGCTTTATGGTACAGCTTCATATGTAGCAATGCAGCTCAGAATAGCAGAGCACGGTCTTTAAGGAATGTATCAAATTGAAGGAGGAAAAAATAAAAAAACAAACCCATGTTGACACTGCACTGATTTCAAGTATATACTAGGACTGATAGACCAGTGAAGTGCACATTCATGTAAAAGCTTTTTTTTTAATACACATACAGAAAGTGTTCTAAAATTGCATTTCAAATATATATTTTTCTTAAATTTTAAGCATCCCTTTTTAAATTTCAGTTACATAAAGAAAGCTGATATACAATCCCTTTGATAGTGTCTGACTATATCACTAGCTAGAACATCTCTGAAAGTGCAAAACACTGTAATAATACAGTATAAATATTCTTACTCTACCCCAGGGCTGAAAATCAGTTCTTCCGCACAGGAAAAATAGCAGCAGATCACAAGAAACCTCTCTTTCTCTGGGCTGTTGGTGTTCATAGCTAGCATTTGTAATTCCTCTGTCCACTTCAATCAGATTGTTTCTTTAGTGGCATCTATTTAACTTTTGTTTGTTGCTCTTTAATCTCAGTGCTATAGGAACAGCAAAAAGTTATTTCCTTCTTCCTGTATCCCCTGTCCACACTGGGTATATTTATCTTTCATAAGAACCAATACCTAGGGGGGAAAAGCCCTTGTTGGAAACAGAATACAGGCTCAGCACTGCAAATGCTTACTGTGGGTAAATGCAAATGCTACATGATAACAATGGGACTACTTAAGTTTGTAAGCATTCATTAGGAAGCATTTGCAGGATTGGAACAGAGAAGTTGCTTTAACAGACCAAACCTTTGGTCCAGCTAGTCCAGCATTCTGTTTCCAGCAGAGATCAGCAAAAGATACATCAGAAGAAGGTACCTGCCCCTGACATGGTCAGCTACAGCACTGACTTGTTCATAGGCCAAGTTTCTTCCCAACCCCCTCACTTAGAGCTCTTGATGGCATTGAAACAATCCTTTCTAATGTAACTGTCTGGAATTTCTCATTATCTAGATAAATATCCAGCCCTCAGGCCCAAAGAGAACAAGTGTTGGGAAGGAGAATGACAGTTATGGGTAATAGTACATTCATTAAACAAAATACATCTTAATCTGAGACTGATTTTTTTTTTTTTGGTCTCCTTCCTAATTCAGAAATTATAGGAACATGGAAGAAGGAAATCTTTAAATGATTATTTTTTTTGAAAATGGGTAGCCTGAAGTGCAATATGAGCTGCTTAGACATGCTGCTTATCCTAGCCAAATTACTCTCAAATCAAGAATAGTTAAAAGGAGAAACGAGAAATCGGAAACATTATTGGTGTAGAACTCATCCCTAAGATGGACACAACGTATGGTTTTAAACTCCTGATCCAGTGCCAGGGGATGTTTTTCCACTAATTGCAATGAGTGTTGGCTAATGCCTATAATAATAGCTTGAATATATGCCAAAATAATCTGATACAATTTATTCTCTCTCTTTTTTTTTTTTTTTTTTTAAACTGTGTGTGTGTCAGTTCAGGCTAGCATTTTCAAAGGAATTAGATCCCCAAATTCAATGGGAGTGGCATGTCTCACTCCTATACGCTTCAGCCTCAAAACCTTCCAGTTCCCATCCCTCGCCTCTGCTCATTTAAAATGTATTTTCCAGAAGACACATTGGATCCATCTTGTGGAGATTATCTAGAATATACATCCTTTTCTTTAAAAAAAAATCCCTGATAATGAAAATGAAATATATTCCGCAGCCAGAACTCAACGGATAGTTCCCAGAAGTGTTAATTCTTTCAAAAAAAAAAAATCTAGCAGTTGTCCCATTTCTTCTCTTTAAAACAGGTAACAAAAATATGTTTTGCTGCACCTTCATTGTTGTAGGCAGGCATACTCTAGTTCATGTGCCATATGTTCCAGTTTATTTACAAAGTACATGGTAGCTGGTTTTTAGACATCCACATTTTTATTTGGCTTGCTTCCAGCCCAGAATCATAGAAGGTACACTGGACAATTTCAGTACCTTGTAAGGCACTATTCTCCGATGTAAGAGTGGAACAGGCTTACTGCGGATGTCTAAGGCCCTGGTCCTGCAGATACTGATGCACCTCCTTGACTTGAGCATCCAGTTGTCCCAGAGATTTGAATGGGACTCTTCATTCCTTCCTTTCAACTCCTCACCTGCTTAAAGTTAAGGAGATGTGTCAGTCTTTGTAGGGCTGGCACCTAACAGTATTGAACCTGTGCAGCGTTTTGGTTGTATTTGGTGTTTGTGTGTTGGCTGTGGTGTTTTTTTTTAAGGTGGAAGTAATCAAAATAAATAAAGATTTGGATGTCATTAGACTAAGACCTCGCCATGGAGACCATCTCCCATGATACACTTCATCTCTGAGAATAGGGCCCTGCCCTTGCATTTTTTAAATAAAACCAAAATCCTTCACTTTTAAGTGCCTTAAGGTTGACATGTGAAATATTTACCACATTTTTATTTCATAAAAGGTCCTGTATATACAAAACAGACCTCAGCCAGTGAGATCTTGTTTTTCTCAACCCCAAGACATTCACTATTTAAAAACAAAGTTCTTCCTGTGTGCTTTAGATTCTGCAGTTCAGATCCAAAATCTCAGGCTCTATTAAGCAGAGTTGTCCTAGAAATGGAAAAAAAAATCACATGAATTATAGCAACGCAAGGGAAGAGGCATTATTGTTCCAGATAATTAAGCTGTGTCTGATTCTTTGCTCTTATTGTCAGAATTCCTTCTTCAAGGACCAAAGCTTCATCTAGTCTAAAATAGGATGGCTCATCCGAAGTCAGTAGAGATGCTGACTTACACCAGCTGAGAATATGGCTCTTTCCTCCTCTTTGATCAGAACAGTGAGGCTGTGTCTACATTGGCACCCTTTTCCGGAAAAGGGATGCTAATGAGACACTTCGGAAATTGCAAATGCCGCAGGGGATTTAAATATCCCCCGCGGCATTTGCATGAACATGGCTGCTGCTTTTTTCCAGCTCGGGGTTTTGCTGGAGAAAAGCGCCAGTCTAGACAGGATCTTCCGGAAAAGGATTTATTTTCTGCAAGATCCCGTCTAGACTGGCGCTTTTCTCCGGCAAAACCCCAATCTGGAAAAAAGTGGCAGCCATGTTCATGCAAATGCCGCGGGGGATATTTAAATCTCCTGCGGCATTTGCAATTTCCGAAGTGTCTCATTAGCATCCCTTTTCCAGAAAAGGGTGCCAATGTAGACACAGCCTGAAGGTGCAGTCTAATGTTAATGGAACTGTAGGGCCTTCGGAGGAGTTGGAGTATATGAAAGTAGTACAGTGAACCCTATAGGGTAGTGGACAGTGGAAGAGATCTAGGGAGATTATGGCTGCTTCTAGCACTCTCTCCTTACTCCTCTGCTGGAGTCCTCTCCCTGTCCTGACTAATCCAGGGTACCTGTACAGAAATGGCAGCCATGGGTTGGCTTCCTGCACTCTCCACAGTTCTGGATGCTCTCAAGGATGGGTGGGTTCAGACATTACTACACCCTCCCCAACAGACTGGCTGGTGCTTGAAAGGCAGTGCTGGGCTTAGTGCCAGCTGCTCCTCCTATGCATGTGTACCAGTCACCTCACTTGAGCAAGTGTTTCTGGTAGCACCAAGCCTTCCTCTGCGTTACCCTGGCATCATGTCTCCAACCACCGGTGCAGCCATAATTTAACTTTGAGAAATAACCCCTATTATTCCATCACTCGGCCTTTTCAGGCTCTCTTCAACTACAGGTTGGGCCTCCAAAAACCGGGACCCCTTTGTCCAGCAACTTCCATGGTCTGGCAGGACCAGGGAGTCCTGACTGGGAACCCCAGTGGCAAGAAGGCTGGTGGCTCGGAGCCACTGGGGCTGAAGCCCTGGTAGCACAGCCGGGGTGTGGCAGCCCCAGTAGTTAGGCCGGGGCCAGAGATGCCGCAGCCCTGGTAGCAGGGCCAGGGTTGCGGCAGTCCGAACTGCTGGGGCCGCAGCAGCCTGGCAGGAGAGGGTGAGGCAGCTTGGGCCATCAGCGGGGAGGGGAGGCAGTCTGGGAGGCCGATAGTGGGGACTTCCCCTGGTCTGGCAAATGCCCTTGTTCGGGACCAATCAGGTCCCGAGGGTGCTGGACCAGAGAGGTCCAACCGGTAGTAGCATGGAATCAAAACTAACTGTCCAGAGGCTGAAAATCACTTGTGAATTGTCTTAGGACCTAAATTTTAATGTCAACATGCGGAGTGCACAGCTGAGTATATCAGTTACTTCTCTTTGCGGGCAAATAGAAGGGGCACATTTCAATTCTGAGAAGGTTTTATACCTGAGTGTCTTCCAGCTGTCTTTTTCCATGTGATTTTCTGGACCTTCACTTTCAAAGGATGCTATAAACAGAGCTAGATAATAAAACAAGAGAGATCAAAAATGGATGTGTCCACTTTCCCTTTTCTTCAACGATACTTTATTAAAGAAATAATGACATTGATAAGTGCCATATTAACAGATATGGAAAGCACAGTAAAGACTCTTTACTCAGAGTAAGTAAAATATGGGCAGGGGCAATGCAAACTTATTTAGATTATCTCATTTTTCTAATGTGACGTGGAGAGCCACTTCAGGAAGATAGAATGGCATTCCTACTTAGTCTTGTTTGCAAATTCCTTTATTTGTCCTACTATGCTCATCCCATGACCATGCAACCATAGAAAGGAAGACCCATTATGACAGAAATAAGAGTGAGAGATTTTTACCTTCTTCACTGTAAATAGGTGCCGTAAGTAGATAACTCTGGATCTTCTTGTCCTTCTCGAAAGGGCATTCTACTTGTTTCCATGTTATGAAATCATGGATTTGTCTTGAAATTTCCCAGAATTTCTGCACAAAGCAATAAAGATAACACTCTTATGTGAGCGCCTTTGGTTTCTAGTCAAATTCAATCAGGCTCTTTGGCCTCAGGTTCAAGACTCCTCAATTTTCCTATCCTTTCTTCTTCTTGCTTCTTTTAACCTTCTTTCATGCCTAGCTTCACACCTGCTCTCATGAGATCCTCTAGGCTTGGAACAGTCTGTGTCCATTTGCCAAGCAGCCGTCTTTATTTCTTTCCTCCTTCATGTCCCACTATCTACCTATAGCCTTCTTTTTCTTTTCTCCTCTAGAATAACTTCCCCTTCCTTTACATGAACTGGTGACCCATTTTGTGTTTCTGTGTTATCTCTCCATTGTACTATACCTAGAGGTGGTCCCAAAATGTTTTGGGTTTATTTTATTTGTGGAAAGTGTTGAGAAATGCAGGAGGTAGGAATTATTTGGTCAAAATTCAGTGGAAAATGTTGAATGTTTATAAAAAAAATGGGGAGAAGGGCTAATATTCCCATAGAAAACTTGAGGAAAGCAGAAACATACATAAAGATGTTAATTTAGTAAAAACTGAAAATTTTCTACTGAAAGCTGTACAGAATTTTTTTCAAAGAAGCCCTACATGTAAACTCTTCAGGGAAAAGGACACGTCTTAGTTAATTGGTAAAACATGCCTTAAATGTAAGTAACCGTGCAAACAATTTTTGATAATTGATGTAAACTACTGATATTTTTCTCTAAATATTTTCAGGAGTACCAGTCTCATATTTGTTAGAATGAATATAGTTGTGTTGTGTGTTTTAACCAGACATTGTGCTCTTAAGAATATATACAGAATATCAGAATGTGTCTGCAATTATTATTCAGACAAGCAGGGAGAGAATCCAAGTTCAGTCCAAATTCTGCTCTTTAACTCAAATGTTGATTTTTTTTTTTTTTTAACAGATCAAATAGCAACAGCCGCAGACTAAGTAGATTTTGAGGAATCCAGGGCTGATGAGGTCAATATTTTTTTTTAAATGGAGTTCAAGTAGAAGCAGGATTGAGCCCCAGGTTTACCCTCAGAACAAATCCTGTATTTTCTTCCTGGATGTGTTGGATATAGTCACAATTGTGACGTATTTGAATGGCAAGGGGAGAGAATGGCAATTGCTATTTGCAGGTATTTAAGATTTTTCTTCACGTTTGCTGTGCAGATTAAAGAAGGACTTGAATTATCCAATTCCTTACAAAGAGTGTCATGGGCGATACCAATGGATCAAGTTTGGTAGGAAAACATGTTGTATGCTTTTGTTTTTAATAGTTCAGTGTGGGAATTCCAGGTATTAGGGATTCTAAAGGCAGGCATTCTAGAGACAATACCATGTCCTTCTCTCTTTTAAAATTCCATTCTATAAACCACCTACTAAACCTTTATTCATGCAGGACAAGATGGGAGCACCAGGTGGAAGCCCTTGTTTGCTTGAGTACACTGCTCTGAGAAAACCAAAGTTCTCTCTTGGTGCCATTTATAGCTATTTGCCAGAGCTGCTGCTTCTGGCCACTGTAATCTCTTCCTTATATCTAGCAGTTGTCTTTAAAGAGCAAATTCCTATAGGCTTTGACCTTTACTTAGCTTCTGTTCTTTAGAAACCGGATCTGACATTTGACGGATGTTAAAATAGTGTTGTAACAACTCTCCTTCACCACCCACACTTGATCCTTTCGGGATACTGAACGCCTTAATGTCACCTATTGCTTCAAGAATATAGACCTAGCGTTGTTAGCTTCTCTATTTAAGTTCTTTAAATACTTCAGGCTGTCTCCCACAATTCTTCTTTGGTAGCAACC
The DNA here is from genome assembly GCF_049634645.1 of Pelodiscus sinensis. Lineage (NCBI taxonomy): Eukaryota > Metazoa > Chordata > Testudines > Trionychidae > Pelodiscus > Pelodiscus sinensis. The sequence goes on from NC_134718.1 coordinate 13,440,063, forward strand.
CGATCTCTGACCATTCTGCAGGAATGTGGTTAGAATTTCAATTATGCCCTCACTAGTCCTTCACATATACGTAGGAAACAACATCTCATGGACAAGAAAAGAAGGTACACAACTTGTCATCATTTTTCACCTCCTGGAAGAGTCTGTGTCTCCCTTCATTACATTGATTCATTTTCTTAAAGACCTGCTAAATACCATCTGGCAACAGCATGTGATAATCAATGCAGCAGAATTTGTACAGCTTCGTTTACGTGTGCTGCTTTCAAGTCCCAGAAGTTTGGGTTTCCTTAAATCTCTGCACTTCATCTTCAGTTGTTGTTGTCTGACTATAAGTTGATCCCCTTTCTTTGTTTAGTTAGTTTTAACTCACAGGGTGCGTCTAGACTGGCAAGATTTTGCGCAAAAGCGCAAAATCTTGCCAGCTGTCTACACTGGCAACTTGAATTTGCGTAAGAGCACTGACGTTCTAATGTAAGAATTCAGTGCTTCTTGCGCAAATACTTTGCCGCTCTCGCTCAGAGATAACCCTCTTGTGCAAGAATACTTGTGCAAGAGGGCCAGTGTAGACAGGCACCTTAATTTTTTGCACAAGAAAGCCCGATGGCTAAAATGGCTATCAGAGCTTTCTTGCGCAAAAGCACGTCTATACTGGGAACGGATGCTTTTGCGCAAAAGCATCCGTGCCAATCTAGACGTTCTTTTGCGGAAATACTTTTAACGGAAAAACTTTTCCATTAAAAGTGTTTCCGCAAAATCATTGCAGTCTAGACACAGCCCCAGAGTTTTTCTCCTTTGCTGAAGCTAAGCTAGATAGACCTTATATGCAGCATTGTCAACCTCACTTAAGTTTGTTCTTAACTTTAGGTGTAACATTCACTCTTCTATCTTACTGGATACTTCTATTTCTAATACCCTAGAAAGATAGTTCTCTTAGAAGTTCAATACTTCTCTTGGTATCTGAGAAGAGACCATAGCAGGTATAGGTGAATCACTCATCTTCTGTAAGTCAAATTACTCAGGGGGAGGAAAACTTCAGTAGCCTACTTCTTGCCTATATGAAGCAGCAGTACTTGTTAAACTAAAGTGCACAGTAAATTGCACGCTAAACTAGCCTGTGTAGACCTTGTTTGAAACAACACTACACTGATGAGCACTAGAGAACTTTTTAGTTTGTGCCAGTTAAATACACCAATGTATTGATGAGCTTTACAAATTGCACCTTATGGACAAGCCCTTAATGTGAATTTGCTTCCACCAGAATCTCTAGATTTGGCCCAATGTCAGCTAATCCACTGCTTTCAGCTAAAGTACTTTTCTTGTCCTACTCGAGGAAAAAGTCACAGAGGAGTTGGGTTAATCTCTAAGGCACTGTTTCTCAAACTGTGCTCCGCAGAGTCCCAAGGCTGTGAGAGACATCTCCAGGGGCTCCACAAGGTTGACAAACTGGAAAGCGTTCAAAAGCATAATTGAGAATCGCCTCGAGCTGATGCAATTCACACACACCGCTGGAGCGCTGCATACATTTTTACGGATACAAAGGACTCCAGAGCCCAAAAAGTTTGAGAGACGCTGCTCTAAGGTATCACAGGACACCTTGTTTTTTCTAGAGAAATTTTTTTTTTTTGCCACAGACTTCCATTTTCTCTTCTGAAGAAGGAAACAAAAATGAACGTATTTTCTGTTCTCTTATAATCCATCATAGCTACTTTTGTGCTTCAGGATTTTTGTTTTCACAACTTCTGCTCTCTTTCAATTTTCTATGCTTTAAAATCATTTTTGTATCTTCTCAAGTCGATTCCATAAATTTCTCCATACACCTCCACATGTGATCTTGTAATTTCTCTTTTATAATTTTTCAAATTTCTTCATCTCCTAGTTCCCTTTTTAGATAGTGTTTGAAGGATTTTCCCTTTTATTTTAGCAGTTTTCATACTAGTATGTCATGGCATTGAATTCTACCCATTTGCCTCTTCTTCCTTACTGAAATCCTGTTATCTTTCAATTTGGTCTGTCTCACATTTCAGTTTTGTTATCAGAGCTAGTTGATTAGTCAGCTCATTCACATACTTTTTACATTTTCCTGTGCATTTTGCCTACTCTTTTATATACAGCTTCCAAATACGGTATCACTAGTGTTTACAATTGTACTGCAATGATGAGCTAAAATAGATTAATTAAATTTTTGACATTCAGGTAATTTTCTGTCTGTGTAATCTAGAAATACTAAATCTAGTGCATTATGTTTATAGGCCTTAGAGATTTGAAGCTCAGTCATTCTCTGGCAAACTACTTGCTTCTGTGTGCAGATTACAGGAGGTCTGAATAATTTAAGAGCTCTACTTATACTGGACTATAAGAATTCTTATTTACAAATATTTGGGAATTTAAAAATTAATATATATCACTTGATTGTGCAACTTCTATGATTGCAGAGACTTACCTTAAAGTTTATCTGTCCATTGGGCAAGCGGTTCGTATGTATCTTGTGCAGAAAGTAGATATCTTTAATGAACAGGTTGAAGACGGGGATGACAATTTTTTCCCGATTGCTGTTGGCAGTCTGAGATCTCTGTGCTGCTCCTTGCAGGGCTGTCCGGTAATTACAAAAGTTGCTGGATGGGTCCATGTGATGCTGTTTAAATAACAATGTCCCCAAACCCCACTATTATTATGTTTCTCATAATCTAATCCAATTATTATATAATTAGATCAACTGCTGAAAAACCCCAGAGTAATATCTTTTCTTAACTTCTTTCAAGATCTATTCAAAATCATCCAAGACAAGCATAATCAATGTATGTAGTTTGAATCCAAGCTTTCCCTAGCAGGTGTTTGGTACTTGATTAATATTAGATTTAATAAACACCATTTGGTGGCTAAGGGAACATTTAAAGTAAATATGATTCCTTATGTTTACACTACAGCCTGACTCGATCTTCTGATATCAATTAACTAGCAGTTCTTGTAAAGATCCACCAACTTATCTGGATATTGCTCTGCAGTCAACAGTTATACTTTACACAAAGAAAAGAAAAATGGACAGGCGAATTTCTCCTGTGAACCCTCTGCACTGCAGATCCTGCAGTAACGTGATCAACTCTACATCAACTCTAGCTACGTGAATTAGGTCAACTTTCTGTGGTAGTTGATTGTGTTTTGAGGAGTTACTTAGAGAAAAATGTTTCGATCCCAGATCTCCACTAGATGGAGTACTTTAATTAAAGATCAGGGTAAAGAAGACATCTTTTAGATCTATAGGTGGAAGAAATAGTCACTATTAAAAGGAAGTGCCTCCATGTATCTTCAAATGGATAATTCATTCCATTGTTAGAAAACTGTGATCTGAGGAAACTAAAAAGAAGAAAATCTATACCAATCTCTTTCCGATGGCAAGGACAGGACTTACACCAAGAAAAATGTTGCCCCCCCCCCCACTTATTTGTATTCATGCCTATGCCTAAGGTATTAGTAACTGATTTTGATTAATCAGGATGTAAATCATCTATATACCTCTAAAACATCAAATTTGGCTGTTTTGACCTTGGACCAGGTTTTCTTTAGCCGTGCTACAGGACTCAGGTTCATGCCAGCTGAAATGAAAGGAAGAGACACACAAATTACACTCTTTGAACTTAGTTTTCTCTCTTCTTTAAGTATCAGTGTTGCATTTACACTCTTGCGAATTTTATTCTTTGGAAGATCCTCTTGATCTTCACATCTGAGACATCCAACTAACACCCATTGGATAAATCTCTCAGGGGGGCATACCGCCATAACCTGCAGATGGAGTCACTGAAGTTGAAGAATGTGTTACCATGCTTGTCTTGCTTGTGCTGTGGAGTGGTGGGGGTTATTACAAGCCAAACGCTATGCCTGGGATACTCACAGATAATGGCCATCATCGAGTTGAAGTTTCCAATGTTGAAGCACTCTCTTGCCACATCAATGAAGAATTCCACTATTCTCGTCCGCTGCTTTTTCTTCACAACCTGAAACCAAGAACATGCCTTTGAGAGGAAAGGGAAGATAGGAACACTGTATGTGAAGGGGACACACACACACACCAGCGAGGTTCACTGTGTGCTATTGAAATTGGTGTTTTTCTGAGCTATCTCCGCAGGAGAGCTCTTATGAGACAGCCTTAAGGGTATTTTGGCCAGATTCTCTTTTTTTTTATTAAAAAATAACCCCTGGATTTGGGGCTTTTTATCAAGTCCTTGTCCAATTGAGGGGCAGTGGAGCTCTTGGGCCACATGTAAGATAAAGGCTTAGGGAATAGCATAGACACAAGCCAGCCTTTATTAACCAATTTCCTTGTACCAGGGTAAAGAAAGAGAGAATGAAGCTGCCATCAGAAATGCGAAAAATAAACAAATAATTCCAACCTCAAAGAAAAAAATGTCAAACTTGTTTCCCAAAACAAGAGCTGTAGATCTTAATTTCAGAGGGAAATGAAAACAGGGAGGGGAGAGAGTTTGTCGCAAGTCTTAGGTTTTTTTTTTTCAGTTTTATTAAAGAGATTTATCCCATATTTCTTCATGACACTAGAGGAGAGAAATGGAATGATGGCAGAATGTAAATAAATTCTCCCTACTACAAAGATGCTAATGGGTGAGGCTAGCATCGCATGTTTGATTTCCTTCCCATCAGATACAGCGCTGCATGTTGGTTGTGCTTTAGCAGTGGCTGGCATCCAAAGTCTATTAGTACTAAAATTACTCTCATCACATTGGCTTAAATTCATTCATTCAACTCTCTCCTGCCATCTGGCCTGTGGGTCTGGGCTGGCTAACATACATGTGGTCCTGTGTTACTTGCATCATTCATCTTCAGCAGAGAACTATTTTGAAAAGTGATATGCTCAGGTATCTAGATGTTTTTCTGCGGTTGTCTCGTGCTACTAGGAAAGGGTTCGATAGTTGGCCCAATCTTCAGCATGGAGATGAAGAACTTTGTTTTGGTTGCTTTAATAAATGTGTTGGCTTTGCCTGACAATCTTGGAGGGGGTTTTGTAACTGAGTGTCCGTGGGTAGAGCCCCGCAAATTTGTAGCGATCCGCTTTATATTTGCGAATATCCACACCTGTGGATATGGATTCAGATATCTGCAGCTCATTTTTGCAGATACGGATGCGGGCAGTGTGTATTTTGTGTGACATGGGCAGTGTGTATTTTGTGCATTTACTTTTAGCTTATATGAACAGTCTTTTCTTTTCCTTAATCCTGTGAGTGCAATAGCAAAAGGGATGCCTGTGGTATCACCATTGGTGTCACAAAATAAGCAGAATGTCTTAATTGCATAATGCAATGGAAGGGCAGAGCGAGTTGGCAAGGCAGCAAAACATTTGTTTTACCACTGGTAGCTTTGGGGAGTGACAAATGTGCTATGAAAACACCACAACGTTACATTAACTCAAACTTTCTGGAAGTTCCCCCTCTGGGGGTGTAACTGGCATAAATATGGAAGCTGCACAGAAATATAAGCCAAGGGGCTTTGAATCTCTAAAACACTTGAGTATGTACATAACTTTATGCATAAATGATTCTTTGGACTTCAGTGGGACTGCTCAGATGCACATGGTGGTAAATTTGCTTACATCACTGCAAGATCCAGGGCCCATATGCGTACCTCCACACAGGTGTGGTTTGTCTCTAAAGATTGGGATCTTTTTTTCCATTCGTACCTACCCTACAAATCTCTGTAGCCACCAGCATGCTGAGGCAGTTGAACCAGTTGTCATAGGCCTCCAAGGTATAAGTTTTGGTAACATCCCCTCGGCACTGAAAAACAAGAGGCTCTATATTAATCTCACACCAAACCCAGATAAAGATTACTATAAATATATCCTGCCATCACAGGTTAACTACAAATTGGCATCAGGTAGTGAGGTAGCCTTACTGAACAGCTCTAGATTTCGAGCACAAAGAGGGGTGCAGAGGCTTGTAGTTTTTTTCCTCTCAAGTGAGTTGTGAGAGAGAACAGGGGCAAGGGTATAGGAAATATGTTCAATTGTGTTCATATTTTCCTGCCCTTTACCCAAAAGAACATGCGTTCGCTTTCTAACATATTACCTTTAAAAGAAGAAAGGCAAGAAAAAAATTGCCTGAAAATGTACAGTGTCAATATTTGAGGGATGCTCCACTAGGTTACTAGAAATGATGTTTCAATTAACATTTCCTTTTGTGATTATTTCTGCTTACACTGTAGATTGTGTCTATAATGTTAGTGTATCAACAGATTTCCTTAGTTCTTGTTCTTACAACAGATTTGCTGTTGAGGCACAAGGGGGAAATGAAGGAGCAATTGCCATCCCCAGCATCTTGCTTTCCAAACTTCTGAAGATCCCAGTGTTAAAGCATCATAAAATATGAGGAGGAGCTGGTTCCTTTGTTTCCTTTTCACGCTTTAGCTGTAGGGTGCTCCCCTCACCCCAAGCAAAATGTAACAGAAACCCACAGTTAGAATCAGCCAAACCAAATCTGGGGACTTTGCAGTAGAGTTAAGAAAAGATCGGTTTGTGTTCAACCCTGTGAACTATACTTGAGATGCAATGGACCAAACCTGGTAGGTTGCCAGCTCTGCTGGGTGGGGGCTAGTCTCAAAAGTGTGAACATCTGTATTTCCTGTTCAATATTTGAATAATTTTTCTTTCTTTCTCCACAAGCCCGCTTACGCATTAGCCTGTGTGTGAAGAGCTGACACAAGTTAACATTAGAGAGCATGCTAACATCAGGGAAATAGCAGCACTCACTCCACAAGTGTCAGATTTAACTGGCTCAGAGTTTCACGAAGTGAGAGGGAGCAGCCAAGTCAGGGAATCTGAATGTTTTCTGAGCTGCTGTAGCAGCAGAAGTAACTCAGTTTTTCTTTGGTAATACCAAAGAGAAGACCACGATGAACCTTGAGTACAAGAGAGACACGAATATGGAAACCCAGTTGGTTTCAATTCTGCTGAATTAAATTGACTACGCCTGTGGTTACAGAACTGTTGCTCTGAGCCACTACCTCAGAGAGGCTTCCGTGAATCTGTCATGGAGACATTGGAACAGTGGAGGCTCTTTACCCTCGGTGTTCCTGGTTCCTCCCTCCTTACCCACACTCACCTTGTGATTATCCAGGGAATCCATGTGGCTGACAATCTGCATCAGATCCTCTGCGTAAATGTTGCTCACCCTCTCCTGTATTGGGGGAACGGGAGGAGGAAGAGAGCAGGAATTGTCAGTGTAGGAAAGAAGCCTCTGTCATGTCTGCCAAGTCTCATTCCCCAGCAGCGGAACTGGAAGTAGAAGCTTAGCACTCTGAGGTACCCCATGGTTGCCTTCAAAGGAGCTTGACTGTAAAGTTGGCCCTGGCTTTTAAAGACCCCAGGTTAGGGGTATCTGCCTCCTGACCCCTGGGAGCACTCTACATTCCTTCCTCCCTCACAGATTTACCTGGTTATTCTCAGGCTTTCCTGTCTCTTAAATCAGAGCACTTTAACTACATGGAAGGCGTCACCTTACTCCCACTGATGTCATAGGTTAACATGCAGTAACTAGAAAACCAAAAGGATTAAAACATGGAAATCCGAATCTCACCAGCTCAATATGAGTCAGCTGCTGTGCCAAGATCAGAGGGTCACAACATATGCTCAGAATGTCCTTCTGGGTTGACTGTGGCTTGTTTTTAAGGATGGTTCCTTTATCAGTAACAGGTTGCCTGAATTTCTCTTTTATCTCCTGGTACTGACTCCTTGCTGAGAGGGTCATCAGTAGATTCTGTGTCATCTGGCTAATGATCTTCTTCACGGTTCCGTTTTCCTAAGCGTAAGATGACAGAAATTATTGACTGGTAGGACCTTTATTTTGTACTGCAAATAGAAATATGGGATTTGTATCAGCAAAGAATTTTCAAGTGGATAATTAGGCTGCTTAGCATTTTGTGTCTTCCAGCCTATTATCAGAGCTGATTTTCATGTGGCAAATGAGCCCACCTCAGGATACTCTAAATATCGATCTAGCTTTGCAGATTAACACTCTCGCACCCTCCTTCCCACTTTACCTTCAGTAGCTTAGCAACCATGGCAGCGTCTCTTATTGGCACAGAACCCATTTCAAAAGTGTGTCCGTCATATGGAAGCAGGTGCACTGAAAGGCTTGGAGGCTTCTTCTTTTGCAAGACTTCTCGTCCCTTTCTGAGTAGGAAGTGGCAAAATATCCGCTCCTTACTCATGCTACCAACAGTCTGGCTGGCCTGAACTGTGTTCTGGGAATTCCTTGCTAGATCACACTAATGACATATTTCTGCCTTCAGCTGTGGCTGGTTGTGTGTCATATGATTCAGAGAAGGCTCAACATCCCCAAAGTGCACTTGGCCAACAAGGATTCCTACTCTGCATTTTTTTCCAGGATAGACATATGAAGAAGAATAAGAGAAAAAAAAAAACCTGAGAGAAGAGCATAGCGACAAGCTGTTTCACTGACTCTATTTCTATTGATTATTCCATTAAAATACATGATACTTACATAGTATTTCACTACTCATTGGCAACCTGTGTGAGCTGAGTTACTTTTGCTATGGCTTGGCTGCACATCTCCAGCTTCTGATGAACATTTGAGGCTAGGGATGCATAACCATCATGGTCCTTCATGGGTCTAGCTGGAGTAGGAAGAGACGTGTGTGTGTGGGGGGGAGCGGGGGGAGGGGTTGGGGGGTTGTTTTAAATGTAATGATGGGGCTAGAATCTGGGACATTTCAAATAATGTGCTTTCCCATGCCTCCCTACTAAGCTGCATGGGGACCTCGGAAAACGTTCTTTCCACGTCTGTACTGTACCTCCTACCTGCTTGTGCAAAGAGAGCCTTTTGGTGTTAACCTTCAGCATAATTGACTGTTATCCTTGACAAATGTCATTGGAGTCTACGTAACCTAACTCTCCTGGTCCAGCTGGTGTCTCCTAATGAACATTCTAACATCTTCCTCATAGTGCCTCACCGAGACTATTACCCGATCCCTTCCCAGCTGCTTGATTCTCCGCTAACCCTTCAAGTGCTCCAACTGCTAAACCAGTGTTCCTAACAAATGCCCCAACTCTCTCTCTCTCTTCCAGTTGCTTAATTAACTACCCGGCTTTCCTGTGCCACCTTCTGTCCCTATGATCTCTTTCTCCTGGGTTTTCATGCATCAAGGCCTTTGCAGTAAGATGGTGTTTTAAGGGTTAATGTTGTTGCTCTCATGGTCTGTGCATCTAGAGGCAACTGCATGCACTCAAGTGAGGAGGAATGAGTCTGTGACTATTCAAGAAAGCCACCAATGTGCAGTGATGACTGAAAACTATGTAGCAGATGTGAGAGATGATGGCTATCAAAAGCTTGTCTGTAGCTTGCTATAATTAAGCAATAATGGTGTCATAACGTTGCTTTACAAGGCAATAATCTAGCTCCCAAGTGAAATCAAATAAGAAGCTGAAGGCAGCATAGTTTATCTTGATGAGGCAACTGGATTATTGCTAAGAAACAGCTGGCTGTATCTATGATTACTGTTATTCTATAAGCACCTACAGTACAAGTTTGTAGGAGTGTCTTTAAGAGTTCTGATTCTATTCTGAGTTACACTGGCCTCTACAATGTAAATCCATTGATTTCAATATTGATGGCTCAGTTAGGGTATGTCTATGAGGAGTAACAGTAATTCGAATTAGAGAGCCCGCACTAAAGGGGATTTAAAAATGGCGGCGCCCGGCAAGATGCAAATAAAGCCCAGGATATTTAAATCCCGGGCTTCATTTGCAACTTCGAATGCCTACATTAGCCACCCTAGTTCGAACTAGGGTGGCAGTGTAGACATACCCTTATTGCTGTGTAGATGAGGGGAGAATAGCCTCCAGCAATGGATTCTGTATTTTGCAAAATAAGGGAAGAACATTTAAATACAGGAGAAAGTGAGCAAGGTGGGGTGCTTGGATGTTTGGGTGATAATGGACAACATTGAAATGGGATAAAACTCATGAGTTGCCAACTATTCACGTGGTTCTTTGGAAATTGATAGAGTCGAAGAATACTTCTATTCTTGAGTGTTTCTCTCAGCTTCACTGTTTTTTTTCATTGTCTTGTACTCTAAATCTCTTCCAGCTTTGAAAATAGGGGTCAAAAATCTTGGCTGCTATAAGTAATTGTAACTCGACCAAAGTTGGCTTCCACCAGTTAAGTGACTACCCATGACTTGCCCTTGCTGGGTCAACCATAGAGTTTGGCTCTGTGTATGGAGTTCTTGCTCAAGCCTGAAGTGAAACACATGGTCAAGAACCTTGGAAGAATGAATTGGCAGCTGCCTTTATGGAGGAGTGCACTCTATCTTCATCTTACATTGAGGGTGGGCAATAATTTTTGAAGGGGGGCCATTCCACGATTGTGGTAAGTGGTCAAAGGCCAACACTTTTCTATGGAAAGGGCTTGGTGTCTGAGACAGAAGTTGGGTGCAGAGTCCAGGAGGGGGGGTAAGGGTGCAGGAATGGATTTTGACCTGTTAGAGGGGTTTAGGAGTGAGTTCAGTGTCCGGGAGGGAGCGACCGTTGGTGGGAGGTGCAGAGAGTTTAGGCGGTTACCTCTGGCGAGGGGGTGTGTGAGATCTGGGGCAGGGAGTTGGGGTGTGGGAGGGGATGGAGGTCCATAGGAAGGCTCTGGCCAGGAGGTCATTTCCTTAGGAGACTCATGGCCAGCAGCTCAGCAGGGACCCTGAGGCCGGCTCACAGTCTGACACAGCCCTGCGATGCTCAAAACAGCTAGAGACTCCCTCCATGTGCTGCTTCTGGTGCACGTGTATGTGTGTGTGTGTGTGGGGGGGGAGGGCATCATGTGCTGCCCCCACTCCATCATCACAGCTCCCTTTACTTTCCAGGCAATAGAAGCTGCAATGATTGGGCTGAGGATGGGGAAAGGGCGCAAAGTCGCCAGAGGGAACTGCCAGCTCTTTGGAGCTGCTTCAGGCTGCAGCGGGCCGAGAGCCTGCCTTGGGGTCTCAGTGGGGCAGGCCGTGGGCCAGATCCAGCCCACAGGCCATACTTTGCCTGCCCCTGTGTTACATGATGCCTCCAGTACTCTGCCTGTCAGACTTGAGTTGTCACTCCAGCATTGTTTATATAATACACCTGCTGGGTGCTGGGATCAAGTCTGCTCTAAATATTTTCTCATTCTGCAACAAAAACCCTTTCTGCTGTCCTTGAGTCACTAGGCTGCCTACACTGTCAACATCAGCTGACTGCCTTGCATCTGTTTTCTATCAACTCCTGATATCTTATCTTAATGCTCAAGAACAGTGGGGAAGCTGAAGAAGGTGAAAAGTTTAAAAAAAACAACAACCCACAAACCAAAACAAAAAAGCCAGCAACTTTTGTTTTAGACATCCCTAAGTACCGTATAAACAGAGAACAGGGGACAGACAGTGAGGTCGTGAGCCGCTCTCTATTTGTTAGTGTCAAATTACATTTCTGGGGGTCAGACACAGCCTAACCCTTTGCAGACTGAGAACTTGGCATGTAGCCCTGTTAAAAGGATAGATACTCTGATACCATAATAAACAGAGATCACTAGAAACCTCTGCCACCAGTGCACTGAGCCATTCCATAAAGGCAGTGATATTTCTCCCAACTGGCAATTTATTTCTCCATCCAGTGCCAGGGCACCTCCTCTTGTTCCCAGCACCAGAGATTTGAAAGGTTCCTATCACAATGGCTAAAAGCCTGAATGTACTGTATGAAAATGGAAACCATTTAAAACTGTGCCACCTTTTATGGCAGGATCCCTGCCAATTACTTTTTTCCTTGTTTATAAAGACAACAGAAGGGCTATTCAAATCCTCTCTCTTTTTCACCTATTTCAATACTGACATTTTCTTGGTAGCATGCAGGTAAACAATATCATTGACTCAGTGAAACTGGCATACTTCTTTCTGAACAGCTGTAACAGCTAATTGTATAATGTCTTATTGCTGCCTCCTACGATGCTGTCAAACCTGCTGCTCTTCATAGTTCTTTTAAATCAAACAGTACATACATAATCCTGTTGTCATAAAAGGCTGGCGAGACTAGTCTTTACAAATGTCTTCAAAGCATTTGGATCCAAAACATTACAAAACAGTTTTTCACATTCTGCTCTTATGACCTATTTGTTTTACTTTTTTTTTTTTAAATCTTCCATTTCTTCAGTATAGTCTTCCCCTCAAGCCCCATTTCCCCTCTCCATCTCTCTTTCTTATTCTAGTTTTTTAGTGAGTTCCTTTGTCACGTGAGCTTCCTATCTGTTCCACATGGCTAGTTTTGGCCATTTTAGATCTACTAAATTGGCAGGTTACCGTGGAGTAAGTTTTCTCCTGGCTTGCTTGATGTGAAAACTCACAACTGTTCAGATTTGTAGCTAGACCAGGGTTGAATAGGTAGACGCCAGCTTAAAGAATTTTCTTTGTGCTAGTATTGCTGAGCTATGTGTTACAGTGTAGTTGTACATTGTTCTTGTCATAGGAATTGGTCCAGAGGAATTGAGGACTAAAGAAAGTGTTTCTATAAAAAAATTAAAGGTTCTTTTAAAAGTTACATTCTATATGGATCAGGCACTGTAGGGAATGCGTGTTACATACTCTCCTGTGTGTTGGAATTGTATTATTCCTTATAATCCTCTTTCTTCCTCTTCTCACCTCCTACACCATCAGCAGGTGCTTCCTGTTCAGCAGTATGCAACCAGTTTTTGCTAAGTTCCCCTTCTAACACCTCCAGAGGTTGCACTAACTTATCACCTGCTACTCTAACACGGTTAGGAGGTGTATAGCAATGTTTGAGGATAGAATATTAAGATAAATTGCATTCCTAGGTTGTACTTGCACATATGGTTATTTTCCCACCTTACCTCATCGCATTGCGTGATCCTTTGAGCGATCTCCTTCAGCTCCTTCATAGATTTCTCATCCTGGAAGTCATAGGGGAATGTTTCTGTCCATTCTTTCAGGAGCTGAATGATCTTTGCAGCAAAGGATTTTAGCTTTGCCTAGAGAGGAATAGAGATGGGTTGATTACTGACTTGTGCCTTATTGCCTAGAAGGTGAAAGTGCTTGCTGGGAGAAAGTGTATATCTCAAGCCACAATCAAAAATAATCTTATCAGAAGCAGGGGTTTGCATTTACTAAAATATGCATTGATTAAGTTGTGTGGATTCAATCACACAGAGATTAATCCTCTGCTGATCTAAATTGGCCCAGCTCCATTGAAACTGACTAGCTTTATTTTTTAAGTCAAAGACTTTGAAGATATTTTCAGGCTATTCATACACAGCCAGGGAGAGGACAATATACTACAGACCCTTTGGCCAGTGGAAGTCAATATTATCGGTTTGCTGTACACCACTTGAGGACTTTGTGGTGAAAGAGAGCTGTACTAGTAAATTCAAAAGATTGTGGTTGTTGGGTTTGGAGAAAGTCTGAATGAATACTTTCCATCCCCTACCCCAATTCATGATTACTCTGCAATTTGGCCAATGTCTGAATTTAAATGTACATACAACTACAACATCATAACCAAGCATCTTTCCCATGAAGCTCTCATACAGAATGTTTTCCTTCTTAGAACTTGTTTAATCAGGACCTCCCCAGGTTGTGCTCTGTTGGAAATAGCCAGACAAATAAAAACAGCCTACAAAACAGACTGGCTATGTCTACACTGGCATGATTTTCTGGAAATGCTTTTAACAGAAAAGTTTTCCATTAAAAGCATTTTCGGAAAAGCGCATCTAGATTGGCAGGACGCTTTTCCGCAAAAGCACTTTTTGCGGAAAAGCATCCGTGGCTAATCTAGACGTGCTTTTCTGCAAAAAAGTCCCGATCGGGGCTTTTTTGCGGAAAACGAATCTCTGCTGTCTACACTGGCCCTTTTGCGCAAAAGTTTTTCGGAAAAAGACTTTTGCCCGAATGGGAGCAGCATAGTATTTCTGCAATAGCACTGACAATCTTACATGAGATCGTCAGTGCTTTTGCGGAAATTCAAGCAGCCAGTGTAGACAGCTGGCAAGTTTTTGCACAAAAGCGGCTGCTTTTCCGGAAAAAGTGGCCAATCTAGACACAGCCATTGTGTGTACTTTGAACTACATCTAAATTAAAGAAAAAAGGACTTTGAAAATAGATGGTTGGCTCTTGCTCCAAAAGCCCCCAGAAAAAGGAGTTAGCTCTTCAGCTCTGTCCCCTGACAAGTGAATTCGCTACTGAAGTGGTTTTCAAACTTTTTTTCCCTCATGACCCAGTTGAAGAATATGGTTGATACCTGCTACCCAACATAATTTGACTGGAGTGTGGGCTCTGGGGTGGGGCTGAGGATCAGCTTTGGGCTGTAGGAGGGGGCTCTGGCTTTGGGGGAGTCAGGGCTGGGGCAGGAAAGGCTTACTTTGGGCAGCTCCTGGTCAGTGGTGCAGCAGGGGTGCTAAGGCAGCTTCCTGCCTCTCCTGGCACCGCAGACCTTAGAAGCAGCCAGCAGCAGGTTCCCAGCCAATGCGGGAGCACACCTCTGTGTGCTCTCTTCTTCCTCCCCCAACCCCCCCCCCCCCCCACTACCTAGGAGCTAGGCCTGTTGCCAGCTGCTTCTCAGGCGCAGCACAGCCTGCAGTGAAGGATAGGCAGGAAGTTGCCTTTGCATTCCATGCCCGGTAGTTTGAGAAACACTGGTCTAGTGTCATGTGCTCAACCCATTCCACCCGATAGATTTGGTATTGATACTAATTAATCCAGCTTTGGAGGTGAAATACAGTTGTACTAGTACATTCAAAGGTATGTAGTTATAAGGTTTGGAGAAAGTCTGAATTAATACTTTCCATCCCCCGCCCCGTCTGTGATCACTCTGCAATTTGGCCAAGCTCACTTAATTGGGAAGATGGCTCTAGGGTTGCCAGATGGTTTCAACAAATATATCAGACACAGTTGACATTACATCACAATCGACATTACATCTTATTTAGAAAATACTGGACACTTATATTTTCTCATTTATATTTCTCAATTTGTTTCCTTAACAGAAAGCTCAAATACTGGACTGTCCAGTTCAAAACCAGACACCTGGCAACCCTACTCTTTATGTGAGCAGTTATGTACTTCCATAAAACGGTCTGGCTCTGAGGGTCCTAGCTCAGCAGAACCTCATTAGAGTGCACACGTATTCTAACCGATTCTGCACAGAACATGGCAAATCCCATTTAACAAACCAGGCAGCATTTTTGGGCCACGGTCAAGGGGCACACAGATGGCCTATTGAATTGTGTAGAGGAGCAATTATGGAGTGAATCAGAGGATCCACGGCGCGTCCTAAGTAAGAAATGATTTGGTTCAATATTTCCTCATAGGGCCAAATTCTACAACCCACTCCCCCAATCAGCACATGGTGTAAATTAGGGTAGAATTTGACTTTTAACCGTGAGAAGGAAGAGTTTCTAATTTTAGCCTGATTTAGATTTAACTTTGATTAAGAGACTCATTAGCTTCTAAAAAAAGCACAGATCTAAGAGACTCAAGAGGAAGTTTTCTCTTCTGTTTATCATGCCAGCTGCGTCACGGAAGAAGTGCCACTATGCAAAGTTCCTCCTCAGCATGGGTTAGGTACTTCCCTCTGTGATTTCCCCTCCCACCTCCTGGAATTTACAGAAAGTCCACTAGCATTTCCAAGTGTCTGCAAGGAAATCCATTTGGTTCCTTTGCTGGGGGAAAAGAGACTGTTTTGTGAGAATCTGACAGGAATTCTCTCCCCCCCCCACACACACCATGCTCAGTGAGATGAACAAAATCCTTGTCTGAGACGTTCCTGTTAAATAAGCCAGTGGTTTTTATTGACTTCTAACTGCTCACTCAAGTGCAATCAGTGGAAGAATTAACAGTGGCTGCTCTGAATTCAAAATAAGACCACTGCAGGGTCCGGGCCCTTCAGAAATGAGCCACGGAAAGAATTTAACTGTGTGGTGTTTCTAGTTGCATTTTAATCCCATTGGAATTCTGTTGGCGTTGCTGGGCAAAGATGGATGGAATCCCCTCTGAGATTCACCCATGAACTCTAAACGGCATCTGGAGGAAGTTCTCTGAATGCAGACCGCTTTTTGGGAAATGAGTAGCAACTCCAGGTTTTTCTCCCCTCTCCCAATGAATGTGGTGCCCAGGCCTCCGTGAAACTTTCATCTGCTCTCCCTGAAAGCTCCAGCTGCCAGAATACACAACAATCCTGACTGACATCCCAGCGCTGTTACTGAGTGTCCCATCCACTGTCCCCACATAAATCCAAATGTGGAGTTGCACAGGGCAGGTGTTTTATAAATGACTGGATTCAATCCCAGCCCACGGTTTTTGGTAAAAACTGTGGCATCAGCAGGCCCGGCCAAAGAGTTTGCGGGGCCCAAGGCAGCACGCTATGTTTGGCTGGGCTGCGCAGCTCCCAGTCAGGACAGCAAGTGAACGGCCACGTGGGCGGGGCCAGGAGCTGGGCAGCACAGGGCCCCGGGGCCCTGAATGTGTGGAGCTGCGGGACCCAAGGCAGCCGCCATGTTTGCCGGACATCAGGTCCTGACAGGGGAATGTCTGCTAGGAAAGGAGATACAATTAGCAAAATGCAGTTGTGCCCTTTGCTGGGGCTGGGTAGCTAATAAAGGGGGTGTATCATTGAATGCTTGGAATGACACTGATTCTGTTCATCTCCACTGTAACCTCCACCAGTGCAGCTTCTGTAGAGCCCCTGCTGTAAATTCAAGCTCCTCCCATGCCCACTCAGTCCCGGTCTACACTAGGGAGTTATTTCGAAATAACAAGTGGAGCATCCACACTACCAAGCCCGTTATTTCAAAAGAAGGGGCTGGTTATTTCGAAATAACAACTCCTGCTTTCCATGAGGAATAACACTTATTTAGAAATAGTTATTTCAAAATAGCAGTAGAGTGGAATAACTACTCCCCAGTGCTTCCTGAGGCTCTAATTTGAAGTAGCTCATCCACTTTAAGGGAGCCTGCCTCAGACTAATTTTGAGGCTTCTCTGTGGTGTGGACATGCTTCTTTTAAAGTTATTTTGGGAGTTATTTCGAAATAATTTCCTAGTGCAGACATGCCCTTCAGAGTAAAATCGTGAGGCAGGGGAGTAGCAGTATTACTGTCTGGTCTTCCATTTTGATCACCTTTTGCTTCTGGGGTATGCAATTTTATATCTTTCAGCTCAGCAAGAATCAAATAGGTCACGTGTAAGTATAGAGCCTACGGTGGCGTAAATACATGTAGCAAGTTGGTGGGCCACAACTATAACAGGTGTAAATAGGCACAGCTCTACTATATGTTTTTTCCCACCAGGCTTATTTTAATGCTGATTATCTTGACCTCATCTTCTTGACTTTGAGTTTGGGGAAAATTCAAATTTCTCCTCGCAGCTACAATGGTTGTCTGCACATTAGCCTAGATTTAGAATACAGTATTTATTTGGGGAGTGTATGTTTGTCCACTACACATAAACTACACATGCATTTGTCCACTACGCAAATGCACACCCACACATAGATTGTCAGAATTTGTTTTCCTCACTGTGTAAAGCAAGGAATCTAATTCAAGATGAGCTACGATACCCAGCAAGAATAGAAATGGGACCAAGCTTATCAGTTGCTTTCACTGCCTGATGAAAACAAGATGTTTTTTCTGAATGCAACACTGAAAACCATCCGCCCAGCAAAATGCTAGAATCCTGCTTCAGGTGCATGCTGATAAAACTCAGTGCTGCATGATAGGTTTGTAATGATGCACACATCTGTGATAATACAGATACAAATCAAAAGATCTGGGGTAGTACTTCAGTGGGAGGCAGCCACTGACATGTGTTTATACACTCAAGAAAGTGACCTACCTCCTATTTTGATAGCTTTACTTCAGATTTCAAACACTGTCCGCCTGCGGGGGGTGGTAACATCCATAGTGTAAATACCCCTATTGACTTCAAAGAGCTTTGCATCAAACCCATCATAGAGATGACAAAAGACAACAGCTAGACAGTACCAACAACTTACTACCTGCTAACTCCAAAAGGAGATGGAGATTTGGAGGTGGTGTTTTGTTACAGAGAAACAACTCTACAATAATGGTGTTATAGTGCGTATGGTTATCTTGCTAGAATATTAACACAGCAGGTTAATATTTAGAAAAGTGTGTTTATTTCTATCTACTGCAAATACCTAAAATACGTCAATGTCGTAGCCAAGTATGTCCTATGATAATGGAAATACAAGGTGGGAGAGGCAATACCTTGTATTGAATCAGCTTCAGCTGGTGAGTGAGACAAGTTTTGAGCTGCACAGAGCTCTTAGTCTTGTCTCTTTCATTACTCGAACTTGGTCCAGTAAAATATATTGCCTCGTGTACCTTGTGTCTCTTAAAAATATTTCACTCATTTGATTGCTACTATGGCCCAGTTCCTCAGCTGGTGTTCCTTCCGGGCACCACTGGCTGCAGGGTCTGTGACCTCCCCACCCCTTCCCCAAGCTCCAGCAGTATCATTAGCTTGTTGGTCCTGCCAGCACTGGGGTCTGGTACCCAGTGGGCTTTGCTGGCCCCACCAGCTGGCTCTGCTCCCAGCTGCCGGCATCCTTTGTTCTGGGGCTCTCTAGACCATGAACGTTGTCAGACTAGCGCGTCACTGTTATCAGTCCCTTGCTTTCTTGAGCACTGAATTTAAAAATATATATATCTATTTTTTTTAATCAAAATTTGATTTTTTTAAAGCTGTATTCAGAATGAAATATGTGGCTAGGTGGATCAAATCTATTGCAGAATCAAACTACTGTTTAACATTTCAGTGCAAATTTTAATGTCTCCTTGGATTTTTTTTAAATGAATTAGGTTGCTTCAGCTATTGAGGGCCTGAGACTGTTTTCTTGCTATGCTTGTACAGTGCTTGTCACAATGGACCTCCATTCCCTCTTTGAGGCTTGGGGCTACTCTGGATATGTAAGCTTCCTGCATTTAATTTAATAAAAATTCCCAGACAATAATAGAAGTGATGACTTCCTAAGTTAACTGGTAGTTAAAACGCAAAGCGGGTTGAGCTTTTATATTTTTATTAAGCTGTAGGGATTAATGTTTTGCCAGATGATTTTATCCATAGGCAGTATTATACTTCTGCTCTTTCTTTGGGTCAATCCCTTTTGGCCTTGTCTGTATCTTACTGGGAAGTTGTTTGTTCTTTATTGATAGTCAGTGTCTGACATATTACACCTGATGTCTTAAAACCTACCAGACTGTCTCTTTAAAATTAAAGAGAGCATAGAGTGTTTGCCTTTCAATCTGCCATTTATATCTTGACATGCTGTCTACTTTTTTGTGACACAAGGCAGAGACATAAGAAAATGTAGAAATGATAAGCCCTGTTGTGCAGAACCTCAAATTCTAGCTGCCTCCTAGCGTTTCAGCTCGTACAGTACCCAAATAAGCCAGCCAACTCTTTATTTAATACAGTAATTGGTTTATGCAAATCTCTAATCAGAAAGTGATCAGATTTGTTGTAACTTTTTGTGCCAGCTATTTCCTACTGTGATAGCACTTAATTAGAAGATGCTGGTGGAACAGATTTTGGCCAACGATGCCCTAACGGGTTATGATTAGATGTGCATAAAGTGGCTGCAGTTTAGAAGTTCTGTGATGCACATGGAATGAGTTTTTATATTCATACTTTGCAGCCAAACAGAGCAAATCATTTGAAAATGCTAATGGGCCAAATTTGTCCCTGGTGACTGCAGATGCAATACCAGTGGAGGTTTGTAGGTCAAATTTACTTTGGGGAAGGAAGAACTGCTCTAGTATAACTTGCATTAATTTGGTATTCACAGGGCATGGAGAACAAGTGTAATTTACACTGAGGGGGAAGACAGGATCAGGGGCACAGCAGAAAAGCAACTAACAGGAACCGGCAAAATAGCTTTCCAAACACACATGCTTTTATTTTCACACCTTGCTTGTTAACTGATTTTACTTGATGTCTGTTTCCAACTTGTCAACAGAAGGCCTGCTAGTGGGGGTGTTCAGAAGGTGAACTGCTCTATTTTACACCTTTCATTAGATGATTTTCTTGCTACATCTTTTCAGTGTGTAAGCTACACTTGTTTTGCCTGCCCACTGAATGCCTAAGTTGCATAGGTTATATTGCCTAATGACTTTTGCATCGTGTGTAACATACACTGCCATTAACGGTATATTTAGCCAAATGCTTATTTGCTGGTGTCTTTGGATATGAACACACTGAACTACATTGCAAAAAAGAGCCTCATCTTGCACTCCTATTATCCATAAACCTTAAACAGTCCGTATGGGAATTTGAAAGCTTAATTGCCAATAGTGGTGAATTTCACTCTTATGTATAGAGATAGTTTAACTTCTTGACAGTCTGATTCAGCAAGATGCTTCTAGCGGTGGGACTATTAAAAAATCTTAGTTATATATGTGCCCAAGTTCCTTGCTAAACTTGGATTTTGTGATAAAAGAACTGCCCCGGATCCTGGCCCAGAATCTGCACTGAACTTAGAAAAATATCTGTGAATATGGCCTCATTTCTGCACCCCTCAATACATCCCAGTTTCAGTCTGAAGCACAGAGTGGACATTCCATCAGTGATAGCAAAATTGGAAGCCCCAGTATAGACGGGCTACCCTGTTAGGCATCATACGTCAGAGCATCTAATTGACTTAGGGTGTGTCTAGACTACAGGGTTTTTTCGAGGGGGGGGGGGGGGAGAGAAGGCTTTTTTGAAAAAACTTCCCCTGCATCTAGACTGCTGCCACATTCTTTCAAAAGTAAATCGAAAGAATGCAGCAGTTTTTTTGACCGCAGAAAACCTCATTTTACGAGGAGGAACGCCTTTTTTCGAAAGTGCTCTTTCAAAAAAAGATGCTATGTAATGCAAACTGTGCTTTTTCGAAAGACAGCATTCAGACTGCCTGGGTGTTCTCTTTCGAAAAAGCAAGTCGCTTTTTCGAAAGTACTGGTTGTAGTCTAGATGCTCTTTTTTGAAAGAAGCTTGCAGTCTAGACGTATCCTTAGTGCCTAGAACACCAGCAGTAGCTTGCAGCTTTTCTCAAAGGTTTCAAGGCCAGAAGGAACCATTGTGTTCCTCTCATCTGACCTCCTGCACTTCGCAGGCCACAGACCCTCACCCAGCCACTGCTGTAACAGACCCCTAACCTCCAGCTGAGCCACTGAAGTCCTCAAATCAGGATTGAAAGCAGGAGTGATGGAAGCTCCTTAAAAACAGAGGAAGCCAATGGTGCCTGAACTAGGGCCCTTCCCCCAAGGCCCCATCCCCCACTCATTCCTCTCTGCCTCCTCAGCCCCCTCACTCCCCTTTCCATCAGGGGCTCCAGAACAGGGGAGCTCAAGGAGCCATGGGCCCATCGCTTTTTGCCAGCCACCTCACCGTTTGCGCTTGTTTAAACCTGCAAGTGACCTGTGACTTGTCCTGCAGAGGGGGAGGGGGGTGAAAACCTCTGCCCATCCGAAAATGTCGCCCTGACCCCACTGACGGTCATCGGTTAGACCAGGGGAGGGCAAAAGCCACGCAGTGGGCCGGATCCAGCCCGTGCGGTGGTTCCAGGCCCCGCCCCCTCGCGCATTGCTTGACAGCCAGAACCACACGAGCCTTTTCAACTGCTTCTATTTAAAGGGCTTTTCCTTCCCCATTGCCCGGCAGGTGTGGGAGAGGCACAATCCCTTTACATGGAAGCAGTTAAAAGGGCGCCCACATCTCCAGCTCCCAGGCAACACACTAGTGGCACCAGAGCCGTGAACCCTTTCAACCCTTTCTATTTAAAGAGCTTGTCCGAGCCCTTTAAATAGAAGCCGTTAAAAGGGTTCACAGCTCCTGCCCCACTGCTAGCACATTCCCTGGGAGCCACGTGTGAGCCCTTTTAATGGCTTCTATTTAAAGATCTCACGCATTTCATCTCAGCCCTCCCTTCCCCCTTCTGGGGTGGCCTGTGACCACTTCAAACATTTTTGAAGAGGCCCCCACTCAAAAATGATTGCCCACCCCTGAGTTAGACCCTGAGCATTTCAGCAAGACCCAACAGCCAGGCACCTGGGAAAGAATTCTCTGCAGTAACTCAAAGCCCTTCCCACCTAATGTCCCATTACAGACCATTGTAGAGATTTGCTACTAGCAGTCACAGATCAGCTGTGTGCCACTGCAGGCCGTGTCCTCCTACCACCACCACCTCCATTAACTTATCAAGCTCAATCTTGAAGCCACTTAGGGTGTTTGTTCCCACTAGCCCCCTGGCAAGGCTGTTCCAGACCTTCACTCTGATGGTTACACTAAGGCGCCCAAGACTGATATGCTGCAAGATGATTAGGGGAGCTGGAGCAACCTGGCCAGCTGGGGGCATGGTGGTTCAGAAATGCAGTCTGGGGTCAGGCTGCTGCTGGACAAAGCGGGATCCCGATGTGTCACACTGGCCCTTTTGCATTGTTCTGTGAATCAAGTTCTGTTTCCTGCAGCTCTGACAGCATCAACGACTCCTGCTAAGGAAACACTTCTTTTGTGTGGCCCCTGATGGGGAGGCAGTGATTTTAAAAGGATCCAGGACTGGCCGCTGCTACCTCGGCACTAGCCAGAGCCCAAGACCCTTTAAATTGCCACCCTTGCAGGACATATCCTGCAGCTGCAGCAGTGCTGAAGGGTGGGCTGAGGGAGGCTAGCCTCCAACCCCACCCCCTCTTCCTGAGGCCTTGCCCACACAGGCTCCCCATAGGGCTCAGCGAAGTGTCTGGTATATGGCAATGATTGCAATTTCACCTGAAGATGATGGGGCTCCATCGGGAGTAGCAGAATTTACTGCAGCAATGGCTCCCTCACATTTATAAATTGGGCAGTGGGTCGCAATATGTTCAGTGGTCCGTCATGGGAAACGACACACGCATACTGGAAAGTCCTTGATTTTCCATTTGTGCATTAGAGGTCCGCAGCCACCGTCATCGGTTTGGCTTTGGTTCGGAGTTGACCCAGAAGACCATGGCAGGTCCAACGCAGGGCCCTTCTGTGTGGGATCTGGCATGGAAGAGGGCAGCCTTCGTGGGGCCCACCCTGGTAAGTGAGCATTCGTAGCAAGTTCCCTCAGCTTGGCAGCCAGACATGGCGCAGCGATCTCCTGGCCCTCAGAGCAGCAACTCAATAAACACTGATGGAACAGAGCCAGCTTGGCAGTGCTGGGACTCTTTTGAATAAATGCAATGGAGGTCCAGAAAAGCTTATTGCTGTGAGATTTCTGTTACAGGCATGGTAGGGAAGAGGGTGGAGAGAGGGAGTTGGGATAAATTGAATGAAGTCAGCCTTTGGATCCATACTGGAACTCCAACCTGCTTGGTGGCTGCCTCCCGCCAGCATCCATGGGCTTCTCCCACTCCCTGACACTGAAGTTAGTAGTAGTTCAGAAATGCAGAACTCACCTAATGGCAAACAGAAGTCCATGACCCAGAACAGTGCACCTTTTAAAAGTCTGTGTGTATTAATACTTCCCAGAGGACAGAGAAGCTGCAAGCTACACCCACGGGCTAGAAGGGCTTCTGCAATAAGCTAATAGATATCTGGGTTCTAGGATTAGCTAAGAATTAACAGGGCTTCAGGGAAAGAGGCATACGTTTGAAAGTCTTTAGCGCAATACAAGGGTCAGCATATCAATATGTTCTCAGCACTTTAAAAAAAAAAAAGGAAAATACAATGCACAACAGCTCAGCTCACCACCGAAACAGATCGTTCATTTACCTTTTCTGCCTCAGACCCAAGTTCAAGCTGCTGCTTCTGCTTAATACAGATCTGCCCCACTTTTGCCAGGAGCTCGTGTGGGTGGATGAAGACTCGGGAGCTCAGGAGGAAAGTGAAGATGTAAGTCCTCTGCAAGAAGAGTTGGGGAAAGGGGAGGAGAAAACAAATGAGAAACATGAGCAGAAATCACCCATCCTCTCCGGGGCTGTTAATCACTATTTCCTCCCAGGAATACAGATGGAACTTTCCTTTAGTTAAGCTTTCTACATATCACCTTCCCCAGGGAGCAAAACAGGCAGAAACACACACTGTTTCAGAAGCTGTTAACGGAGGTTTTTTTTTTTAAAGATTCCCAAAGTATTTGTCACACCAAGATGCCAAACTAAATATGCCCTAAGTAGATGTCATTCACCCAAAGGACAAACAACATCTGTCCAAGAATGCTGCTATTTATGCTGCTTTGTTACTTGAAAAGCAATTGTTTTTGTTTGGCTGCCCAAAACCTATTGCAACTGAGTTCCAAACCACAGCAGTGTTTTTATTTCATGTGTGTTTTTCTTTTCCATGCTCTTTCCCACAATCCGTGTTACAGGGTTGGGTTCAATTTGCACTTGTGTGACAGTATTTCAGTTTTAAGCCAGTAAAACTCTTAGCTCCCTTAGGGCCCAATTCAGCTGCCTTTGAACTTTTATAGCACCGTATCAATGCTACGCATCATTATTATTAGGATTAAGCCCTCACTGTATACTTAAACAAGCTGGGTCAGGTTCTGTTCTGAGTTACAGGAAACGTCATTGACTCGAGGTGTATATACGTTCAAGTGACATAGGGTAACACTTGTCCCATTTGTTTTCCTGAACTCCTAATGCAAAAGCTTCAGCTGCGACTTGGTTTTTCTACAGGCACATTCATATGTAGCCTCATGAAGACTGATAACATCTCGTAGCTTGTAGCTTGTGCAGACTTTATGGCTATTCACTTTAGAATTCTTGATTTTGTGTACTTTGGAATTGGAAACCTGTTGCCAACTGCTTGATCTTGAGCATGTAAATGACTAAATTTGTTTCTTGTTAATTTGGCATTTCAGTTAATTTACGGAAACTTGAACTGGCACGTTGAAACCAGGCAGGCACACGAGTCCATTGGATTGCACAAGTGACATGAGCCCCCAGCAAATTTAAAGTAGCTAGTGGCTTCAGTTGTCTTAACTGTCCACTAGCCAATTGGATTATCTTGGCTGTTTTCTTCAGAAACATTCACTCCTAAATTACGGTGGGGTCTCTCTCAGTCCAAAGAAAAGATTACGATTTTCCCCTTTAATTACAGGCAAATAGGCTGTTAATACAGATATTTATTTTCATGATGTCCACTAGACACAGTGTTATAACACTGTTAGCAAAGGAAATCCCTTTGCAGCAAAAGAGAAAAGGAAGTGTTTATGAAAATAATGAACAGAAAATGACTGTTGCTTGAGAATCTGAGAATTGTAAACTGAATAGCATCACTTAAAGAACTATTCCTGTCCCTTGATGAGGAAAGGGAACAAAGCTAGACTACAAAGAGTGCACTTGAAAAGTTCTTTGTGTTTTTAGAGATCTTCCTCATTTTGCTGATGCTCCTATACTTGGAACAGAGAGTTTCACTAGTACTGATAATATCTATAGGACCGAATGAACTTTTA
This sequence comes from Pelodiscus sinensis, assembly GCF_049634645.1. Taxonomy (NCBI): domain Eukaryota; kingdom Metazoa; phylum Chordata; order Testudines; family Trionychidae; genus Pelodiscus; species Pelodiscus sinensis. The sequence continues at coordinate 13,465,508 of NC_134718.1, forward strand.
AAGGTCTGTATCCACTACAGATGTGGTGGGGTGGGCAGGGTGAGGGGACTGAGGAAGTAAGGGAGATACAGCTGGCTATATCTAGAGTTTTGGGGGTTAGGTGCTCTTGCAGTAATACAGAAACACTCTGACTATTGACAGTTATATCAGTTTACCCCATGATCAGGTTCAGGTGGACGTCAGTTCAGGTGACCGGATACTCTTCCCCGAGTAGCTGTAATATTCCTGGCTCGCTGCAGTCCAGGATAGTTTAGAGGCCATTTGTGATTTGGCATTTTGCTCCATATATTTTTCTTTAATTAGAAATGCATTGCAGAAGTTGCACACGATTCCTTTACAGGAGGCTGGAAATGGTTAATCCCCTGCTGCCAATCTGCGATGAAAGTTTATAAGCATAATTTCTTTGGCAGGGGTGCGCTATATTTTTGAGATAATTTAAAGTTGGAATCAACCTCAACCCTGTCCCACAAATAGGAAAGGAGATCCAATAGGGCTACAGGCCAGTGTCTCAGATCTGTCTCTTGACATTCCTTACAGCAGTGGTCCCCAACATGGTGCCCGCGGGGCCATTTGTGTGCGCCCGCCAAGTGCTCGGGGCTGGCCTGGCCCCGGGCACGTGGTACATGCATCGTGCCAGAGCCGGCCCAGGCGCATGGTAAGCGCCGGCTCCGGGAGCGCCGCGAATTGGCCGCTCATGCCCCGGGCGTGCGACGCTTGGAGGGTGAGGGGCGCCGGCCCCGGGCGTGCAGCGCTTGGGGGGGGGGTGCCGGCCCCGGGTGCGTGGCGCTTAGGGGAGGAGGGGGCGCCGGCCCCAGGCGCACGGCATTTGGAGGGGGTGCTAGCCCCGGTGCGCGGCGCTTGCGGGGGGCCCCCCGCCCCTGCACACGCGGCTATGGGGGGGGCCACCCGCCCCCGGGCGTGCATGTGTCCCCGCCCTCTGGCTCCCGGCAGGCGAACGGCCACGCCCCCTGGCACCCGGCAGCCTCTAAAGGTTGGGGACCACTGCCTTACAGGATAGGCCTAGAAAATGCAGTGGGCCTCAGAGCTGAATGTGGGAGGGAGGGGAAGAAACTTCCAAGTGACAAAGTAGCATGTGACAGTACTGTTGTGCAATGCACCGTTCACTTGTATTCCGGTTGCCTTTCCCCCTTGCAGGCGGATTCTATACTCTCATGTGTGATCATAGGTGGTGAGTTAGATGGGCCCATCTTGCCTCAGCAGCAGGAATATCCCTGGCTCGGGACCAGGCTCCAGCAAAACTCGCTACCTACCGCCTCCTGTGCTCCTTGCTCCCTGTGTCTCCCGGCATCCCTGCGCACTCTCCCCACGTGTCCCCTGCCGCCCCCGAGTAACTTAAAATGTCCTTGGGGCCCCAGCTGCCACCATAGCAGGAAGTGGGGCAAGAGCAGCAGGAAGCTGCTCACTCCCCGTGGCTGCTAGCTCCTCGCTCCAGCTGAGATGTTTTAAGTCACCTGGGGATGGCAGGCTGGGATGGGGGTTTCACGGGGGGAGGGGAGAATATGTTGGGGCAGCAGGCAGGCAGTAGTGCCTGGAGACCACCCAGGAGTCACTGCCAGAGAGGGGTGCCCCAGGTAAGTGTGGTACTCTCCCCTCCCTCCAGCACTTCCTTGTGAACTCTACTCCCCCCCAGAGCCTGCACCCTCTCCCCCTACTCCCTATCCCCACCAAATTCCCTCCCCCCTCCAGCCTTCAAACTCCCTCCCAGAGCCTGCACCCCCTCCTGCACCCAAATTCCCTCCCAGAGCCTCAACCCTCACCCTCTTCTCCACCCAAACTACCTCCAAGAGCCGGCATCCCACCAACACCCAAAGTCCCTCTCTGAGCCTTAGGCTGGTTATGGGGAAGGATGCAGGCTCTAGGCATTCTAGGCAGCACCAACATTTCTGCAAACCCGCTGCCCCTGTGGTCGCTCTAACCGAAATCAATAAGCATATCCTGCTGTAACCAAGGAAAGAATTTAGCACATGGGTCCGGCTCTGATGCTTGTAATCAGACTGTGGATACCGGCTGGTTCCGGAAATGGTTCCAGTCCTTCTGGCTTTGACACAACTTCACCTCCTATTCTGTGAATTACTAGGGAAGGGATGTAAAAGGTTTCTTTCTCTCAAGTTCCCTGGATTTTACACACACACACACACACCCTTTTCTGAAATATAAGCTGCACTGTCCTGTCAATGACCTTCACTCTGATAAGCTGGGCCACATTCTTTGTGGCAAGATATATTTTAGCCTTGCACACTAATTCTAGTCTCCGTCTCTTCCTGAAAGTCTGTGTGCTGCGGGATACTGTTTATCCAGAGTGACGCCGAGAGAACTCTGCTCAGAAAGCCAGTTCTTTAAAGTCCTGCTGTAGGATGTGACTTAATCCAGAGGATCAGGGCTCTTGTGTTTAATTTTCCTATGGTTTGTGGTAATACTGTGCTCATGAAAGTGCACTCCACTTTTGATTTGATGCTATGGGACAGCCAGACACAGGGCAGGCAGTGTATATCTCATTTCTAACTAGCAATAACCGTACTGGGCCAGTCTAGACCTTCTGCAGTTTGGGCTGCCTATTTTGCAATAGGAACAAAATTTCGCATGGCAGGGTAGGGAACGTAAGGCCCCAGGGCCAGATCTGGCCTGCTTGCCTGGATTCAGCCCCCAAGACTCAGGGCTCCCCCCCACTAGCACTGGGGAGCATGAGCTGGTGCTCCAGCCCCCCAATGCCCACCACAAGGCTGGAACACACAAAATCTACTAGCCTGCCCCCACAAGCTGTGGTGTGCCAGGGGAATGCGGGGTGTGTGTCTTTCCTTCTCTGTTGAGGACGCCTGTTTAGGGTTTTTTTGGCTTCTCACTTGTGTGCGGCCTCTGACCTGATTTTCTGTGGGTCAGAGGCTGCTGACCCAAAAAAGGTTCCCCACCCCTGCCGCAGGGCATTGGTTTTGCATCAGTATTTCAGGTAGGGAAGGGGACCTGACTCACAACCGGTATAAAGTGGAACAGTTGCAGTGACGTCGATAGAGAGATGCCAAATTACACCAGCTAGGAATCTGGCCTCATTGATACAGGCTTCTTGGCCTGATTCTGCTGTAACTTGCACTAGAGTAAATTCAGGAGGAAATCCAGTTGAGTAATGAGAATGCAAAATAGGTGTGAGCGCAGAAGTAAGACCCTTCTCTCTGTGTTTTGATCATGAGCCTTTTAGGCTAAGATCAATGCCCACCACCTCAGGGCATTGTGTGTTGAGTCTAGGTTGAACAAATGAAATGAGCCTCTCCTCTATCCCAGGTTCACACTCACTGTCTGGTACAAGTGTCTTAGGCCTTGCCTGTGCGGGAGGTTTCAGTGGCTGTTACAGCTGGGCTGCTGTGCACACCCAGCGGAGACGGTCCACACCAGTGTAAACCATGACTCACACCTCAGCTTTTAAGCCCTCTTTACGTGATCCTAATCCATTGATTTGAACAGGAGTTGGATCTGACCCCCTCCGCCTGCTAAACAGCCACGATTGCCCTACAAGGTGAAAACCGGCGTGCTGGGGACTTAGATGAGATCACTCAATCCTTTTTAGTTTGTGTCTGATCCATAAGCCAGGATTTAAATTGGAGGCCTCCAGAGGGAAAAGCTGGTGCTTTGAACTAGCTTTATTTGCTGCGGTAACTCCCACACTGGCTCTGTCGCATATGCGCGCCCTCTCCTTTTGATTAAGATGGCTTGGACTAGGAAAGTCAGCTGTGACGCTAGCTGGACAAAGAACGATTTACAAAACGGCTCCCTTCAGTGGCGAGGTTGAAAGTTATGCCCCAGAAGGTGGCAGGTATTTGGAAGAAGAGGAAAATTCCTCTCAGCACTTTAGAACAACTTATGCTGACATAAAAGGGGCTTGTGCTTTACAAGAGAAAAAAGGGAAACAGATTTCTTTAGTGCCTCAGTTGTTGCTAAGAGACGTCTTAAACTATAAAAAGGGACAGAGAAGGAGAGTGAGAGCAAGACTATAGAGGCAACTGTTACTTTATGGCCCAAGAATGCACTGAAGTCTTATGAAAAAAAAGAAAAATATTTTCCTTGCACTCTTGTGTCTCTATCTGAAACTTATTTGTGAAATATTTGCTTAAAATGTTCTCTACTGGGGTATGAGGACTGCAGACCAGTACATTCCATTCCTAACCTCCAGAACGCTGCTGTCTCATGAGTACACATTTTTCTATGCTCCAAAGAGACCTCTGTACACAAACAAACCTCCCAAGAGCAGCACACAAACATAGGCCCTTATCTTGCATCTCCTCTCCCTCCTGCTGACCTCCATCTACAGCTCTGACAATGTGACAGGGAACACTTATGTTGCTTGATACCAGAAATGGAAAGATAATGTGTTTTCCCCCTCCTTCTGGTGTAAAGAAGGATACTGGAATCTTTAGTGTCATGGAGAGACACAGTAGAGTCTTTTCCAAGCAACCTGGTTGGAGAGGTTAGCTCAGAGGTGAGAACCAGCTCCCTTTCACTGAGTTACAAATGTGCCACTGCTGAATTAAGGAAAACTATATTGACACCACAGAATTCATTGCTGGAAGGCAGTGTTTCTCAACCAGGAGTATATATTCCCGCAGGAGTACCTCAAGTAATCTAGTTATCTGCCTAGTTTTACAACAGGATACATAAAAAGCACTAGCAAAGTCAGTACAAACTAACTTTCATACAGATCACAACATGTTTTGTTCTGCTCCCTACACTGCGTACTGACATGTAATTACAATATTTATATTCCCATTTGTTATATAATCACATGGTTACAAATGAGAAAGTAAGCAATTTGTCAGTAATATTGTGCTGGGACATTTGTGTGTTTCTATGGCTCATTTTGTAAGCAGTGGTTTTTAAATCAGGCATAACTTGTGTGTCCTCAAGACAAATCAGAGGCCTGAAAAGGGTTATAATAGTCGGTAAAGTTTGAGAACAGCTGCTCAAGCAAGTCCAAGCTGGTGATCCAAAACCTGCTAACACTTCTCCTGGCATATGCTCTGAGTGAAATGGGAATGCTGGGCTTTCTTCCTTCCTTTCAAACCTCTCCGCAGGGATGACCGAGTAAGTGGGCTGTCCCGCTGTTCCCTTCTGACCACTCCTTTTTAAAAGTAAAAATTCATGGGGGTTGATGCAAACCTATTACCAGATTTTTGGGGGGTGACTTGCATCCAGCCCATTCTTTATAATGATCAAGCCATTTTGTTTGATCATGTAACCTTTTAGGCTAAGATCAACGCGCTGACAGCGACCTGACCTTTGTAATGTGCCATCCTGCTGTGGCAGGATTTTCCCATCTCTCTTAGAGGCGCGTACTCAGCTGCTTTTGTTGTTCCCTATCCCCTATCGCTTGCTTATTTGGATCAAAACTTCCTCAGGCTGGGCATCTAGATTTACTTTTTTGTAATGCACTTCACATGCTTGGTGCATTACAGAATCAATGTAACTCCCAGGATCCCCAAATCATTGCTAGGATCCCAACGGTAATAACGACAATAGGGAGCAATATTCAAAACAGCTGTTATGAATACACAGCACCTTATATTAAGGGACTTGCATTAGCAGCTGCTTAGTGAGCTGCAGGAAGGAGGTGAAGCAACCCCTAGCTGTGTTGTAAGACTCTGTAACAGGTGGAGAATGGATTATTACAAGGCGTAATGTTACTTCCCCTGTGTGTAAAACTTTATGTTCTCCTCTAGCTCTACTTGCTGCCTTCATCAACACCTTGAGATCCTTGAAGGAAGGAGAAAACCTGTACCTGTTGCAGGCTGTGTTTTAAAAAGGTATAAAATAACGGGCTTCATGAAAAATCAAGTATTACGTGTGTCTGTCAAATGCAATACAATTTTAGGTTGGCATAGTAAAACAGCTCCAGGATGGGTTTTGAATTGGAAAGTTACTACATCCCTTTTTTGTAAAAACAAACCAAATGTTTCTGACAAGACTATTAGTGTTGTGTTCATGTGGAATTCCATATGGGGATAGAAATCTTTTTGTAGTGAGTGACGGTGCATTTTTCAGTTGTGACCTCAAAATAAATGGTCCAGTTCGGATCTGGCTCAGGAAAGCTTCCACTACAAGGCATTCCTGGGATGGCCCACAGGAACATGTGTGATTTTAATATAGCTACTAGCTTTTGGAAGAGTTCAGTTTCCTCCGCCACTGCTATGCATTTTCCCAAGGCGTAGACACTGCCTGCGCCGTACAATCATTTTGCTTTTCTGCAACCTCCTGAACTAAAACCTTCCACATCTAGGACTGAGAGGGTCATTTTAAGTAATCAGAAGCTTCAGGGGGTAGCCAAATTAGTCTGTACAGGATAAACATAAAAAACAACAAATGGTCTGGCAGCACTTTAAAGATCTAACAAAACATGTAGATGGTATCATGAGCTTTAGTGGGCACAGCCCAATTCTTCAGATGACCAGAGTTTAGGATGTGCAGACCCAAAATAAATTGGGGAGAAGATGAGGGGGAGAAGGGGGCAAAAAGGAAGGGGGCAGAAATCAAGAAGCAGAAGGTATGAAAATATCAAAGGGAAAAACAAGTAGGCAGAACCGGTAACTTTTAAACACCTAAAGATTGGATAGTCTATAATCACCTAAAGATTTATTTTGGGTCTGCACATCCTAAACTCCAGTCATCTGAAGAAGTGGGCTGTGCCCACGAAAGCTCATGATACCATCTACATGTTTTGTTAGTCTCTAAAGTGCTACCAGACCATGTGTTGTTTTTTAAATTTAAGTAATGTTATATTTTCTGAATGAGATCCTAGGTTGGGATGTCTATTGCGTACCCGGCAGTTACATGTGATGTTTCTTTCAGTGAATTTTGGTGAGAATGTGAAAACAGCTGCAAAACCATTCCTAGGGCCAGAAACTTACAAGCTAGTGGAACTGGACAGTTAAGATGTGCTGAGAGAGAACATTTAATTAAAGCCTGGTTTTGCTTTTCAGCCTACCTAACAAAAAGACACAAAATAAGGGGGAAAAATGAGCTGCCCTCAGCACACAACTGACGTACTGTATTTCCCCAAGGCAGAATCCAGTTAGTAGCTAATCTGGGTCTCACTAGAGCAAAGGCAGCTTAGTGGGATCGAAATTTCTTCTACTAATGCTGTGGGTAATTGGTTCTTAAAGTGCCTGACAGGGGCTCAGCAGGGCTTGATTTCACTAGCAAATATTGCTGTTCAAAGAAAGGTCCCTCGCAGCTGGGCGTCAGATCCAAGAAAGGAAGGCCAATTATTTGAGACACAGCAATTAGAGCGTTAGGACTGTTAGATAATCTTGATTAAGATGAAGCAAGAATTAAGATGATAATTCCATGTGTATTGGGATCCTGCCTCTGTTTAGATGCCATAGGAAAACAAGCTATCACATGTCTACTTACATCTGGATAATAGTCCATGGTGGGCACCAGCCGCTCTATCAGGACCTCCAGTGATCCAGAGATGAGATTCCCATCCTGGTAAACAGGATCTCCACACCTCTCGCCCATGTCTGGCTGCACCTGCCCACTACAAGTGGAACCGAGCATGCTGGAAAATATTGGTGTCTGGGGCATAGTTTCCTGCAGGAGTGAAGGAAGAAAGAGGAAGGGTTAAGGTTTCTTTGTGGATCTCTACTCTGGTTCTCTTCATGGTTTTTGGGAAGGTGCAAATTAGACACAGATTATATATTTCGGTGAACACAGCATGGGCCCTGGGGGAGGGAGATCTGAGTCCAAACTCCTACAGACATGCAAGATGGCTTTTGGTTTTGAAATTCAATGCAACCTATGTTCATAATTGCTTCACAATGCATTTAGTGTCAGGATGCTTCCCCCTCCCCCCATCCACATAAGATTAGAGAGATCAGTACAAAATACCATTTAAATAGAAGGCGCAATCTCATAGGTAGATAACAAATCATGGTTTTTACAAACTATGTTTAATGTTCTGTGGGAAGGTCTTTTGGGGAACATACTAGATCAGGGCTACTCAACTTTGGAAGCCCCGGGGGCCACAATGATACTCTCAGAACATGCCGAGAGCTGCAATTTAAGATTGGTTGCATATACATGCAAATCTATATGCAAATAGTTTATTTCACACTGACGGGCATGAATACAAACATTAACACAAGACTACACAACACACAGGCCCTTTTAAGTCGGTTCTGTTGATATTAATAAAATGCAATATTTACCCGATTTCCATCCATGTGACAGCACTTTTAATGAGCAACGATAGTTCAGGAATTTAACTACTAAAACGCATATCAACAGAAGGCCATTATATTGACTACTTTTTTGTTTTGGCTCTCACCTATGGGCCACGTGTTAAGCCCTGTGTAAACCCAAACCGCACTGCGGGCCACAAACAAATGAATTGTGGGCAGCATGCAGCCCATGGGCCATGTGTTGAGTAGCCCTGTACTAGACCCTCCTAGATTAACCCTCTTAAACCGTCTGATACATCTCTCTTGTTAAGTCTAATCCAGACCATAAGAGCAGTGCATTTTATCTTGCACGCCCATGAACACACGGACCTCACTGCCAGCTGTTTAGAAATGTACCGTCTGAACAATATCACCTACTGACCAGCATTTGACCATGTGAGTTTGGAAGACCTTGAACAAATACTCCACAATTTGTGCCTGACCTCTTGAGAGACTCTCTTACCTTGGAAACATAAAACAAAGCTACTGTGGTGACATACAAACCAAATAAACGCTTCTCTCTTGACCACAAACTACAGTATGTTGTAGTTACCATATATAAATAAGTCTAGAAAAAGAAAAACCCTGACCACAACTTAAATTTACGTTGAAGCACATTGTCGAAGTATGCAAAGTTCACCAATACCTGTAAAGATTAGTGCCAAGGAAAATGCCTGTGTGGAATAATAATACTTTTCCTGTCAGGATTTTCTTAATAGTGATTGTTCTGTTTACTACATTTGATTTTCAAAGCATGATTGTGAAGATTAAGAAGGCCCTAGGGGAGGCAGTGATGGAAGAACTGCAGACTGTGGCTTCTGTTCCCGCTCTGTCATTAACTCGTGTAACTTTGGGCTAATCCTGTCACGCTGTGCCTCAGTTTCCCCATTTGAGAGATTGTCCCCCCACCCCCTCGCTTTGTGAATCAGTTTTGTCTTAAACAGCAGTTGAATGACTTCCCTCTCTGCATCTCTTTACCCATGCTGCAAGAGCTGGTTTGAAAATGAAAAGTCATATTTATCTCAAGGGTTTTTAATAAGCTCTTGTAATAGCATATCAGGACTGTGCAGGCAGGTCAAGTCAGCACCTAAGCCCTATAAATGTAAGTTTCCTTTTCACAGTCTTGCAAAGTTGTCAATGTTTACCAGCCCCGGCAGAAAACATTTATCCTTAGCTTTACTACGATGGTGATTTTGGGTAAGGTGTGGGAGGAGAGAAGGGAAGGAAGGGGTGTTAACTAGCACTTATCCAGGAATATAAAAGCCACGCATTCTAAGCAAGCTGGTATGTAGAATTGTGCTTGGCTGTTTTAACCATCACCTTGTCATCTGTGCCAACACACAATAAACAACTGAAACTACCTGTGGGTGAAAATGGGGCAGCTAGTCAACAGTTAACAACAGCATTATCCTGCAGTTCAGGGCACTATTTGTTTGCTTTAAATAACCTAATACCCATCTCATTCAAAACAACAAAATGTACCAGGCTTATGGCCTAGAGCCAAAGCCTGAAACAAGGTGATGTTATACCAAGTGCTTCCTCACTAATGTCAGCAAGTATTTCAGCAATGTAGTCACAAGGCATGTGCTTTGGAGCACACGAGAGCTTGACAAATGACTGTTTCTTTGGGAGCGTGTGACGAAGAAACCAGCTTAGTTATGCGTATTATGTAAGTTACCAGTAATTTGTGTTTTCCTTTTAAGGCCCAGGGTAGTAGCTTTGATTGAGTTAGTCACATTGCACCAATGTACGGTATGTTCTAAAGGGCTAATAATGGCATGGAGGTACATGTCCAAAGAGGCAAAGGGACGCTAACTGCTTATGAAGCAATCAGTAATAAAGTAGTCTGGGGAGGGGAAACATTATCCTTGTGATGCATATCTAAATCTGTTAAAAACTGTGTGTCCAGACATCTTTTTGGAGAGTGGAATAATATATATTTTTCCCTTTATTGGAATGGAAATGGAGTTAAATTTTATTCTTCTTAGCCTTCCCGGTGGGCAAAAGGGTAGTTTGTAGCTAGCAGCTTTCATGCTTGTTGACTGAGGTGCTTGTTCAAACTTCCCAGAACACTAAATGACTTAAACCAAATGAATCAAGCTGCATTATCACCCCTCTCTCACAGCTCCCCTGACTGCACTCTGGAAAAACAAATCTCTTGGTGAGACGTGTAGCTGCACGTTACAATGGTTGTTAAATGTACTTTTGTTTGCCGACGTGGGTAAATAATTTCTCTTTCCCCAGGCTTGAGTGAACCAGAGCTGCCTGAAAGTTCACCATAAGCAAAATATCCCCCCACAAAATTCAACACAGATGCTAAATATTTAGGATAAGCACTACATGCTGGTATGAAAATAAGACCACTCGTCTGCACTGGAGGCTGGCAGGTTTTAACAGAAGCCCATCAGCTCAAAAAGTGCACTGGAACTATTTTTATATACATTTTAAGAAGTGCCAGTGCTTCAATGCTACTAGTGTATTTCCCATGGATGCAGAAGGCAGTGCCGCACATACAACCCGAGTGCCTTTCTGGCTTTCTAAGAAAGTGGCCATTTAAATCCCGAAGTGTCAGTATTCTTCCTCCACGCCAAGTCCAAAACTCACCTGCAATCCCTACTCTCCTAGCAAATAAAACAGCAGCACTCCTTCCTTGGTGGGTTTGTCTATGACTAACACAGACTCGCAGCCAAAGGGCTATAACTGATCTCCTCCATCTAGATCAATCCAGGCAAATGCTCTCACAATCAGAGCTCAAAGGGGCCATGCTCACTACAGCTGATTACAGATTTCTTTTCAGACAGGAGAAAGTAAAACAAGCCATTTGATATTACCAGAGAGAGCAAAAGACTCCCATTCCACTTAAAGCCTTATTTTTTTGTTAACAAAACAAAGACTATTTAAAAGAGGATGGGGCAGATTCTGATCTCAGTCATGTTGATATACAGCAGGAATGATTCACTTGAACTCCGAAGAGCGACTGCAATTGTCTTCTAAAGTAAACAAGAACAAAACCAGGCTTTACCATTAAAGCATGTGCATGTATCAATACATACTGCTACCATAGACACATTCACAACAATCAATGAATCCATAACTAAAAATCTTGAACTCTTACCCTCATTTTTTTCTGTAATATGTACATAAGCCTTGGCGGTCTGTAAGATCCCAGTGGCTTTCCCAGAGTATAAAAGTCTCAGCCAGACATTGCCGCTCCAGTCTGCCAGGAAAATAAACTCTCTGGCTGCAGCTTTCCTTCCCGCCAGCTTCGATCTAAACAGCTTCAGGTTCATCTGAGCAAAACCAGAAAGCTTGCAGCTTTCCAGGCTGGCTGTGACGTCAGCCCCCGGCTTGGCTTTCTGTTGGCTGAGAGAGAGCTTGTCCAATTCAAAACAAGCTGAGCTGACTGGGGCTGGCTTTTGTGTGTGCACTGTACAAGCTTGGAAAGAAAAGTCTCCCCACCCACCAACCCCCCGTTTGCCTCTATTATAGACGCTTTAACATGTCCAACAGGTTAGGTCGCTTAGTACCTTTTCCCTCCCATCTCTTTCCTCCTCCAGAAACTTAAGAGGCCTGGAAGCACAACAATATTTCAGCCTTGTTTATACTGACTGAAAACAAAAGCCATATGCTCTGTGTGGTGATGCTTTCTAGTTTGGGGCTGTCAGGGGGAAGACCAGATCACCAAGCAAAGCACAAGTGTTGCAGATGGAATGGGGACGCATCTGACTGGTGCTAGTCAAACAGAACTGTTGGGGTTTTGTTTGTTTGTTTGTTTGTTTGTTTGTTTGGGGGCTGTCGATATAAAAAGATGTGGCTTTCTCAGGGCAGGAAGCGACGCCCACAAACAATGTCTGGATGACATTCAAAAACTGGCCTTAGCAACGGGCAGACCCATGGCGTGGCGGGTGAGTCAGTAGCACGCAGTGGTGGCTTAATTCTGTTCCCAGTGCCATCAATGGGGTTTTTACTTTCAGCTGAATGGAAGCACAGTCAGGCTGGTCCTGACAACTGTTTGCAAAACCCACTCCTTGAGATTTCAGGTTCTGATAGTTGTTCCCCTCCCCTGCCAACTATTTCAATGCCTATGTGAAGTTGTCACATCTAAGGGGGTGGTGTTAGGAGGTGGCCAACCTGTTCTATAAGCCCTGCAGCATGTATTTCTGAACGTCACTCTCTTATGGTCTCTTCTCAATACTAATTGGAATATTGGCTGTGCTGCCCCAAACTTCAAAACTGCAAATGGCATCTTATGAGTATCTCTGCCATCTCTAGCTCCAAACAGGCCTATGTTTAGGAAAACATAGAATCATAAATTAGGGCTGGAAGGGACCTTGAGAAGTCATCTAGGCCAGCCTGCTGTGCAGAGGCAACACCATATAAACCTAGATCATTCCTGACCGGTTTTTCTCCAATTTGTTCTTAAACGCTAACCCCCTCCCCCCGCCCCAATGACTAGGATTGTACAAACTTTCTTGGAAGCCTATTCCATAGCTTACTTTTCCTTATAGTTAGTCCCCCCTCGCCCCCCAGTAGCTAACCTAAATCTCCTTTGCTGCCGATTAAGCCCATTACTACTTGTCCTGCCTTAAGTGGTCATTGAGAGCAATTGATCACTGTCGTCTTTATAAAACACTGGGAGACTGTTCAATTGATTTAAAAGACAAGACATAGAGGGTAGGAATAAATGGTCAGTTTTCAGAATGGAGAGGAGTAAATGAAAATATTCCCCCATGATTTGTACTGTGAGCTGTGCAGTTGTACCTGTTCATCAATAATCTTGAAAAAATGGATAAACAGTGAGATGGAAAAGTTTGCAGAGGATACAAAATTACTCCAAAGCATTCTCAAAAAAGTTACAAAAGGATCTGGCTGGGTGGTTGGGCAACAAAGTGGGAGGTGGAATTTGATGTTGGTAAACGCAACATAACGCACACTGGCAAACCTAATCCCATCTGCACATACAAAATGATGGGGTCTAAATTAGCTGTTACCATTTAGTGATCTTGGAGTTATGGTGGATAGCTCTCAATGGATAGAAAGGCTAGATAAGGGCTAAGGTATAACGGTTGTTGTCATTCCAGCCATCCTGTTCCCGAACAACCTATACACATCTTCAAAGATGTTTTTCCTAGTGATTGCATCTTGGTACTCGTGGCCAGTCATGAGAGCAAGGTTGACCAGCCAAGTGGCAGCTATATTGGTTCAGTTCATAATATTACCATAGTGAAGATTTAAAGCAGCACCCTACATTTACTAACCAGCCAAGAGGAGAAGCTGTGGGAGGGCAGGAGCTGTTTGTCTGTGGGTGAGTGAGTAGGAGAGTTTCTCTCATCCAGAAGATCCTCTCAGATTATTTTATACTGGCTAGTTTCACAGTGTAGAAGAACACGGGTGGTAAGAAGAAGGCTGACCTTGTCATGGAGGCACTGGACTAGCAGCGATGGGGCCTGCATTTATTTCCTGACACTGCCATAGACTTTCTGTAGAAGAAGCTTAATGCATTTGTGCCTCAGTTTCCCACCTATAGAATCCTAGGGCTGGAAGAGATCTCAAGAGGTCATCAAATCCAATCCCCTGCCCAAAGCAGCACCAATCCCAACGAAATTATCCCAGCCAGGGCTTTGGCGAACCAGGAATTAAAAACCTCTAGGGATGGAAATTCTACCCCCTCCCTAGGTAACCCATTCCAGTGCTTCACCACCCTCCTAGTGAAATAGTTTTTCCTGATATCCAACCTAGACCTCCCCCACTGTAACTTGAGACCATTGTTCCTCGTTCTGTCATCTGTCACCACTGAGAACAGACTCTCTCTATCGTCTTTGGAACCCTCCCTTCAGGAAGTTAAAGGCTGCTCTCAAATCCCTCCTCACTCTTCTCTTTTGTAGAGTAAATAATCCCATTTCCCTCAGCCTTTCCTTGTTAGTCATGTGCTCCAGCCCCCTCATCATTTTTTTGCCCTCTACTGGACTTTCTCCAATTTGTCCACATCCTTTCTGTAATGGGGGCCCCAGAATTGGATGCAATACTGCAGATGTAGCCTTACCAGTGCCGATTAAAGGGGAATAATCATTTTCCTAGATCTCCTGGCATTGCTCCTCCTACTGCATCCTAATATGCCATTAGCCTTCTTGGCTACAAGGGCACACTGTTGACTCAGATCCAGCTTCTCATAATGCTTTTTTCCCCTCCCACTTTTTGTCCACCCTCTCTGTTGAGATTGGAAGCTCTTCAAAGACAGAGGATGTGCCTCTGATTGTGTGTATGTACAGAACCTAGCACAATAGGATCTCAGGCTTAGGTGGGACTTTTAGGTGTCATCTGTCATGGTAATAAAAAAGAATAACCTCAGTAAGAAAGCTTTTGGTGAAAGAGTGAGCTAGACAATGATTCAAAAGCAAAGTTTTTCTTCTTATGCCAGTGTGAAAGTTTCCCTTTCTGGCCTCTTTTAGAAGGGGGCAATAACCCATCCCTAATATAATTAGAAGAGTCAATGAAAGAAACGCTTGTGTATTTTAATAGTCTCATAAAAGATTAAGAGCTGAATTACAGTATGCTGAAAACAATTTACTTAAATGTACTTGAGCAAAAGTACACAAATTGTTCCTACTTCAGAAAAGCAAGTAATTACCAAGAGATCCATTAACAGCGATCTTAGAGACTTTCCTTATAATTAAAGTTGTAGACTGACATATAACATAGTAGAGCCCTTCTCAGTTAAACTTCTCAAACCACGTGTTGGTCACATTCCCCACACAGACCTACTCCGTAAATAAGTCTGACTTCATAGAACAGCAGACGTATACATGCCAAAGGGCTACATCATTTGTTTGAATGGAAGAGAAAAGGGCCAAAGCAGAAGAGCTGGCATGGAAAGCGAGCTTGATTGTGCACAGTTCTGCTAATTAAATTACAATGGCCAACCACCGGAGATCCAGCTCAGATAAGAAATCAGGCCCCTTGAATGCTTAGCCAAACTACTTCTGTTGTCTTCCTGCTCTGTTTTAGCAGGCCTGCTACCAAGGAGATGGGTGGGCGGGCGAAGGGGGCAACTGCTCCAGGGCCTGGCAATTCTAACGGCCTGGTGTTCCTGCCTGAAGTCGGCTAGAGCCCCAGGCCTTGCAGAGTCCCTGCCGGAGTGCCATGCAGCTCCCTGCAGAACTCTGTGCACCACGTTCTGGCCAGATCTGAGGGCCAATGGAGGGGGGGCACCTTGCTGTCTAGGGGATGCAGGGGACTGCCCTAGCCCCGCCTCTTCTTCCAAAAGCCCTGCCCCTTTTGGGAGTGGTGAGCCAAGGGGGCCAGCAATCCTGTTGGTTCCCTTGCTCTCTAGTAGAAGCAAAATGCAGGACAATGTAGCACTTTAAAGACTGACAAGATGGTTTATTAGATGATGAGCTTTCGTGGGCCAGACCCACTTCCTCTAGTAAGCACTGAAATCTGTGCCCTACACTCCTCTTGTCCCCATTCTTTCCAAGCCAGAGAAATGGTTTAGTGATTAGCTCGTTTCAATGCTCCGCTTGTGTGTCCAGCCAGACCTAGTGCTGCACAGCTCTGAGTGGGCTGTCTCCTGGGGCAATGTATGGGACTGTTAGCTGTCTTGCATGCCCTTGCAATGCTAGAGCACGTCCACTGAGCCAAGTTATTTTTGAAAGGCCCATGAAATGTAAACCACCACTGCAATCAACACATGCAACATGCCTGCGACAGCTGCAATGTGCGGGTGCAAGTTCTTCTATGCTAAGCATATGCTGCAGCCAAAGGTTTGCTACAGGGATGTTTTACGTGAAACAGTGGTTCTCAAATGTTTACTAAGAGTTCCATCAACTGCAATTTCTCTTCTTTTTTTGTGACCCACCTACGGGTCCAAATTCATTGCCCTCCCCTAAATCACGGGCAAGCATCCTCCAATGTGTTGCCTCTTCCTCCTTTGTCCTGCCAAGGAGGCACCATCCCCAGCAGGATCTTCTATCCCACTGCTTCTCAGAGCCTGATTTTTTGCCCACCCCTGATCTAAGTTCCTCTCCTGAGTGAGCTGGCAGTGAGTTCAGAGGTCCACCTGCATGGAGCTGCACTGATTTCAAAGGGATTCTGTACCAAACACCACCCAAAAAGAGCTTATTGTAGGGTCAGGCCCTTCTGAAGGCAACCAATATGTCTACATGCCTGCTAGAACATTGTTAAAGATAAAACCCAACTGAATCTTTTCCGCAAAGTTATCTCCCATATGGCAAAAGTCAACTAACCAGCCATTCAGAATATTTTCTGTAGTGACACTGAAGCTGCTTCGATATAATTCAGTAAGTGAACTGACATCACATATATAGTAGCCCAGTGTCTGAGAGTCTATAACACCTTAATGTTGGCTGTTCCCTCTGGGGGGTGCTGTTGCCTGAAATGCTGGCTGTTGCCTCTGGGCGGCCCATGCTGCATGGGGAGTACGGGGCCCAAACGGCCACTTGTGCCGCTTGCTCCCCCACAGCGGCCTGGCTGAGCGGCGCAGAAGTCAGCCGAGCACCACGGTGGGAGGAGAAGGGGGGCAAGGAGGTGATGTACGTGGCCGGAGAAGGGTCCTGGCCGTGTACGTCACCACCCCGACCCCTTCGCCTCCTGCCGTGGCGCTCGTCTGACTTCTGCGCCGCTCAGCCGGGCCACCACGGGCGAGCCCAAATAGTCGCTTGCTCCCCCGCGGAGGCCCGGCCGAGCAGTGCAGAAGTCAGCTGAGCACCATGGCGGGGGCAAACGGGGGCGAGGGGGTGACATGCGACATGACAGCAACTCCAGGCCCCACCCCCTGGCCGTGAACGTCACCGTCCTGCCCCCCTTCACCTCCTGTCATGGCGCTGGGCTGACTTCTGCACCGCTCAGCCAGGCCGCTACGTGGGAGCAAGTGGCGCAAGCGACCATTTGGGCTCCGCGCTCCCCATGTAGCATTGGGAGTGCGGAGCCCAAACAGCCGTTTGGGCTGAGAGAGAGAGAGAGAGAGAGAGAGAGCGACCGACCGACCGACCGACCCCTGAAAATCCTGTCTTATGACGGGCTAAATGGCTAGTACTTGAATAACCTTGTCCCAGCCCCTGTATGGCAGTGTCTGTGTAAGGAAGCAAATAGAATTGCACTACAAAGAAGCAAAGTTTAATATCACCCTGCAGCTATTTTTGTATTTTCCTGCTTCGTGCTCTTCGGGGATTAAGCCGCAACTTAGTTTTCATCAGTCAAAGAAACTTGTGTTTGAAACTGTCTTGCCCTTGCCACATCTGAAAACCTGGGGGCTGAACCAATCTCTGATTGCTAGCATTGTCCCCTGAGACACTTAGCTGTAGCAGGTGCCTCCACATTATTATTCAGTGAGGAGGAACACTCGGAGTGTCCATAGGGTACTGTTATCATTGAACTAGCACTTTTATTGTGACTTTGCAAGTCCAGATGATTTGGGCTGATATTAAAGATGGACTCCCAGTTTTCTTTCTTAAACTTTAGAATGACAGGCCATTTGCTCAGCTGTTGGCCAGTAAAAATGACTTAAAATGGGCTAGGGAAAAGAAATGGAGTTATGTTCAAGGCTAGGTCTACACTAGACCCAGTAGGTCAGCTTAAGGTACGCAACTATGTATTCTACGTAGTTGGAGCCAGCTTACATTAAGACGAGCTGGGTGGTATCCCTGCCATGGATGGGCAATGGGAGCTACTGCTTCCGTCGGCTTCCTTTACTCCTCGCAAAAGCAGGAGTACCAGACGCCAGCAGGGATATCCTCTGGCTGTGTCTAGACTGGCAAGTTTTTCCGCAAAAGCACTTGCTTTTGCAGAAAAACTTGCCAGCTGTCTACACTGGCCGCTTGAATTTCCACAAGAACACTGATGATCTCATGTAAGAAATCAATGCTTCTTGTGGAAATACTATGCTGCTCCCGTTCAGGCAAAAGTCCTTTTGCACAAAAGCTTTTGCGCAAAAGGGCCAGTGTAGACAGCAGCGATTTGTTTTCCGCGAAAATGACGATCGGGGCTTTTTTGCAGAAAAGCGCATCTAGATTGGCACAGACACTTTTCCGCAAAAAATGCTTCTGTGTCAATCTAGACGATCTTTTCCGCAAATGCTTTTAATGGAAAACTTTTCCGTTAAAAGCATTTGCGGAAAATCCTGCCAGTCTAGACGTAGCCTCTGAGTTTGATTTGCAGCAGTGTCAATCTTCTGTGGAGTGAAGATAAGGCCCAAGAGAGTACAGCACCAGCCCTATAAACACAATGGTGGCAGATTCTCATCTTGCTACAGCTGCTTTGTTAGGCTCCACCTTAATGCCACCTAGGGGGGATTCTCCAGGACAGAAGGACACAGGCGGATGTAAAACTGATGCGGTAGTTTATGCTTTCGACTTCCATCACAGCCACCGGAGTAGGGGGTTTTGCTGGGAGTAAGTGGTGTGGCTTGTCCGTGACTCTTGTCTCTCTGGGGTTTGGTAACTTATTTTTGTTTTAAAAACTAACTCTAAGGCAGATTTCATGCTGGCGAATAGATGCCAAATTGGCAGATCTGGTAGCTATGGATCTCCATATGCAGAACGGGTCCGAGGAACAGTGTTGGTTTCCTTATGCTTTCTACCTTGCCTCACCCCTTCCCTGCTGCAAGTGACCTATGTATGAGAAAACCGCTCTTATTTAACAGTTTGCCAGCCCCCTTATCTCTCTGAGACTGCCAGTTGGACGACAGCTACCGGGGTGGTGGCTGCAATATGGATATCTGCCCGTTAGGAACTGACAGCATTAAACGTATTTCATGTACCCACTAATGGCCCTCAGGAGAATGACTGCCACCCTCAGCTCGTTCCAAACGAAACCTCTGTATTATTCAGAACCCAGCTGGTTGACTTTATTTTCCCTAAATTAGTCCTTTAAAACACACCAGCTTCCTTCCTTCCTTCCTGCTCCCTCCCATGCATCTGTTATCAAAACCCAAATCATCAACTTTAAGCTTGTTCCTGCTGGCCAACTGCAAGAAATGTTTGTCTTTACTTCCCAGGGAAGTCTCTGAAATACCAGAGTGATGGGTGTTTTATATAAAAATAATAGATAGACCACCACTGAAAGGGAATGACATTCATTTACTACCATTCTGGGCTAGATCTGAGCCAGTGATTTAGAGATAAGCGGCTCTAGACCCCATTATCAAGTTCTCAAGCATTCTACTCAGTATCCGTTTGATTTACCGTTTATGGTGGAGGTGTGGCTTTACCACAAGGCTGCTACCGATCTGCAGGGATGTCATTTAGAAATGAATCTCTTTGCCCCATTGTTTCGGCAAGAGGCACTTCTGGAAAGCCTCTCTATTATAACAATCCTGTCAACCCCTCTTAATGGTAATAACGTGAGCGCTATGACATGCTAATTGACCCCTTGAGAACGCTTGCTGAAAATCTAAATGTGGTCTATTGAAGATGAAGTTGTCTTCAGAGGATAATTCAGGGATTCACCCCCAAACCGTTTTCCATCACTAGTTCTGAAGCTGGTTTGGCGTGAGAAAGGAGAGTCATGAACTGCTATACTTTCAAAACATAGTACAGGGTTTTAGTTGCCCAATCCAATTAAAAATCAATGGGAGCTGAGCAACAAAAACCCTGACCCTGGAAAAGAAGCAAAAATATATAGCTATATTCATGGGTAACTTTTTTAATGGATTCACTTCATTATACTACCATCTTTTCAAACTCATTCACGAAGCCTTTCCTTTTTTAACTATGAGGAGAGCATACCAGCGTAATTGGGTGAATTCAGGAAAAGCACTCTGTAGCCAGACATTCAGTGATTTGAAGAGTTCAGGGCTAATAGGAGAGGCTATAGCTTATAGGTATATTCTTATAGCAAACGGACAATAACACTTTCTTAAAGGGAGAACGCTGCCTATAACAAGTTTTTCTGAGCAACCCCTTGAGATAACTAGTAATCTACCAGAGAGGCAGCTAAGGTTGTCTATGGAATGATAAGGTATTCTGTAAGATCCATTGCTATGCAAGATAAGGTCATCTTCACTTAGGGAAAAAACCCAAACATTCATTATAGTTCTATTGTATTTATAGTGCCTGATTTCAGTGAAGTTGCACTGGCCTTAAACTGGAGGCAGGCAGAAGGGAATAAGGATCAGAATTGGTACAAATTTACCCCTGTAGGCCACGCTATGTTAATTTTTTTCAATTGATATCCTAACATCAGCCACCACCTTGCAAATTACTCTGTGTGTATGCATAGAGCCCCTATGCCTACCCTTTCTATTAAAGTCAGGTAGGGTCTGTGCAAGATTAAAGCCCTTCTGTGTAGTGTTGTTACTGACTGTTGAAGCTTCTACGTTTCACCCCAGAAGTGGTTGCCTACAAAGAACTGATAAAAGAATCTTTTTTAATGCAGCTTTATTTCTGGGCTCCACCAGTCCAGTTGGGTAACATAAGAACCAGGGAACAATAGTTCTTACCCCAAGAAGTATATAATCTAACGCTGGCTATGTCTAGACTGCAGGCTTCTTTTGGAAGAAGCTTTTTCGGAAGAGATTTTCAGAAAAAACTTCTTCCAAAAGAGAACATCTACACAGCAAAAGTGCATCGAAAAAGCGATCTGCTTTTTCAAAAGATAGCGTCCATACTGAATGGACGCTCTCTCACATGTAAGCTGTCATTGCTATGGACGGAATGGCCACCAGCACACCTGTGCTTTTTCCTCTTTCCTCTTCTTTTGAAAGAACTCCCTCTTCCCCGTCCACACACCTTTTTCTGAAAGAACTCTTTCAGAATAAGGCTTCTTCCTCATAGAAGGAGGTTTACCAATGTTGGAAAAACCCCTCTGTTCTTCTGTTTTTTTCTGGAAAGTACACAATTGCGGTGTGGATGTAACTGGAGTTTTTCTGGAAAAACGGCCATTTTTCCAAAAAAACCCCTCTGTAGTGTAGACATACCCTCAGTGAGTCACTTTGAGACCCCAGTCCTGCACTAAACATCTCCACATAAGGAAACCCATGGAGCTTTGCTGATTTCAGTAGGGGTCAGCATATACAGAGTTCATTAGAGGCTCAGGGCTTACACTGGTGAAGATCCTTAGAGATGAAAAGCCTTATGTAACAATCAGAGATGTCTTAGCTGTTGTTTGTATTTTCAGATAACATTGGCTAGTGACAGACTGATTGGAGAGATAAGAACACAGGGCTCCCATGAAAACCAAGTCTATGCTTTTCAGACAGTATTTTGCCAGAGCACATAGCTAGTTATATTTCAGGTTTTCCATAAATACCATAGAGGAGTGATATGGGAGTTTAGCTCTTAACTTATGGTGTCATGTGGATTTAGATAATGCTCTGTGATCAATGGAGTGGCTTGCCCAAGGCATCTCCCTTTCTCCTGCCCCCAAGGGTAATTTTAAAACCACATGTACATGGGCTTGCACAGAGCAATGGGCTGAATTTGTATTTGCATCAGAAGCCAATTACTAAGACCAATGAAACTCCACTGCTTTTGCCCTAGCACTCGGGAATAGCTTGGACAGTAATAGCTGGGAATAGTTAATGTGCTATCTTTATAAGAAACATTGTTCCATGAATGTTCGCCTGAGCTGTGTGTAATGGTTTTGTCGCTCCTCGTGAACGTGATTAACTCCTGTTACTTGCTGCAAGCTACAGGGATCTACTGAAAACACTGAGCATATGGGACTCCTTTACTTAATCCCTTTATCTTCCTGGTTTGCGAATGCTAGCAAATTAAATTGATGTCAGCGTGATGGACAGGCAGTGTAGGAATTCAAGATGGTAGATAGTGCAGATGTCAACCCGCGAGAGGCGAGCGAGGATCTATGGCCCTCGTCAATAAGGTAATGATGAGCTTTGCCTACTAGTCAATCTTGGCCTCACACCAGGAAGCCTTACTTCATATTGCCCACAGTGATAATGAGCTGTGGAGCTACAAGAAGGATAATTGAAAACAGGTCTCAGAAAAGGGCACAATGCATAGTTTAAGGCAATCTGAAGCAGATGCAGACTCTCTCAGACAGTCTACCCAACCACCTTCCTGTTCTGTGGCCTAGTCTGTGTCACAAAAGACACCACGTGTAGTAGAAAAATAAGGACATGAGTATTTTAGCATTCGTTTACCCTGTAGCTAATGCAGGAGAAATTCTACGGCCAACCTTCTAAGCATTTCTACTGAGAATTATAAGTAATCTGCAGGTGAAACAATCATGCTCCTTTCCTTTCACACATGGGTTAGATTTTCATCCGTTACAAATCAGAAAAACTACTCTGAATTCTGCACAGCTGCACGGTTGAATGCCATTTGAGGCTCTGGCCTGGCGGTTTAGCTACTGCCTAGTGGACCTCTCAAGACACACGTTTTTGACAGATGAAGTGATTGTGTTGAGCTAATATAATACATGAGCAGAACTTTCATTCAAGCTCCACGTACTCGTTTCTTCTAATCTGCCACAAAGTGAAGTCAGAGGAAGCTTTCCAAACAAATGCTGCTTCAGACAGTACCCTGAAAACATCAAAAATGCATTAGCGAGCCCTTTATAATCTGTCTCAAAACTGGATGTGACATAAGTTTAGTTAATCGAACGACTAAAGAGTCTATCAAGGCATGTGAAGCCTCGAATATGTCTGTCTGGGCAAGTAACGTTGCTTACCTATTTTGCACGTTCACCACTACGTTAAACTTTCTTTTATCTTTATGCTACTCAGCACCGCTGCTTCTGTTCAAACCGAATGCATTATTCATAAGTGCTTCTAATTTTGGCTTAACTTTGAACTGGGGATAATTGGAATATCTTCAATTGTTGTCTACACTCACACATCAAAGAGCAGCTCAGCAGCAATCACCATTGTGGGGATGGGGGTATGCGTGCGCATTTTAAAGTTTCCTGAAATGATTTTATTTAGTGGTACTGGGGCACCTCGCTGGCAGTCTTGCAAAAATTAAGGAACATGATTTATTATCTGAATGGTATCTTAGATGTTAGAGCTAGAAGGGACCTGATAGGGTGTCAGATTAAACCCTGTGCAACCAGAGCCCGATCCAAAGCCTATTAAGACAACAGAAATAATACTATTGACTTGATGGGCTTTGGATCAAGCCCCTAGTGGAGGATAATCCTAAATGTTGTCTACTCACTTCTTTGGGTGTTTTTCCTCTTGCAGTCTGTCTACACAGCATTTCGGAGTGAAATTCCCAGCCCAGGCAAATAGACTTGGGCTAGCAAAGCTTGTGCTAGTCCTATAAAAGTAGCTATATAGACAATTCTTGGGTTCCAAAGTTTGAAGAAGGGGGTTACAAAGTGATTTTTCTAGATGTTTTTAGTGTTCTTAGTCGTCAGCTCAGTGTTTCCTTGTTTTCTTTTCTCCCCTCCCCCCCCCCCCCCCCCACACCATGCCACATTGAGACTCAGCATAGTGCTAAGGAATTAGTATCCATATCTGGGTGGGGGGGGAGGGAGGGAGGGGGGGAAACTGTTTTCATCTAAATTTTAAGAATTAACGTCTTAATAGGTGAAAATAGCAGCTAAATGCCTAACTCTCACTGATAGTGACACACTGACTTCCAATGGGAGTTAGGTCCCTAACTGTGATTTGGGGCTTTGAAAATCTCACTCAGTGGCTATAGATTTAAAGTTCATGAGTCTACCTAGACATAAATTTCCTGTTGTTCTTCAGGACGATTTCCATTGAAAGACACTGAGTTCCTGGGTGTGTTTTGGTTTTGCTTTGTTTGTTAAAAGGCAAACACCTTCCTGTGAAACAAATAGAATTTGGAGCTAAGACTACAGTCCTAGATGATTGAAACCAACCCAACAAATACTTTAACCCTCTTCTGAAAACAAAAACAGATAAAGAAAACAACAACTTATTGAGCAAAGCTACAATAATAACGCAGTGTAGGAAAATGATAGAGGAAAAAATAAGTGTACGCTACATTCTGCCACACATGAAGAACAACAGTTATCTAATAGCTGCTTTTAATGAGTTATATCAACAACTTTTTCAAGCTGAAAATTAATTATTTGCACTTTTTGTGCACCTCCAATGCAACCGCTTCACCTTCATTCCCACTGGATGGTGAGCTAACATTTGACCTTTATGATCGGAGCTGGTACACGCTCAACTTGCGTGAGGACAAACGAACAGAATTACTGAAGTGCTGACCAATGGGAAATTAAACAACCTGTCATTTTTAAAATTAAATTAGGGCATGTAAACTCCCGCAATGGGCCTATCCACTTGTTTAAATTAAATATGTACTTAAGTACATTGATGAACGGGGCCACAGTGCGCAGCACATTCCAACACTGACCCTTAAATCACTAGCACATGAAGAATTTGGCTTCATCTTGGTGGTCTCCCATTCAGATGATAATCAGGCTCTCTCTGCTTAACGTATGAGTTCGTAGACACCGTTGTTAGAAGTGCAGGCCATTAATATCTCCCACTCTGCAGATAAAGCACTGGTAAAATACAGCTGCAACCAGAATCACAAGTTGATTGACTTCAATATGAGCCAAGTGTTAACAGCCAGCCAGCTGTAAATCTACTTTCTTGCTTATACCAGTGCAGCCTAGGATTAGCACTCCCCTCCCCCCTCTTTGCCTTTATATATTTGCAGTGAAGAATTTTGAGAGGGTGCTGAATTTTTCTCCCCAAGAATTACTTAACTCACTCTTAAATAGACAGGCAAGGTTTTTCTGTGCCACCCACTTGACTTGTCTGTCTTAGGTGAGCAGCCAAGGTGAGCACCTCTCGGGACCAGGTAGGGTAGAACAAAACCTATTGCTTTTTGGATTAAGTATTTCTGTAGCGCCTGGCACTGGACAAACGAAAACGTGGGAAAGAAAAAGTGAAGCTTTCATGTCACAAGGGGGAGTCATGTCTGTTTCTGGCCGTGCTTTCAGGATTGAAACAATACCTGGGCAGGGGAGCCGACAGCCACTCTGCGCCCCTTGGTGAGGTAGTAGGGGGCTGTCTCTGTGCTCCCAGAAGGGGGCAGGGCCTCAGGCAGAAGGGGCGAGGCTGGGGGGGCAGTCACCCTTTTGAATCACTGGCCCCCCAGGGTAGCTGCCCTCAGCTGTCAACAGGCCTGTACCTGGGAGAGGGAATGTGGTCAGGCTGGACTGACCACTGTGAAACTGGGCTTCGGGGTTGTATACTTGGGTCTGCCACCACCTTCACTGTGCCACTAAGCAAGTTACTTATTCCACATTTTCAAGGAGAGGCCATTAATTAATTTTCGGGTACCTAACACTTTTGATCGCCAACTTGGCTTGATTGTCAGAAGTGCTGAGGACAATGGGATATGCTGGTGTCCAGTGTCTCTGAAAATCCAGCTCCTCAAGTTTCATGTTGGTCTCTCAAAATTAATTGCTGAAAATTCTGACTTGGACAGACCTGCAGCAGCAGGTGCCCCACTGTAAAATGGACACACATGCGCCCTATCGGCATTTACCAGGGTTAGGGCTAGATCCTCCACATGGCTCCACCAGGCTGCATGCCACTGACCATAAGGAGTCCCCGGGGTAGTGGAGGAACGGTGTTGAGGGCACGTGTATTCTTTCACACACAGCCTTTCGAATGAGGTCAGGAGCACTACCAAAAGGGGTGTGCGCAAGGGAGGAGTAATGGTACCTAACTATGACCAGTAATAAATCCCCATTACAGGGGAAGCAGATTGTATGACTAATGACTCTCACACCATTGCAACTGTCAAAACAACCTGTCCTATGGTCATTAAAGAAGATATGAGCAAGTAGCTTCCTTGGTGTTCTCAGACTGTGGCCTCAACTAGGTATGTAAGCGACTATCTGATATAAGCACAAGCTTATCGGATAGTCGACTAGTGATGCGACTAGTCGCCCCCTCCTTGCTGCCTCTAAGAAAGGGAGCAGGAGCCAGTACTGAGGGGAGCCAGCGTCAAAGCCGGTTCCCCACCAGCACCGTCTCCATGGGGGGCAGGGGAGGGAAAGGCACGGTGGGAAACGGCGGAAGCGGGGACTGAAGCAGTCTCCACTCGCGCCGCTTCTGCTGCAATTCTGCTTTTGAAAGGTACAGGAGCCCCAGTACAGGGGGTTCCCGCACATTTCAAAGGCTGAGGCACCACAGGGAGCGCAGGGCCAGCGGGGGAGTGGTCTCACACTCCCTGAGGGGCTTCCGCTTTTGAACAGTTCAAAGACAGAGGCACCCTTATAGACTAATCAAATAGTCGATGGAAATCCTCTCGACTATTCGATTAGTTAATTAATCCACATTTAACATCCCTAGTCGGAGCTGCTCTGCCTGGCGCTTCAGTAGAAAGTAATCATTTGATAACCAGTTATTGAAAGGTGTTGGGAAGCAAGGATGGGCCCTTCCAGCAATTCTTCCCCTGTAAAGTGTTCCATCGACTGATGGTGCTGGCTTCAAAAGGGCTGGCTACAAATGCGCTGAAGATACTAGCTTTTAACTGCATCACTGCTCTGCTCCTAAGTCTTGGCAGACTGAGTTAAAGGACTGAATTTGCACGGCTGTCGTGCTCATCTGAAGCTTAAAAAGTGTTAGGGGTTCGTGCCCTGATATTAATCCATGAGCTCGTATTGCAGGGGACTGAAAGGGGGAAAGGAGTCCAGATGGATTTGAGCTCTCTCAAAGGTGCTGTCCCTTTAATGCATCATGCCCACCCAAGCGCTGTTGCTACATTTTAGCTGCCCTCCAAGCACAGATGCATAGAATAGACAATGCTCCTTTTGCTACCTTTCTAGTACAAACTCAAACCAACAAACAATAACAAGCTTAACTGGCAAGACCTAGGAAGGGTTGCAGTGCCCAAAGCTGAGAGACGTGGTCAAGTATTCCAGTGCACATCAGAGGATCCCTGCATTGCTGTGGCAAATGCCCTTAATTTATTTGTTTGACATGCCTTTAATAATCATCCCCGGTCAATTCTCAATTGCAAAGGGTCAAAAGAATAATGTTTGAAGTCTTGGCAGCACTCAGACTGTGCATAGGCAGAACAGCAAGGCAGCATGTAGCGGCAGCTTCTGCATCGTGCAGCCTAGACAGTCTGGTTTTATTTATTTAAGTATTTCTCCCCTCCATTTCCTAAAAATAGAAGTGATGGCCAGCTTGCAACCCAGTGTTAAATGCATCTATTCTGCTAGCACCTGACCCCTGCTTGGGAACGACGAGGAGGCGGGGGATGGGAGACACATACAAGATTTGCTCCTAAATAATGTGTCTGTGGAACGATCCTTTTTAAAAAAATAATCACTGCTTACCTTCTAGGCTGTTTAATGCATCCTCAGGATACATCCTGCAAATCCTTTTGAAGACGCCCCCATGTTCAGGGGCTAGAGTTTTTGCTGCCTATCCTTTGCTCTCCTTTCCCTGCAGTAACTTCTTATTAAAGGAAGGCTACCAACAGCTTGTAAATAACAGTCTCATGCTTTCAATCAAGCCAGAGCACTGAATGCCTTTGCTCTTGGTGTGTGTTCGGTGGCTCTGGAGTCAGGGGCCCCTTCATTAATGAGAATGGAATCTGTCCACCTTCTGAAATCTTTCAGCACTTCCTGGAGCTTGCCCGAGCCATATAAGTTGCCCCTGTGGCTGCTGTCCTATTGCTTTCTCACTTTCTGCCTTTCATCTCTTCAAAAATCAAATGTAAAAAAAAAAAAAAAAAATCCCTGCCACTGAGGATGGAAATCCAGGAGTTTCTGATCTTTATTTCTTCATTAGGAGACCACTTGTTAGTGGGGATTTTGTTTTGGAGAGAAACAAACCAGGCTGTAGGCGGAATGGAAATGCAGGGGGAGCCCCTCTGGAGAAACTAGGTGCATTTAAAATAAGATTCTATATAGATCTAAACCAGAATATGCATCATGTTGTTCAGATGTGTGTGCTCTGTGGGCTCAGACTCTAGTTTTGGTTCTCAGAGAACTCCATGGTTTCTATTCTTAGGCTTTTCACTCAAACCTTATCTCTTGGTTCACAGCCACAGAGTTTTGGTTTGAATGAGCCCCAAGAGCTGAATACAGAACTCCAGCAAAACAACTGCACTTTCCTGACTTGGCCCAACCCCTTGGGTGCGTCTAGACTGGCAAGATTTTGCGCAAAAGCAGCCACTTTTGTGCAAAAACTTGCCAGCTGTCTACACTGGCTGCTTGAATTTGTGCACGAACACTGACTTTGTAATGTACAAAATCAGTGCTTCTTGCGCAAATACTTTCACACTCCCGCTCGGGAAAAAGCCCTCTTGCGCAAGAATACTTGCACAAGAGGGCCAGCGTAGACAGGGAAGAACTGTTTTGCGCAAAACAGCCCCGATGGCTAAAATGAGAATCGGGGCTTTCTTGTGCAAAATCGCGTCTAGACTGGCCATGGATGCTTTTGTGCAAAAGCACTTTTTGCTCAAAAGCATCAGTGCCAATATAGACGCGCTTTTGCGGAAATACTTTTAACGGGAAAAACTTTTCCGTTAAAAGTATGTCCGCAAAATCATGCCAGTCTAGACGCAGCTCCTGTGTTTTACACCCTTTCAATAATAAAATCTTCCCTGGATACTGAAAATTAGCCCATGACTGATGAAAAGCTTATGAACATGGCACACATTTGTTAATAAAACACGATGCCTGTCTTCCTGATTTTAGATTTCACTTCAAAATTATCATGCAGCTGGAATTATATGCCATATGAAAGCAGTACACTTATAATCCTGTTAAAATCTCTCTAAATTCAGTGGACATCTGTATGGCTTTTCCTTATCCCTAAAAAAAGAAAAAACCCAACAACAATCTTTTTCTGATTTTGCTTGTAACCTAAAAATTGAGGAACAATATTAGCCAAATGCCTGATAATTGGTTACTTGGGTGAAGTGTGATAGGAAAGCAACACGTGGGTAGGGTGATATATCACACTCAATGAATCTCTGATATTTTATCTGTCTCTGTGCTAAGGAAGAAAGTCATCCTTTGTTTTTCTATTCTATTCCATTCTGTGCATGTTGTGCCATACTATCTGAGCACTTGGCAGCAAGGGGTTAAGTAATGTGGCTGCCCATCTGTAATGTGGGCTTTATTCTCTCATCTTCTCCCTAATGGGAAATGTCTTGGTTTAGGAGGGTTGCAGGATGGGTGTATGTGTATGGGGACAGGTTGCTATGGGATTAGAGAAGGCAAGATGACGAAGTTGGTGATGGTCAGGTCCTTGGGGTTCTCTCCGTCTCTCTCTGCATAAACCTAACTATCAAGGAGATATTCTGCCGTGCATCATTTTTGAAGGGACTATAAGACTTGACCCTGTAAAATGCTGATCAGCCCTGTTGAGATGCAGGCTTGTTTGGCAAAACAGGATTGGGCCTGCATGCACATCGCTGTCACTGTCACAGAGCTAAATCACTGTGATGCCTGTGTTCATAGAGTTGCAACTCTTTAAAATCCATACCTCCCTTTTTCATAGCCCCTTGAAGGAATATTCAGTGTTGTTTATTTGCAAATGCTTCTGTTTAGGTTGTGATTTGGAAGAGGAAGGGGGGGGGCTGGGAGAAACATTTTTTATAGTGAGATTTAGCTCCAGTGAGGGATTTCTGTTTATTTTTTTAAAACTCAAGAGGAATTTCATTTGTCTCATTGAAAGAGCAGATCCTCCATTGCAAACTAACAGCTTTCCTCTGTCTCCAGGAGAAGCTGTTAGTGAAAGAAGCACGTTAAATAAGTCTATCAGTCACATTGACTATTGTTTGTGAGAGCCAAGGCTTTCAATGCGTATAGTCCAACCTTTACATTCAAGCAATTTATTAGGATGATTATTTCTGTGCTCTCTCACTCATCATCCTCTTCACCCCATAAAGAATGAAAAATGGAAAGCGATGGCATTTTCTTCTCTTGGCAAATAGGAATGTGTACTGGTGTCAGGTCTCCTCTGTCTGAGGGCAAAGGCTTATGGAATATAAATAAAATAACTCTTTAGGCCTGGAGCCTCAGCTGCAGCCCGAAAGCGTTCTACACCTCTGATGCTGGGGTGGGACAAAGATGGGCAACTCATCCGTTCTCCCAGTCCTGGAGCTGCTGTGCATGGGTACAGTGCCCGACAGTAAGTTAGAGCAACCTGAAGGCTGCTCTAATTTGTGCACGATATCTATAGCCCCCAAAGGCCATTTTTGACAGGCATGCCCACTTCCTTCTACTATACCTCCTCCCCTTGTAGAAGCGCTTCATAGGGTGTCTACATCATCCAACGCTCCTCCATGGAGGGAAAATCCTCCTTTGTGTAGCCAGATGAGCCTAGCGTAGGGAGCTCCACACTGTTGGCATGGCACAATTGCTAATGAGGGAAGGATTCGTCCTCAATAGCGTGTGTCTCTGCTCTTTCCGCCCTTTTCTTTTTTCCCCTTTGGACTATCCTACCGAACTGGTGAGAGACAGGGCGAGCTGGGCAGAGGAAGAGGCAGAAACCCAGCAGTCTCTTCAGTCCTACTGGGCTGGGAAGGGGCCATCTGAAGAAGTGGGTTGTGCCCGCGAAAGTTCATACTATCATCTACATGTTTTGTTAGCCTTTAAGGTGCTGCTAGACTATTCATTCTTGTTTATGTTTTTTGAAAATAACATTGACTGCAAAGTTCTATTAGATATATCAAGTATCCTATAGATACTTTTTGCTAAACTAGCAAAGTACAACTGTTTGCTAAATTCTCTAGCTTCTTGGAATACAGAGTCCGAATAGTTTAATTCCTATTAAAGTCTATTCTCTTCCATAAGGGAAGGAGGGACCTTGTTTTGTCTAGCTGGGATCACAGAGGGCTTCTGCTACAACCTGACTCTGCCTGTTTGTATGCTGACAAGGGTGAGAGTGTATTCCTCAGAGATGAAGAGTGGGTCAGCCAGTCTAGTTAACCTCCTTTATCTGCCTCACCCTCCCAGCTGTAGGCAAGCAGTAGAAAATCCATACTCTTTCAGCACAAGTCTCAAAACTAGCCGTGGACAGCATTTAACTGTTCCATTTGTGGATCATCCGGTTTCTGATAAATTCTGCCAACCTAAAGGTCATTGTGGTGTCAATCATTTGAATATAGAACTTCTTTTTAAAAAAGAAGCCATGAAATAATTCTGGCTGGATTGGATCAAGCTATGGAGTGTTTAAAATAAAACTATGTCATTGAGAACTTAATACTGGTAATTTTAGGGTTAAACTACTTTGCTTTATAATAAAACAATGCCTTCTGCAATTTGGAAGACAGTCCATTAGTCACATAAAGGATGAGTAACTCTCATTTCCTATATTGGTCAGTGGGGGAGGGCTAAAATAGGATACCCATGCTGATGCTAAAATAATGCAATCCCATAAAACAAATTAGGTTTTAGATAGACTAACCATAGCTTCAATATTCCTACTTTCTTGTCCTTTGGATAGTGAGTACAATTGTATTTATTTGTTTTTTTAAAGATTATCTTAAAAAATATTATATACATCCTTGGAAAATCTGGTCCATTTCTGGCCTATTTAACTAATCATTAGCTGTAATTAAATCTTTTTAAAAGAGTATTGCAGTATTCTGTTTTGAAATATAAATAATGATAAACGGTGTATGAATTTTCTGCTAATGCCATGCCATTCCACATCAGCACCATAGCAGCACAACCTTTGGTAGCTAGCCATCAACCCACATATTTTGACTTTCTAGGAAAAGTACTGTGTGATATTAAAACATTATATACTAACTAGCCAATTAGCCTGTCATAAGACTGGATTTTCAGGTCTCTCCTCCATGTCGGTCTTCTCTCCTGAGCCTCCGGTCTCTCGCTCCGTCTCTCTCTCTCTCTCCTCCTCCTCCTACTGCCTCCCCCCCTCTCTCTCTCAGCTCTCCTCCGCCTCCTGCCTCTCTGTCTGTCTCTCTCTTTCTCTTCTCCTCCCCCTCCTGCCTCTGACTCCGGGGACGGCAGAGCCCAAATGGCCGTTTGGGCTCCGCACTCCTTGTGCTGCATGGGGAGCGTGGAGCCCAAACGGTCACTTGCGGCACTTGCTCCCACTCAGCGGCCAGGATGAGCAGCACAGAAGTCAGTTGAGTGCCACGGAGGGAGACGAAGGGGGGAAGGGCGGGGCGTTGACGTTCACAGCCAGGGGGTGGGGCCTAGAGCTGCTGTCACACTGCACATCACCGCCCTGCCCCCCTTCACCTCCCGCCGTGGTGCTCGGCCGACTTTTACGTCGCTCAGCCGGGCTGCTGTGGGGGTGCAAACGGCCAGTTGGGCCCCGTGCTCCCCATGCAGCACGGACCGCCCAGAGGGAACAGCCAGCATTTCAGCAACAGCATCGCCCAGAGGGAACAGCCAGCATTTCAGAGTTACAGACTCAGACATTGGGCTACTATATATATGATTTAATCTCCAAGTCCCATGTTTTTTATTGAACAAGTTTCCTTACCTACTTTCTTCCTCTAGAGATTCAGTTATCTGAACTTTTGCATTTCCCACCCCTCCTATATGTGCTTCATTTTTTACAAGGAACTCTATAAAGTTATGAAAGGTGCTAGACTGAGAGCCCTAGAGACTTAAAACCTCTTTCATCCACAGAAATACCTGTACTGCAGATATTGACAGTTGTAAATATCTTTTCACCTGAGCTTCCAGTATTCTTCAACCCTGACCTGGAGACACCTCCTCTGCAAGTGAGAGAATAATTTTGTCTTCATGTCCATTTAAGCGGGGTGTGGTGTCTCTTGGACCTTCGAGGTGTTTGCTGCCCTAGCAGTGGTTTGAGATACTCCCCTCACCCCACCTTGAAATATTCCAACATGCAGCTTTTTGAGCAAAAGCGTGAACAAAGGGCAAATCTGGCTCCTTTCGAAGCAGTGTTCCACCATGTATTGCACCAATAAAACTTGAAAAACACCCAATGCTTCTCCATGTATGTTTGGGAGGGGAGAGCAGTTCCATGCTAGTGAAGAGATAAGTGGGGATGTTCTTCCTTGAAAAATTTCTCCATTAATGTATCAAATGATTAAAAATCCTCTGCCCTAGGCAATGTATAAACAGATACATTAAAAATCACACTAATTTGAGAAAGGGCTGTTCTACATTAGTTGGCCTCTTGCTGGGATTTCCTTGACACTTTATGGCTTAAAAAATAGTTGCAGGAGCTACCGCTGCAGTATTGTTTGTTGGAATGTAATGGAGGAACAGGAAAGGGACCAAAAATAGAACCTAATTTTCACAAGAGTACAGTGTGCAGAATCCAGGAGAGGGTCTGTTGAGAGCCTTGCAGTGGAGAGCTCACCTAGAGCCTTGGATACTAATGAAAAACCAAATATTTTTGGCTGATCAGGGAAGCTATTTTTCACAGCCTGTAAACAAAGCATAATAATCAACCCCCCACACTTCCACTTATTTCCAGGCATTTCTCGAATGGTCACTAGTCTCAAGGTGTGACCTTTAGTTTTTGGATAGAAAAGATGTTCCTTTTTATTGGATCTCAATTGAAATTGCAAGGTAATAACTTGGGGTATGTCTACACTACCCTCCTAGTTCGAACTAGGAGGGTAATGTAGGCATACCGCACTTGCAAATGAAGCCCGGGATTTGAATTTCCCGGGCGTCATTTGCATAAGCCGGGCGCCGCCATTTTTAAATCCCGGCTCGTTCGAACCCCGTGCGCGGCTACGCGCGGCACGGACTAGGTAGTTCGGAATAGGCTTCCTAGTCCGAACTACCGTTACTCCTCATTCCACGAGGAGTAACGGTAGTTCGGACTAGGAAGCCTAGTCCGAACTACCTAGTCCGTGCCGCGCGTAGCCACGCGGCACGGGGTTCGAACGAGCCGGGATTTAAAAATGGCGGCGCCCGTCTTATGCAAATGAAGCCCGGGAAATTCAAATCCCAGGCTTCATTTGCAAGTGCGGTATGCCTACATTACCCTCCTAGTTCGAACTAGGAGGGTAGTGTAGACATACCCTTGGAGAGGCAAGAAGATACATCTATATCCCAGGATTTGTACAGAGAAAGAAGACACCTTATTTGAGTTTATCAGAGCCCGCAAGTAATCGCTAAAGGGTACAGACGCATCTTTGCCAAATAGCAGTAAAATTAAAGCAAGTTTAATTGAAATGAATCCATCAGTCAATTACTGCATTTCCTTTTTAAAGCCTTTTTTCCTATAGTCTTAAGTACAGTTATCGTCTATCTATTTTTCATTAGTAAAAAGCAAATGACCACAGCTAGGACTGCATGAAGAAATGAGATCTCTTCTTCCTGCATGTGAAAAAGCATGTTACCTACGTAAGAACAAAGCGAAGGAGATAGATCCTCCAAGCTGCTGCTACAGGGAGTAAAACAGTGGCTAAAAATAAGCTGAATGCTCAAAGTGGCCTACCCAAGTATTGGGGGGGGGGGGGGGGGGGGGATTTGGGAGGGAGCGGATTAATACATTTGCTGATTATCAATATTAAATTCTGTACTGTTTTCTTCTAAAAGATTATGCTCTTGGTGTACTGCCATGAGGTATAGGCAGCAGGAGAACAAGGACTGTGTATAACGTTCAGTTTGTCAAAACTAAAAAGGAACATGCAAACTACTTGTTCTGCCCCATGTTGCTTTAGCCTTTGATGTCTAAAGGGCTGGCACATTATGTGGAGTTTCCCAGCCTATTGCATACCATGCGCTCCATGTTACTGCGTGGGACAGGACGGCCTAACATAAATATAAGGGTTTATTACTAACTGCTAAGCTGTCATCTTTGTGCAGTAGTGTGAAGAAAAGGAGGAGGGGGAGACATTGGGAAGCTAACTCGCTCCCCCTCTTCTCCCCTCCAATACTAGCACTGGGTTCTTGTGATGTCAAATGAGTAGGAGTTCCACATGGGAGGCAGAGGCGGGTGGATGGGGGCTGACATTTTCAGAATGTGTTGCTTATGTTCCCGGTATTTCACGTGTGCCTACTCACGGTATTTACAGGGGCAGCCCCTGTGTGATAGAAACATGTTTTAAATGAATCTCTATTCTTTGAACTGCTTAAAGCAAGAACCTATTCAGCAGTTCACAGCGGTTCTTTGTGTGACAGATTTTGTAGCTCTGCAGGCACAGAGAAGCTGCTTCAGTGAAATGTGTGAGATTGTGGTTAGGATCCCAATATATTGAAAATATGAGCCGGTGAGCCAGGGCACTTGCCTTTGGCTAATCTCTAGAACAAACTACATACTGCACACCCCATCTGCACACCTCTATCAATGCAGCAGATCAGCTAAAACCAAATAAACTGTGGAGGACACTTGATACGCTACAAAACGTAGTGGACGATGTGTATGGCTTTCCCCTCCATTCAACTTAGGGGAGGGGTTGGTCGGCTGCATTTAAAAAAAATGACCGTGGTCATTCAAGTGTTGAGCAAAGAAGAAAAGGCTTGACTTTTTATGTTCATATTAGCAAGAGGATAAACCCTGGCTACCAAGAAGAGAATGTCATAACTTCATGTCAATTTCCAAACTGAAGGGTTAGGGGGCGTAGCTAGTAAAATGAGTCCCTGTGTATGTTACGTGATTTCAGTCATCTCCCTGAGTCATACATCTCAGGAACATCTGTTGTTGTTGTCCTCACTTTCAATTATGTTTTCCACTCCCCCATATTTCCCAGGGGACACAAAGGGTCGGGAGCAAGCTGAAAATGGGCCTCCGCCCTAATGTAATCAATATAGTGACAAACCTAATAAAAGAATCTCTGTCCTCTTGAAATCTCAGTGCACTTTGGAAGGTACGTTCCTAAAGGCTTTGACAAGGATGCTGATGTGGATGTCCTTAGGAGCGGGAGGAAGTTGTACAAGGGTGAGGAGATATCAGTAAGCGGCGGAGGATACTCTCCGCTCCATTAAGATTTGAGAGGTCAAAGCCAATGATCTTTTCTTGTATTTCAACATTAAATGAACCTTTAATAGCCATCCCTCTGCCTCTAAAACGGAAGCATTTCCAGCAGAACTGCTTATCACTTCAGACCTCTCAGCCTGCCAGCTTTTACATCATAGAGGGTAGTAAAGTAAAATTCCTATTGCACTATGATCCTTTAGACATTGGTTCAGTGGATTAGAAAGCATCCCGAGGCCTGAGACACATTGTACGTCCAGAACATAAAACTGTTGCCCCCAAGCGGGTCATTTGTACTGGGGCTTTCACACATGAGATATATGTCCCAAGCCACTTTGATTCCCTGTAATGGCTTTATATTTTATTCTGAATTGCCTCTTCCTGGAAACATATACAATAGATCACCTGCTGTACCAGTTAGTGACCCTTCTGGAGATGGAAGGGGAAGCCTTCTAGGATTTATCTACTGTCCTAGCTAGTTTTTGTGCCCTAGAAAGTTTTTTTCACCCTTCTAAGTCTGTGTCTGTCTGAATTTGCTGAGTGGTTTCTTCTGCTTCAGCTGCCTCCATAGCCTGTTCCATACAACACACACAAGGACAAAGCTTGTATGTGGTCTCTATTTTTGTGCCCTTCTCTTCTTGAGGCAGTTGCCTTCCTGAGGTGTTTTTTTAGGACCACTTTCACTATGCTCAGATTTCTTTACCTCACTAGCAAGTGTATGTTCTTTTCCAATCATCCTAACTTCTCCATACTATTGCAGTCTTAGAAGCCCTTTGATTTGAGCTTTTCCCAGCTTCCAATATTGCTTTTGTTTTTGCTCTAACCGCAACCCAATTTCTTTACATGATCTCCTTTCCCTTTTGATGTACACTTCAGGATGAATGGGAACTACGTTAGTGTCAAATAACATATCATGTAGAAGTCTTAAAGGCTGGTAAATTATTTTCTGTATACCCAGGAATTTTTTTGCCAACGCAAAATATAGTTCAAGAAACTACCACATCCTACTGAAAACCTCTATTCCTTTTGCTTTGACTAGCAATAATCTTTCAACTCTTTGGAGAAGTTTAACCAGTTCCTTCTCTTCATTCTGGAGCAATTACAGCTAAGTCCTTTAACTTGGAAGCATGCTGTTTCTGAATTTCACTTTGAATTACTAAGGCTTTTCTGTGCAAGAATTTTCATAAATTGCCCTGGAAATGTAAATAGTGGAGCAAAGCTGCCTTATTCTACCCATTAATCCTGCAATTACATGCTGTAGCATCTTTTTAGTTTTTTAATATGAATTTAAAACCCCTTTTCTGCCACCCCCACACATAACCAGTGCCCTAAGAATTATGGAAATGCCCGTAAAATCCAGGTTTTTGAAATCTACATGCCAGGCTTTGTAATTATGTCCTACTACTTTTCACTACTTCTCTTTAATAGGCTCCAAGCAATACAATATTTCATTAGTTCATTTGCAAATGGTTTCTCGAAGGGTCACATAACCCACATGAATCATGTCTACATACATCAATCAGTTGCAAGCATAATTAAACCTGGCTGAAAAAATGCTACCCTGTCTCACTCCAATGTCTCAGTATTTAATATTTCTGACATCGACTTCATTGCTGAGGACAGAAATGCCGGTTTTATCTGTTGTGACATCTTGCATTTACCATCCTGGCTATAATGATACCAATAAGATTCCACTTTTTCCAGACATGCTAAACCTCACAGGCCTGAACAATTACAACTCTCACATTCTAGCTAGTTTAATTTTTAGCGTAGCAATAACTACCATGATTTGAACTTACAGAAAACAATAATAAAATGTGCTTTGTTGTATGAACTATTTAAAAATGTATTTAATTGCAATTCAAATACCATGGTACTATTGATCCTCCAGTACTGTAAAAATCTACTTTCCTTTTTCTCTCGTTTCCTATGTCTACATAGACCACAGTGGAGCAGCTGAGATTTTGACTCAGGTAGAGCCATGGTAAACAGCCAGTTCTTTCTTAAACCCAATTTTATTAAACATAATTCTTCCTATTACATAGGCTAAATAGCCAGATGATTGCAAAACTCTCCATCTCCCACTGAGCTGTGAGGGAAGATACCACATTCAACGGTGCTAAACCTGCAGCTTCTCACCTATTAGAAATTGTGCTTTTCATTTGTCCACTTCATATTTGCACCATGCTAGAAAGAAGTTCTGACTAAAATCCTGGATCCAAAAGACTCCCCTAATTTTGGTCAGGTGGGGGATTCACAATATGAAGCTGGAGCAAAGTACACATTTTGGAAATAGCTCCCACTTTTGGAATAAACAGACTCCAAAACCTGGATCAAAAGACAGCTGGCACACTGGTGTTTGAAAGCTGAAACTCAGTTTTGATCCCCTGGCACCTCTGTTCATTGTGTACAATTTCACACCTGAGTGCACAAACACACTCGCTCACTCAGTGACTGTTCCTTGCAAATCAGTATTTCTTTTCTGTATTGTAATCTGGACAACACATTGACTTCAAGCAGGAAAGGGAATTTTACAAGAATCATAACATAACGTAGACTTGGTTTCCATTTCTTTACAACACATTTTCATGGAGCGTCTGCTATTCAGCTTTTCTCATGGTTTCATCAATGAGATGACTCTCCAGTACAGCCGGTGAATTAAGAAGTGACATCACTGATTTTAATTGCACTTTATATGATATGTTATTAAGGTATCTGTTATGAATGGTGTACTACCTGCTTCACCAGAGAAAAGATGGAGGTTGTGCCATCACTGTTGTAGGCTCTGTGGCAACACACGAGTATAGTCTTTGTATTCATCTCCTAGAACCGTAGCAGTATATGACAGCAGAATATACAAAGGCACAGCATTGTGTAAAACTTACCTGAGTCTCAAGAAACATTTCTTCTTGTAATGAGGAAGCTCAATGGTTGTGTCTGTCCCTTTTCTCTACTGCCACAGAATAGATTTTGTTTTATTTCTTGCCCGTCTCACATCTTCTGTATCAAGCCAAAGCGCATTAGGGAGTGATGTGAGCTCTTGTTTGTTTCTCTATAATTATAGCCCGGAAAAAAACTGAAAGTATTGCGTAGGAGGAAACCATGACAGCCACAAGCTTCCACTACGTAGCAATCACGTGCCTCACTTTGTGGGTAATAGTTGGGAACTTCCAATTCTGCCGCCGTGTGCTTGTATTGTAAAACTGAAATGAAATCACACTGGCTGAACCATTGTGAGAATGCGAGAATTGCCCTACAGCGGTCCATCTAATGCAGTTACCTATCTCAGACAGCACAGTGATAGGCAGATAGGAGACAATCTGCCCCCAGAGAAAATTTCCTCCTACACTGAGAAGTTGCCTCTTGGCTGTTTTTCCCATCATTCTTGTTTGTCTTTTCAGCCATAGATTTCCCCAAATGTTTGTTCCTCAATTAACAAACAGAACCAAACAGAACCAAGAGAGAAGTTCAATACTGATCATGGAATTATGGGTACAAGGGACCCAGATTCGATAATGGTATTTTCAATTGGCCATTATTGTTGTTTCGTCCATGGTAGTGTCCTTAATATGATCAGCACTTTCCAGAGATTCAAGAACAGATCGGAATCACAATAACAGCACAGACTGTAAGCTCTTTGTGGCAGGGTCCATCTGTTCGTGCTGGGTTTGTACAGTGCCTGGCAGAATGGGGTCATGGTTTTGGACTTGGTCTGCAAGGCACCATGGTAATATCAATAATAATTACGACTGCTGATAAAGTATGGTTGCTGCCTGGAGGAGTTCACAGTCTAAACATGGATGGACAGGCAAGTGTATGAGTTAGGAAAACAGAATAACAAATTTGGTAAGACTCGCAATGGGCAGCATTACAGAACTGGGCATTTGCAAAAGATGCAGTGAAGAGGGACGAGTGTTTGCAGATGATTTCAGCACTTGACCTGAAGCTTGATAAGTGTGTGTTTGTGGCAGGAGGGAAGGGAGAAAAGTATTTATGTAGGGACCTAAAGAAAGTGACTTGTAGATACTGGATAAGGAGTCTATGGGAAGAATGTGATCAAAATAATGGGACAGAAAATATTTACTTTTATTAGCAATGTGCATGTCTGAGAGGGCAGAAATGTGGGCATTTAAGTAGGCAGGTAAAGATAACAATGTGTGAGCAGGAGATCCAGCCGTGGGAATGGGAAGAAAAGGGCAGATGGTAAGGAGCAAGAATCAGGAATATGAAATTTCAGAGTGAGCTATTGCCATTCTGCAACATCCATTCTGTGTAACCTTTTTTCGAAAAAACTTCCCCTACATCTAGATTGCTGCCGCATCCTTTTGAAAGTAAATCAAAAGAACGTGGCAGTTTTTTCAACTGCAGAAAACCTTGTTTTATGAAGAATAATGCCTTTTTTCGAAAGTGCTCTTTCAAAAAAAGGCGCTATGTAATGCAAACTGTGCTTTTTTGAAAGAGAACATCCAAACTGCCTGGGTGCTCTCTTTCGAAATAGCGGCTTGCTGGTTGTAGTCTAGACGCTCTTTTTCGAAAGTGGCTTTTTCAAAAGTATCTTTTGAAAAAGCCTCTTTTGAAAGAGGCTCGCAGTCTAAACATAGCCCTAGTGTCTGAATTCATTTTCAGTCAAATCCAGCCGTCCTCTCTGAGATTTCTTCCCGGTCAATTTCTTATAGCAATCTAGCCCATATAGGTAGTTTCAGGTTAGAAAGAAACTGTAACATAAACAGTATAATGCAAAATAGTACTTACTTTGCATTTCTTTACAGCAGCATTGCACAGTGGTTCTGCCATCCAGCCTTTCCCAGTAGGTGGACTTCCAGCTATTTCACTCTCTGATTTTTGTCATGAGTCTTGCGGCGTTCCCCTTAAAATGAGGTGGGCAATGGATTACTATTCAGAACATGTTATTGGTTCCCTCTGACTTCCCTTTAATGGTGGTGTCAGAATAGCTTTAACATGCACAATTCTTGGGAAATGAGGACCCCGAATAAAGTGGATCAGAAGGAAAGGGTAACAGGAATCAAGAATAAAAATGGGCTTGGAGGAACAAAAGTGGCATCTGATAGTGACTACAAAGTTAAAGTGATTATATGGCTTGCTCATCAGGATCTCTCACAACGCCTTGGACTCTGGACATTCCCTTAATGAGAAGAAGTATGTTAATAAAGGCAGCAGTAGGATTTACTCTTCATATTCCTTGGAAAGTACCATGGATCTTTAAGGGAAAATGGTAGCAGAATCCTATCTCATTGGAAAGATGAATCAATCACTACACTTCATTTTTTTAAATTTAAAAGAGTGATATAATGGAAAGAGACAAACGAGAAACCATGACTTTGAGACCTTATCAAGGTAGATTATGACTGAGAAAATGCAAGTCCCACTAGAAACCATTGCAAAACAGATGGGTTTAAAATTATTTTAAGGTAGAGAAAGAGAGAGAATGTACCTTTAAAAAATTAGGAGCTGTTTGATTTTCACTGGGTTCTAACTGGGCTTGCGTTATTAGCATAGGACTTGATGGGAAATCCAGTGCTAGTACTGATTGAAGATGGCAACCTTCATGAGAGAGAGGATGAGTTTTTTACATGGAAAAGGTGGGTATTTTGAACCATTATTTTTAAAATAAGCAATGTACATATTTAGTCTTACGAGCTAATCAAACAGTTAGACAAATGTACTTTATGTATGTGAGCCGTTACGTTGTGTTCACCTGTCTAGGTGTTTTCAGGAGCATGGCCTTTTTTAGTAAATATTTTCTGTTCTCTGAGCTATTACAGAAAAATCACTGTAGTTTTCCTTTAACATCCACTTGTATGCTCATCAGAAACAAAGGAATCTCATTTACTACGTGTCATAATACCCTCCAAATCTAGCTGAGAATAAAAGGCAACAGCTTTTTAGGTAGTCCATTTTTGAAGTGAAAAACACCACATTCTTGGTTCACATCTCCAGTCCATTGGAATAAAGATTTTAGTGAGGTTCCCCCTACAATGAGGCATGGTAAGGAAATTTTATTTTTGACTCTTTGGCTCAGAGTCAGAAGCTTCAGTGAAGCATTCTGACCTTCCTCAGCTGCACGTGAATAAGAGATCTTTTGGAAATATTCCTCAATCCCCTACTGTGCCAGGGAAATGTGGGTGTTCTCCTTAAAGTCCTGCTTCTACATTACTTGAATTGCAAAAAATCAACAGTTATTGAACAAATATCTCAAAGTGTTATAGGACATATAGGGAGGGCAGTGCTCAATGAACTTATAGACCAGAACATGAAGGCCAGTGAGGCCTAACTAAATCCAGTGAGGCCTACTTAAATCCAGTGAGGCCTACATTTTCAAAGTTGACTTGCAATTGCTTCCCTTGGGCTTCATTTTCAGAGAACTGTTGCTCAGCATTTCTTGGAAACAACTTCTTGAAGATGGATGCTCAGAATAATCAGTCCTCTATGGGAAAATGGTGAATGTGACAGGATAACCCAAGATTCATCTGAACTGCAGCTGGGAGTGTGCGTTCCAGCTCAGCTACAAAGACAGACTAGCTCTGTA
Organism: Pelodiscus sinensis; assembly: GCF_049634645.1. Classification (NCBI taxonomy): domain Eukaryota; kingdom Metazoa; phylum Chordata; order Testudines; family Trionychidae; genus Pelodiscus; species Pelodiscus sinensis. The sequence goes on from NC_134718.1 coordinate 13,508,094, forward strand.
ATAACTAATAGTCTAAAAATAGCAGCGTACCTGGGGGCAGCATAAGCAATAGCTTGGGTTAGCCCCTAATTACAAACCCATCCAGACTTCATGGGCACATATCAAGTGGCTACTGAGAGCTACCACACACGCCACTCCCAGCTTGCCAGCTACACTGCTATTTTTAGTGTGCTAGCCCAGGCTGAGTAAGCATATGTCCTGTCTACCTGAGCTCCCAGATGCAGTGTAGATGTGCCGATACACACAACTGATACCGATTATTCCTTGATTTTCATTGCCCCATGGGGAAGGAAATGCAATGAGTAGGTGAAGCTCTTGAGAAGTGAGCATAAATTGGATAAGCTCTGTCACTTCTAATAATGTAAGGTGTTATCAGTTACCTAGGTAAAGAAATACTTTACAGCACAGGGTTTTTAAACTGATAATGTCACTTGAACAGCTGCAAAGCATGCATCATTGGGGTGAAGATGGATTCCATAATAGAAAAATTAGAGAATTGTGAGTCTGGTCCTGATTGAGAAGAACATCTGTAGTGCATACGAATCAGGCAGTTTCCCTTTAAATAGTCTGGAAATTGTCTGGTTGGCCTCTCTCTTCTGTTGCACCAACCAGAACCTAAAAGAGGAGCAGTTTATATATGTAGCTAAGACTTGTATATTAGTTTCTACAGAGGTTTTGACTGGAATCCAGTGGTGATCTCCCAGTTGAGGCTCCATCCTATTTCTGATGCTCTGTAGAGTGCACAGACAGCTCACGATTTCTCTTCAGAAAATCCCCCAAGCACAGGTTCATTGTAACCAAAACTGTTGGTGAGATGGTGTTGGGTTTGAGGGAAATCAGATATTTTTGGTTAAATTTTTTTTTATTTAGTTGGACTGAAAAGTTTTGATAGTTAAACCAAACCTCTTTGCTTGTTAAAACATTAGTAAATATACAAATCTTTAAAGGAAAAAGTGTGACAGTCAAAATGAAATGACCCAAACTCATTTTTTTTCAGATTATGAAAGTTTTTGTGATGTTGACTTTTTTCACCTTGGTTCAAGAGAGGAAAAGATTTCAAAGGTCAAAAACTCTCCTGGAACAGTACAACTGTTTCTGCTCTACTCTGCATAAAACCCACTGAAGGAACCACTTTATGTATTTTCCTGAATTGGGGTGAACTTGGGTCTCAGGAAAGAATTTAAGAGGGTTTCCCAGGAATGACAATGGCATACGCACTATTGGCTCCTTCCATCACAGGTTATCATTTCCCTCTCTTCATGCAGATGCCAAAAAGGCTTTTATGAAAGTGGACCAATATTGGATTTGCTTGAGAACCAGTTAGGTGTTAGGGTCAAATTCTACTCCCAATGAAGTCAAAGGGAAAGTTCCTCCTGACATCAGGGAAAACAAGATTTGGCCCACAGCAATGGCAGTACTGTGGATTAGACAAAATAAATGAAGTGAATTCAACAGTTCTTCTGTCACTTTGTACTCCACCTCTTTCAACCACATATTATGCTTTAAACCGCTGCTTAATCTGTCTGAGCTTGGTTTGTCAGGAAACAGGCACAGACCGTACAGGGCCAACCTACAGGGCAACTTAAAAATATGCAGGCAGCCAGTTTCTCCTTTTTTATTTATAGAACTATTTCCTGATAGCACCAATGATGAAATAGACCACTGTATATTTAAAACAGGGGGAGGAGCCACCCTCTATTTTGTGTAGTGGAACAGATAAGTGGGAAATTGTTTTGAAGAAGTGGGAAATTACAGTAGAAGTAAAATTTCTCATGGTTTTTTACACTATTCATCTAGAGAATGTGTGTGTTTTTTTGAGAGGGGGATTACACAAGAATCTACTGAAACGCAAAATAAGCTGCTGAGTTGTGGGGGGATTTTTTTAGGAGTAGGAATTGACAAGAGTAATTGGTACCAAAGAGAAATTACACCAGCGACACTTTCTTGTCAAGATGCTAAGCTAACATGAAATTAATGTCACAAAATATAGCTTTGAAAATGCACAAGTGGTGTTTATTGTTGAGAGCAGACAGATTTTTTTTTTTTTTAATATACAGGAACTGTAAAAGTTTTAAAATAAGTACTGCCCTTCCCATGAGAGCTGTTACACTGCAGGACTGTAAACCAAAATGTGACTCAAGTAGATTGAGCTATGATTAATACTTCCAGTTGTTAATGGTGAAATGGGCTAGGCCTATTTTTCACCACTCGCTTGGAATTCTCTGCTTTTAAAAAGGACATTGTAAAGGCTGGGTACTTTACTTTTTTAGTTTTTTGAACACTTTGTGAGGATGGTGAATTATTGTCAAAGGGAGACTGGTACATGATTTTAGTGATGGTGTTTCTGCACTTTGTTTGGTGGAGTATTATCATGAAGCTATGCCAAGGGCTCTTAGAGAATATAAGCAGGCATCCCCCTTTTTAAAAATGTGGATGTGTCTTCATATCACACTTTCTCCTTGAAGTTTATAACCACTCAGAAGCTTAACACTAAAATTTGTTGCCTCAGTGCCAACCTTTCCCCTATTTAGGCACTGGATTGTTAATGTGGGTTTACTCAGCGGTGTGGGGCCATTGGTTTTGTGGTTGTTATTAAACAGAAAAGCAATATGTTTTAGGGGAAAGGGACGAGGAGCCAGGAGAGGAAGGCCACATAAAATTTGACAGGATGGGAAAACTTTCTGAGCTAGCTGAGGAGCGGTGAGCAATCCACCGTTAAAGCACAGACTTATGGGTAGGCAGCTAGGAGATCAGCATGGTTTGAACGACCAAAAGCCCAGCAGTTGATTGGAATGTTAAAGGCCCACAAAATGTAGGTCTATTGAGCTGCTTTTCAGCCCTTGCTGGTTGCTATTGGAGAAGTGGCCACTGGGAGTAGCTGCAATAATAGAGACACTAGTATGATGGGAGTTTGGCTGTAATACACCTAGGATAGTGGATAAACAATGGTAAAAATGGTGGATTTCAGATTACTAAGGGACTAGAAGCAATGCCTGTGACACTTGTCTTAACCTCCCCTACAGCACTTGTCGGTTTGAAACAAGATTTTTCTGTGGGTGGGACTTGCTTTGGCCTTTATAGGGTACTGCTTCCCTGTGCCACTGGTGGTGCTTTGGTTACAGATCCACAAAAAGCACACTGGTGTAGGCACCTGTGCCACACGCAGAGAGTCTAGTGCTACCCTCTATTTTTCAGTCAGGTTGCTCCTTTTGCCAGCTGCATCCATGGTATACTAAGATGTTAGAATGACGTGGTGCAATACAGACCCAGTGGAACTTTGGACACCATGAAAACTGGTCTTGCTGAAACAAGTCCTAGCAGATGGCCGCACGAGAGTCTGTAGGCCCTGCTGGGTAAAAAGTTGCTCTTAGAACATGGGTTGTTGAACTCTGCAACAAAAAGAGAGCCAAGGGTCATGAGCACCATGCTCTTGCCATGTTGCTAAATGGGTGAGAAGTCCCTAGCTAGATGCCAAGTAGATGGGAGAGGAAATTCTAGCAAGACTATTCTTGTTAAGACATAGGGTGAGAATCTCTGCTTTGAAAAGTGACTTGCAGTTATAATTTTGGTGTTCAAACACATTTACTTTTATTGGCTTAAGTTTAGAATATTTGGTCTGGAAGTGCAAGGAAACAGTGTTTTTGTGAGTTCACAGAGAAATTTAAAATTTATATTTATTTACAGTTTTTGGAGACGGTTTATGTTCTGTTCTTTCTGAATTATGCCTTTTTCATCTGGTGCATGAGAGAGATGTCTTTACTTTTACTATTAATTGAAGCGTGACACAAAGAGGAAGGAAATAGTTAAAAAAGGCATCTACAGCACCCTTGCATCTGATTTGGGGCTTCCCAAGGTTAGCCCATGCTTGCTTACCATAGCTTGTTTCATACTGAATAAATTCATCCAGAAAGGTTGTGACCAAGAAGGGGGAATTTTGTTCTCAGATATATATTTTTGTACGTGAAAGGAAAAAAACACTTTTATTTTTGTATTTATAAAACCAGGGATGCTAAGATGGAAATGAAATTAGATCCAATTCTGTGAGTTAGATATAATTGAAAATACTGTACATTTTCTATGTGCTAGGTAAACATACAGTCTATGTCTTCTTTAAAATTGAGTAATTAGCTTAAAGCTGTAACTAATCTGGCCTGAAAAGGAAAGTGGAAACTCTTGAAAGCAATAATAGGTAGGATTTTTAAGAGCCTAAGTGATTTAGAAGCCTTAATCCAACTGAAAGTCAATGGGATTTGCTTCTTCAGGTGTTTAATCACTTATGACAATCACTCCCAGAAATAGCACAACTTCAGCAGCATGGATTTTAGATCAGACCTAATTTTCAACATTGTCTATGATCTCTGAATGCATATTTGATTCTCTTTTAGAAAGTTTATACCTTTTCCAGATATATTTGGAAAATAGTTTTCTCTGTTGAGCATTGCTTTTACAGGTTTCCCAGCCACGTACATGGTCTTCAAAACAGTTGTGCTACAGGGGCAAGATAAATGAATAAAGTATGAAGGTAAAAAAATCTGTGCTCAGTCGTAGGAGGAATAGGAACAAGTTTCTCCTACTGGCTTTGCCACAGACTTGCCTTCCCTTTCATCTCTAGAAGAATAGCTCTTGTTAGAATATGGCTTGGATGAATCATTTTAACTAATGGGATGTTAAAATTGACCTCACAAGCATTATATAGAGGGACAGGTTGATTCAGCTCATCATACTTATTCTTATGGTTTTCATGTGAACAACTCATAACCAGCTGAGAAAGTTAAATGCTTCTAGTCCCTGTCTACACTAAGTACAAAGTCATGTGTAATATCCTGTTTCTTAATGGCCTGGCTTTCTAGTGCACTTATGGCCTAACCATCTGATCTATACAGATTTTGAGCATCTGCAGCTCTCATGCAATATCATAAGATTTGTTGATGCTCAACAGTTCTAAAAATCAGCCTCTAGTCTCCCCCTCTCTCCACCTCAGATTTGCCACGGGTAAAATAGAGCTCATCCATAACAACCTTTTACTGCCGCTCTTACGGTGCTTTTGAAATCACAAGACAAAAAATGAGAAAGACGCACAAAACAGCTGTGAGCTCCAGGGCACGAAGGGATGTTCTCTGCTTTCTCTATGAAGGGCTAGCTCTGGCGAGCTTCATTTTTACTAATTATAATGAAGTGTAACCATAAATCTGTCCACTGAGATTTTTGCAGTAGCTGGAATTGGTTTGGATTGTGTAAACGCCAACAAAATATTATTCATGTACTCATGAAAGGGCACAAGGCTTATGCAGTATATGTCCTTGAGGGTGTGGACAGAGAGGTGGGGTAAAGGTTCTGTCCTAGAGTCCAGGAGCTCTATCATAAGGAGCAAGGACTTTGTCCAAGTGTCCTGCTTTGCTCCTTCCATGGGTGACACAGAGCTGACTTTGCCATGCCTCCCAACCCAGTAGAAGCTCTCATATCTCAGAGCTGCACATTAGCACAGGACCTGAGCCAGCTGGTTCTCTCTGGGCTGGTAGAAGAGAGACATCCCTGAAAGCTTAATGGGTGCGGTGTATTGTGGGACAAGAGTCCTAGGTCTCTGTAAGTCAGAGACCTTTTTTGGAGCTGTGGGGTAGATGAAACATTTAATGCGCTAATCTGAGTTTGTTCATTTCTTGGGTGTAAATATAGAGAGTTTCTCTTGATGGATTTTGCACCTTCCACTCCTGCCCAATAAAAAAGAAAACCGTTTCATGAACCCCAGGATGCTGAGTGATTGCGAGTTTGGGGAGTGGGGAAGGATGGCCACTTGCAAAGGTGATCAGAGAGGTCCTGTTATAATTTCCCAGAGCTGAAAATAGGCTTGTGACTCAGGGTGGGAGTTGGAGACATCATTTATCTTATTTTAGACTAGAAGATTTACCTGGTGTTGCTTGGACCCTTAATTCATTTTTGTGTTTTGAAAATAAAATGAAAATGTACCTGCTTCATTTAAATCAGTGCTTTGGGGTGGGGCTGGGGAGGAGGGGTTTAGTAGGACAACCCCAGCCCTCTTCCACAGCAGCTTGGCGCTAGGTAAGAAGTGCCTCTCCATGGCTGCTGCAGCTCCAGCAGGCACAGTTGAGGGAGGGGTGCATGTCACCTGGCTGAGGCAGGTCCAGGTTCATCTGCTCCCAGATGAAGGGGAACAGCCAGCAATGTTTCCATATGAATTGGGGGAGAGGGGAGGAGAGTGTTGTTCAGCCCCCTCCCTAAAGGGCACTTGGGGGGGTGGGAGGCTCGGGGCTGGGGCTGTCCCAGATGGGAGCACATCCCCAGCCAGCCACTGTCACCTTCCTGGTGATTCTGTCTCTTTTCTGTATGGTTGTGTGAGAAGCAATCCCATTCCAGGCACAGACAGACAAGCTGACAAACTCTCTCAAATAGATAGTTGATAAGTACTCCCTGAGAGCTTGAACCTGGCCCTTGTTGCTGCCAAAGACGGAAAGAAATGTTTTCCTTCCAGATGTTTCCATTGTGAACACTTTCCTTTTCTTTCAGTAAACACTTTGCAGCCTAAGTAGTCCCTAGAGCTCTTTCTGCGAAGAAGTTTTGCATGGAACACTCAGGTTCTTTTGTCACGCTCAGTAGATGCTGTTTGTTCCATCACACAAATCATAACCCAGCAGGTACTTGTCAGAATGGCATTTTGTAAACGGTGGATGCAGCTCTTAGTTCACAGTTCCTGTGCTCCTGCTTCACCCTATGATCAGTGCGAAGCAGGAAGTGATCTAAGGGTTGTGACGCTATAAATGATTTGACCGTGACAACTTGTGTGCAACTCTCATTAACACCAGTGAAAATGTGACTCCTCTGAGCACGGAAGAGAGAGCAGAACTTTGCCCTTACTGACAGACAGTGTTGCACAAAGCATAATGTCCTGCTAGTCACATGAGGACCTCCTGCAGCAGGGCCTGTAACTTGTGGTGTTGCTTTGCTGTACAATAGCATTGCAGGTATGTGCATTGCTGGGGATAGAAAGCTGGGTAAAACATAGCTGTGCTGAAAATGAGCACATCAATTTCATCTTCCATAGTTTTGTGATAAAGGTACTGGGCTGGAGACCAGAGTTCAGTTCATTCCTCTGCTACTGACTCCATGTGTGACCTTGGCCCGATCACTTAGGCCCATATTTTTAAAAGCACAACTGTGCTCAGTGTTGCAATATCTAACTGATTTAGGACCCTAAATCTCATTTTCAAAGGGGATTTAGGCATTTAGGAGCCAACATCTTTGGGGTAGTTGATCTGCTTTAAGCTCCTAAATCAATTACGTCTTGGGACGCTGAGTACAGCAATGCCTTAATATCTTTACAAATTTGTCCCTTACTCTCTCTGTGATCTTCTTTTAACATGGGGTTAATAACACTTCCCTTCACCCAACATTGGCTTATCAGCTTCGTTCCTACCCCAGAGAGTTTACAATCTGTGCTTTTCTGTGTTTCCTATACTAGCACAATGCAGTGTGGATCTTATTGGGAGGCCCTCATGCTATTAGCCATAGTGATTTTGTCCATCAGCTTTTGATCAGGATTCAAAGGGCTGGTGTAAACCTTTGGGCTGCGTCTAGACTGGCAAGCTTTTCCGCAAAAGCAAGTGCTTTTGCGGAAAAACTTGCCAGCTGTCTACACTGGCCACTTGAATTTCTGCAAGAACACTGACGATCTCATGTAAGAAACCAGTGCTTCTTGCGAAAATACTATGCTGCTCCTGTTCAGGCAAAAGTCCTTTTGCGCAAAAGGGCCAGTGTAGACAGCTCAGATTTGTTTTGTGCGAAAATGGCGATCGGGGCTTTTTTGCACAAAAGCGCGTCTAGATTGGCCAAGGATGCTTTTGTGCAAAAGCATCCATGCCAATCGAGACACTTTTTTACGCCAATGCTTTTAACGGAAAAGCTTTTCCATTAAAAGCATTTGCGGAAAATCATGCCAGTCTAGACATAGCCTTAAAGTTCTTAGAGGTTCTGTGTAGCCATCCCTGTCTTTATCCCAAACTATCACAGTCTCCAACATCAGATGCATTGGTTCCCTTTTGACATAGGACAGTCATCGCTAGTACAGGTTGAACCTCTCTAGTCCAGCACCCTTGGGACTTGACTGGTGTGGAACCAGAGAATTTGCCAAACCATGGGAGGTCAATATTGTCTAGTAGCATCACCAACAGTTCCACGGCTTACTGGACTCTTAGAAGACGAGGTAAAACAGAGCTAAATAACGACACAAAACACTGAGAGCCAGGACTGGCGGCTGAAAACAAACTTTATGGGACCATGGAAAATTTGGCCACGCCTATGATAAAGTGGACATCCAGCTACTAAAATCATGCTGGACCAGAGAGTGCCAGACTAGAGAGGTTCAACCTGTAGTGTGTTGTTGCATGAGGTCTCTTCTGTACCAGAATGCACTTGCCCACTCGTCATTAATTTTCAAGACGTGAATATTTCTCTGTTTTCTCCTGATTTGTAAATGTTGGGGAGGGGAAGGGGATGGACGTAAGGTTGTTTACATAGTAATTGCAGGGTAATGGAGTGGTGGGGTGGGAATCAATGTTGATTGTATGGATGGTGTGTGACAGGGAGCTTGCCCTGCATTGGCCCTTTAAGGACCAAAAAAAAAAAAAAACCAGCCTAAGTGAGGGCTGAGAGCAAAGCTCCATCTGAGGCATTTTGTGCTAATAAAGGCCCAGCTGGGGGCTCTATAAAGAAGGACTCCTGACGGGAGAGGGTGAACTGACTGCTGCTCTGGAAAGAGCAGTAGGGACTTTACTGCTAGGGAAGCAGGAGGCTTCCTGGAGGTAGAGCAGTGCTGGGGAAGGAAGGCAGGGCTGGGGAGGCTTGGGCCAACCAGGCTACATGGCCTGAAGCTACTGGGGCTGCAAGGGGCAGCCATGGTAGGCAGGAGCAGACGGTCCACACCCCTTTGCCAGTGATCAGTGGCCATTCCAGACTGCAGTTTGCCCCTGAGGCAGGGACTAGATGAAGACTGGCAGTGGGTCACTGAGGCAAGGTGGATACAGGGCAGCTGGGGGAGGCCTAGCTCAGTGGTTTGAGCACTGTCCTGCTAAACCCAGGGTTGTAAGCTCAGTCTATGAGGGGCCCATTTAGGGATCTGGGGCAAATCTGTCAGGGATGGTACTTGGTCCTGCTGTGAATGCAGGGGACTGGACTTGATGATCGTCAAGGTCCCTTCTAGCTCTATAAGATAGGTATAGCTCCATGTATTTTTATTTCCCTTGGAGAACAACTAGTGGGCCCTTGCGGAGGGGAGGACCTTGGAGTGCACAGTGGAATAAACAACACTCTCCCCCCTCCTCCTCTACCCGCAAGGGGGTGCAGAGAGAGAAGAGTGGGCACTGCCAGGGAGCAGTGTCCTGAAGAGGACTCCATGGTCAAAGGGAAACACAGGGAGACACCAGCTAGAGGGAGGTGTCCAAGCGAGCCAAACGAGCTAATTCCCAGGACTGCCGGCTTATTGTTGTGGGGTAGATGCACAGTGAAAGGGTTGCCTGGATTATGGTAAAGAGGCTCCTGCGCTGATATATATATATATATTTTAAATACAAGAGGATAGAGTTGCCAGATGGTTTCAGAAAAAATACCGAACCCCCCCCCCCCACAAAAACCAATGTGGCCCCTTTAAAAAACACGTGCTGAGGCTTTTTGGCCCTTAGAGGCTGCCAGCGGCTGCCCAGCATCTTGCATACCTGTGCCGGGCCAGATAGCTCCCCTGAAGAACCCGGTAAGCACTAGGGTTGCCAGGCTGCCTCCGTATTGAGTTGAACAGCCCGGGGTTTTTGCCTCCTGGCTGGGGAAAAAGTCAGAAAGTACCAGACATTTTAGGTGTCTGGTATTTTAATTTTTTTTTCGACAGGAAGCGAAAATACTGGACTGTCTGGTTCAATACCAGACACTTGGCAACCCTAGAAGAGGATTACTTGTGTCTCAGTACGTAGAATATGCTGACCAGTTAGGTAGTTTGGGCTACTCCATTGCTTGCTAATAGATGTTTTTTTTAATTACTTGAGTAATTGGGTATATCGGTGCATGCTCTTAGGCTGGATCTACATCTAATATGTTCTGGTTAACTTTTTTCTGTGGGTCAAGAGGGGAATTCCTATCTGACAGGCATGGCCGCAACCTTTTCAGGAAATAACTGTTATCTGGGGATTTCCTTGGTGGAGGAGAAAATGACCTTGCCTATCTTGACACTTCGTCTTGACATTTGTGGGCAGTGTGCCAAATTTAGACGAGTTTATCTCAGTTTTGGATCAGCTCCTTATTCTTGGGCATTTACTGCTCCTTGTAATATGGGCAGAGCAAGTCACTTGAAAATGTATGTAATCACCAGGAGATCACTTGATAGTTGCATGTGAGGTGCATGCTTTGCCTGACACCAAACAACTGCTAGCACAGGGATTTTGAAAAAGCAACCATTCTTCTTAAAATGGGTCATTTGCAGGCATTGACCAGAGCAGTGTATGACACAAAACCTTACTTCCTTTTTTTCAGCTGTCCAAGAGTATGTTTATGTTGCACACTAAGTCCAGGTCTGTAAGACCCAGACTGGTGGATTCGGTGTTTCCAGGTCTGTGCTGGTAAATATACACTGTAAGCCTGGGTTCAGAACTGCAGGTACCAGGTCTCACATCCATACTATACTGCACAGTTTTAGTGGCTTGTGACCACCTTTGCATGGCTTGAACCACAATCTCAACAGAACGGGGCAGGGCTCGGACCTGCCTTCCTCACAGAGTCCTAGGATCTGGTGTGGAGTGCTTGTTAACGTGAGTCAAATTGATTTGTGTGTCCCTAGAAGTGTTTGGATGCAAACCTGAATCAGAGCCCAGGTGTAATACGCAGCCTCCACCTGCCTAGGGAAAGGAATGTGATGATCAGAAGGCAATGCATACGTGAGGCCTCACATATGACCAAAGCAGAAACCGTGAGCAAGAAGGCCTAGCACTGTAAAATTCCAGCCATTCTTAATTCTGTCACTGAACCAGGAGGAAAAGCAATACTTGATGACAAGCACTCAGCCAGGATAGCCTTGAAAGGGGAGCCTTGAAAGCAACTTATCATAGAAGCAACTTATCTTCAGGAGCTTATCACTGTGTCTGAACCTGATGGTGCCACTAGCTACAATTATGTGATCACAAGGCAGCCTAGGGGGGGTTCTTAACTACTGATCAGCTGTAAAACTTCTAAAAGTTTTAGAAGTGTGAAATCTTTTGAGAGCAGCCACCTCAAATCATAAATGACTTCCTCCAGTCCCTTCCTGGGAAGATGTGTGTGTTAGGCTTCCAGGACAGATAGTAAGGTTTAAGCCTGGGTGATGACTGATTTACTTTTGGAGTGCCCAGTAATATCCCAACTGAGTCATGAAACATGTTGAAAATATGCCACTTGTTCAAGCGTGTACCTATTGTCTCAAGCCAATATGACACAACAGAGTTCTGAACAGATAGGAAGAGGGTAGGGGAGCAGGCTAACAATAATAGGACATTGTATGGTTACTCAGTGATGAAAGGACATGTCTTAGAATACTTGAACTGGAAGGGACCTCAAGAGCGCATCAAGTCCAGTCCCATATCCTCATGTCAGGACCAAGCACGTCTAGATCCTCCCTGATGGATGTCTGTCTAACCTGCACTTAAATATCTCCACAGATGGAGATTCCACAAGCTCCCTAGGCAATTTATTCCAGTGTTTAGCCACCTTGATAGTTAGGAAATTTTTCCTATGTCCAACCTAAACCTCCTTTGCTGCAGTTTAAGCCCATTGCTTCTTGTCCTGTCATCAGAACCTAAGGAGAACAATTTCCCCCCTCCTGCCCGTGACATCCTTTTCGATACTTAAAAACTACTATCACGTCCACTCTCAGTCTTCACTTTTTCAAACTAAACAAGCCCAATTCCTTCAGCCTTGCTTCATAGCTCATGTTTTCTAGACCTTTAATCATTTTTGTTGCTCTTCTCTGGGCCTTCTCCAACTTCTCCACATCTTCCTTGAAATGTGGTGCCCAGAACTGGACACAGTACTCCAATTGGGGCCTAATCAGTGCAAAGTAGAGCAGAAGAATGACTTCTCATGTTTTGCTCACCACAGTCCTGTTAATGCATCCCAGAATCACGTTTGCTTTTTTTTGCAACAGTATCACACTGATTCATATTTAGCTTGTGGTCTACGATGACCCCTAGATCCGTTTCTGCAGTCCTCCTTCTTAGATAGTCGCTTCCCATTCCATAAGTGTGAAATGGATTGTTCCTTCCTAAGTGGAATACTTTGCATTTGTCTTCAGTAAACTTCATTCTATTTACTTCAGACCATTTCTCCGGTTTGTCCAGATCATTTTGAATTATGACCCTATCCTCCAAAGCACTTGCAACTCCTCCCCGCTTGGTATCATCTGCAAACTTAACAAGCGTACTCTCTATGCCATCATCTAAATCATTGATGAAGATATTGAACAGAACAAAAACCAGACTCCTGAGGAACCCACTTGTTATGCTCTTCCAGCATGACTGTGAACCATTAATAACTACTCTCTAAGAACAGTTATCCAGCTAATTATACACCAACCTTATAGTAGCCCCATCTAGGTTGTATTTGCCTTTCTTATTGATAAGAAGGTCATGCGAGACCATATCAAATGTCTTGATGGTCTGGTGCCTTTTACTTTAAGGCTGTGTCTAGACTGCATCCCTTTTCCGTAAAAGGGATGCAAATTAGACACATCGCAATTGCAAATGAAGCGGGGATTTAAATCCCCCCCACTTCATTTGCATAAACATGGCTGCCACTTTTTTACGGCTCGGAGCTTTGCCGGAAAAAAGCGCCAGTCTAGACGGGGATCTTTCGGAAAATAAAGCCTTTTCCGAAAGATCCCTTATTCCTCTTTAAAAAAGGAATAAGGGATCTTTCGGAAAAGGCTTTATTTTCCAAAAGATCTCCGTCTAGACTGGCGCTTTTTGCCGGCAAAGCTCCGAGCCGGAAAAAAGCGGCAGCCATGTTTATGCAAATGAAGCGGGGGGGATTTAAATCCCCACTTCATTTGCAATTGCGATGTGTCTAATTTGCATCCCTTTTACGGAAAACGGATGCAGTCTAGACACAGCCTAAATGTAATCTTTCTTCCCACCCAGTGACTGTAGGGCCCAGAGCAGAAGTGGTAGCTGGCGAACAGATCAGGAAGGATGTTCCTTGCACAAGGGGTAGCTATGAGTGATGGAACAATTTGTATAGCTGAGGTGCTGAGACCGCTGGACCAATGTTAATCCTGTATATGAGAGGCCCTTCAAACTAAGGATGTTAAAGACTAGTCGACTAGGTTGACTAGTCAATTTCTCCACTCCCCCCCCGCTGCTTCTATGAAATAGAGGCAGCAAAGGGAAGGGGGGGGGATACTTCATAGTGAAACCCCAAGGCGGAAGCTGGGTTACTTTGAAACCCCAAGACGGAAGCTGCACATCTGATCCTGGGCAGGGCCAGATTAAGGGGGGGGGCTAGCCAGGCAGCTGCCCGGGGAGCCCCCCATAGGTTTGTTCTTGGGGGTGTGGCTGCGCATGTGCCGTTCGCTTGGGGACTCGGTGCCTCTTGCCATGTCAATCAGGCGCTGCTTGTCCGGGGGTGGGGCCACGCATGCGCTGCACGCCCGCTGCCCGGGGCGCAACTATGGCTCAGTCCGGCACTGATCCCAGGATCAGCTGTGCAGCAGGCTGCTCCTTTAAAACACTGACTCTGTGGGAATTCAGAGGGGCAGCCCTGGAGCCTGGGGTCAGCTGGGGATTCCCAGCTGATCCTGGGCTCCCCACGGTACTTCCCTGGAATCCGGGGGCAGCTGGGGACTCCCCAGCTGATCCCAGATCCTGGGGAAATGCCATGGGGAACCCGGGATCAGGTGGGAATCCCCAGGACCCGTGGCATTTCCCCAGGACCCGGGATCAGCTGTGCGTCCTCTGCCCCTTTAAAACTGCCACCTCCGTGTGATTCAAAGGGGCAGGAGGGGAGTATGGGCTCAGCTGGGGACTCCCAGCTGACCTTGGGCGCCCTGTGGCATTTCCCCAGGACTAGCTGGGAGTCCCCAGCTGCCCCAGGTTCCAGGGAAATGCTGCCTGGCACCCAGGGTTAGCTGGGGACTCCCCAGCTGATCCTGGATCCTGGGGAAATGCCATGGGGAGCCTGGGATCAGCTGGGAATCCCTGGGACCTGCGATCACCTGTGTGTCCGCTGCCGCTTTGAAACTGTCACTTCCTTGTGATTCAAAGGGGCAGGAGAGCCCATAACATGGAGCCTGGGATCAGCGGGGGCTGTGAGTCCCCCACTGACCCCAGCCTACCGTGCTTTGAAATGCACAAGAGCCTCCACTGGTGACTCTTGTGCATTTCAATCCAGGCACCCGTGTGCAGCCTGGAGTCAGCGGGACTTCCCACTGTGCCCGGGCTGTACGCAGAGTTCCACATTCCTCCTCTGAAATGTACAAGAGCCCCAGCAGTGGGAAGTTCCGCTGACTCCGGGATGCACACAGGTGCTTGCTTTGAAATGCACGAGAGTCCCCAACAGGGGCTCTTGTACATTTCAAAAGTGGAATGCGGGAGTGCCTATTGACTAGTCAATGGAAATTCCATCAACTCATCAATTAACCACATTTTAACATCCTTACTTCAAACCAGGGGATGCAGTAACTCTGCATTCCTCACTCTGGTACCTATAGGGGTAGCACAGAAGAGGGGACTGAGATGCTTGTGAGAAATAGGATGATTGGAGGCCGAGGGGAAGTGCTGTAAAATGAAGAAAGAAACTAAGATGGCGAACAGGTGGGAGCTGTATGGTTTACAGTGTTGAAGGCAAGGCGAAGGTGTACCGATTTGATGTTGCCGCCTACTGATTAATCAACAGAATAATATGGCCGTTCTGATGGGCTTGTGGGAAAGCCATGGAGCAAGTGAACATTGAGGCCCAGCCCCAGCAGTGATGGGAGTGCTGCTTCTGGAATGAGTCCCCAATGTTAGTGACACAGCTTCCTTAGTGGATGCAGAAAGAGATTCCGAGGGACACCGGAGGTAGCTACACCCAGACCCCCAGTTGAATGAGAGTCACTGAGTGGAAGGGTCTGTAAACAGAGGAGCTAAGGAAATAGGCCTCAGAGGAATCAGCCCCTGCAGTACCCAGGGGAACTGTATAAGGCAAAATGGAGCTGGAAAAGCCCATCAGATGCCTAATATTGTCCCATGGCAATGAACAGAGCATATAGCAATGTGATTGAGAGGCCTCAGGACAAAGATGGGTTGGGACATGTTGGCAGCTTTGCCCAACAGATTGAGGATGACTGTTGGTTGGGCGTGCTCTTTCTGGAGAAGTCAGGCTGCACAGAGACAGAAGCATTTTGCTCCTGTTCTTTGGCATTGTTCTACTTGTGTAGCCTTGGATTAAAGAGAACTATGGCTGTGTCTACACTGGGCCACTTATTCCGGAAAATCAGCTGCTTTTCCGGAATAAGCTGAGAGCTGTTTACACTGGCCCTTGAATTTCCGAAAAAGCAACGATGCTCTACTGGACAAAATCAGCCGCTATTCCGGAAAAACTATTCTGCTCCCGCTCGGGCATAAGTCCTTATTCTGGAACACTGTTCCGGAAAAGAGCCAGTGTACACAGCCCAGTAGTCTTTTCCGGAAAAAAGCCCCGATCGCGAAAATGGCGATCAGGGCTCTTTTCCAGAAAAGCGCATCTACATTGGCCACAGACGCTTTTCCAGAAAAAGGGCTTTCCCGGAAAAGCAGCCTGCCAATGTAGATGCTCCTTTTCCGGAAAAACTGAAAACGGAATAGTATTCCGTTTTAAGCAGTTCCGGAAATTCATGCCAGTGTAGACACAGCTGTCATGCCTTCTGTGCATGTGTGAATCTTTATGGCATTGTTAGCATGAAACAGGTCACCAAGAACAGAGTGAAAAATACCGTTATCAACATGACTTAGCAAATACTCCAGAGCAGTATTAATATCAACACTGTTCAATGAGAGAATTTTGCAATGCTTGTAAAATGCAATAAACACACACTACTTGTGGTATTACTAGGGGGTTGAACTGGCATTGTCTTGACTTTCTTTTGCAGAAGTTCTGGATGTAGAAATTAGTGAGTGAAATCCTACGGCATCTATTATGTAAGAGACTAGATAAACATAATGGTCCCTTCTGGCTTGATTCTCTTCATAAGAAGTGAAATTCCTAGTAATGATTGAAGGTAATTATTTCCTGGAGGCTGTTTGGTGACATGATTTGCAAGTAATTTGTTGGGTTCATCCCAGTTCCTTATGGACCAGTATCTACACCAACACAAACTAAAATGGGAACATCTTTGTCTTCAGAGCATTCTAAATATGAGTCAGCTGGAAGGGTGAAAGCCCCTTTGATTCCCAGAGATGAGCTCTCAGGCAGGACAGAGGCACATAGGTTGGTGACCTGATGTTGAGGAAGTTTGTACCGCTGCCACCCAGAGAGCATCTAGTTTGGGGGTGGAAGGACTTTGGTGTCCAAAATTGTGCACACGGAAACTTCCATGAACTCCGAAGTTGTCTTGAGCTACTTGCCTGTACAAAGGAGTAAGAAACTCCATCCCTTTATACCACTGCAGGGATTACCTGGGAGTTGGGTCTACACAGGCCTGAGCAAGGGCGTGTAATTGGTGGTGCCCACGTAGCAGTGTACTGGCAAGCATAACCTGCCAGTGTGGGAGTGTGGTGATTTTCTGTTGATATAGGCTATTAGTGACTTACCTTGGGTTCTCCTACTCGTCTTATGCGCTCCCCTGTGTCCAGGGTTGTACCTTAAGTCACAATTGAGCCCTTCGTTTGTTTAATAAAAAGATTTTGCCTTTAAAAAAGGCACCATCACGAAAAGGCTCTCAGGCCAAAGCAGTTATTTTGTTAAATTTTATTAAAAAAAAGTTGTCACGTCACAGTAAAGAGACGAAAGTGACTTCTTTTTCTAGTTATTAGCCACTGGGAAAAAAGTATGCATTGTTTTGTTTTGATTTGTAATTGCTACTCAGGGAGCCTTCACATGCATCATTTCAGTACCATTCTTCCTGCCATTTCACTTTACATATTGAAAAACTGCCTTCATAACACACTGTCTGTTTAGTTACTGTGCACTGGCTAATGTTTAGCTTGAAAAGAAAATATGAGCAAGAAAAATCCTCTAAATAATCATGGAGATGAGACATAGTCACCGTTACTAAGACACAGCACCAAAAGAAAAACACCAAGGGGAGGGAGAAGAAATTAATATTCCAAGTGTTTAACGCACATCTGAACCCGGAGGAAAAGACCTACGATTTGATTACACCCCTTGCCTGTCCATGGTTCTATGACTATAGAAGCCTCAGCCACCTGATAAAGGATCCTTTTTCTTTTAGTAGCTCTACAATATTAGATAGTAATATCTTTTTGTTGCCCCACCTCCTCTTCACTGTTTTTTCCATGACACTTGTTCTGTGCCTCTCAGAACATCAGTGAGTCAGATATAGTGAACATTGGATACCAAGGGAGTGGTTTCCCTAGCAACTGTAACAATGTGAAATGCTCTCAGAACTTCCTCTCTCCTCTCTCTTCTCTGTTCATGTCAACTCTCCCATGTGACTTTGCTGCAGAGCTGCAATGAACTTGTATCCCAGAGTTGCCAATTGTTAAATAAGCCCCTCCAAGCTTGTCATCTCTTCCTTTTTCTTTTCTTTCACCGTTTGCCCAATAGACTCAGCCTTTTTCCAGACCCTAAATGTGTCAGTAAAAAGTTCAGTGCTGAAAAAGCAGCAGCCTAACGCCTGTCACTGAGCTCTGTCAATGTAAAATAAAGTCCTCTCTTTGTTATATATCTCTCAGGGGGGATAATATCATTCTAAATGTCAATTGACCATCCATAGCCAGAGGTAGAAAGGCAAGAGGGGTGAAAAAATATGGTTTGGGAGCCCTGAACAACACTTGCATTTATTTACCCACATGCTCTTTGGGAGGCTATTTTGGGAAAAAAATTGAGGATTAGAGCCGGTATGTGAGGCAGCAAGGAGTGTAAAAATGCTACATTGGAGCAGAGACCAACCAAAATGAGGGTGCGTCTACACTGCACCATAACTCGAAATAAGATACGCAATTTGAGCTATGCAAATTGCATCTCTCATTTTGATGCTATTTTGAAATAGCTTATTTTGTCATTTGGTACTGTCTACACAGCACCAAATTTTGAAATAAAGCCCTATTCCAAAATGTCCCTTACTCCTCATAGAATGAAGTTTACAGGGACATCGGAATAGTGAGCTCAAAATAACGGGCTTACTGTGAAGATGCGGGATAGCTATTTCGGGATACTCTGGTATCCCAAAATAGCGTTGCAATGTAGATGTACTCTGAGTGAGCCGCTCCAAAAATGGTTTAGAAATAGTCCCCCTTCCGGTAGGATGCATATGGAATTCATAAGTCAGTGTGCTTTGACTACTCTAGTTTAAAAGTCTATGTCAGTAACCGACTACAATTTGAGTGGCTCCATTTATGGTCCGCTAACAGATAAATATACACTTGTGCAATGGAAGGAGGAGCAGCCAGGAGAATTGTCCAGGAGAATTTTATAGCAATCGGTATTTGCAAGCCTAACAGATAATTTCAGAGGCTAAAGCATCTATTGATGCAAAATACAATAAGATTCATGTTCCAAGTAGAAATCATGAGAGATCTTTATTTCCAGGTTCCAGCATATGATTCTTAGTACACGACTTAAGTAGCACAATGGGGCAGATTCTCAATTGCTACAGATTGGTTTAGCGCCATTAAAATCTCTCTGTCTATATATGCCTTAACAAACACTGTTTCTTAATGGACTAGAAAGACTGCCCCTCAGGCTAGGTCTAGACTTCGGGGCTTTATCAGAAAAAGCTACGCAAATAGCTCTTTCCGATCTCTTTTGCGGAAGAGGCTTTTCCACCATTTGGCCCAGTCCAGATGGAGCCAAATGGTGGAAAAGCCTCCTCTTTTGGTGGAGCCCTTATGCCTCGTGAAACAAGGTATACAAGGCTCCCCGAAAGAGCATGTTTGGTCTTCCGTGAAAAAGCGGAAGAGCAAATGTGTTCCTTGGACTGGCAGGTTTTTGTGGGAAACTTGTGGTATCCCACAAAAACCCTATAGTCTAGATGTAGCCTCAGTGAGAAGACAGATGGTCTTGTGGTTAGATTATAGGTGAAGTGTTTAGGAGATGTGTTCAGTTCCTTGTGTTGCTACAGACTTCTTCTGTGATCCTGGGAAAATGATTTCTCTCTGCTTCAGTTTCCCATTTGTGACATGAATATATTTCCATCAACCCATCCTAGGTCATGCACTGTCCTATGTGGAGATGAAGTATTCTTTTTACATGCTAAAGTAAAAGCATCCTTTCTGCTTAAAATCCTTTTCCTTCCCACTTTCTAATAGTATCACAAACAATGTATAGGACCTCTCTCCTTTGAGGAGTCCAAACTGTTTTCCAATCATCAACCAATTATGCCTTTTCAGTACTTCTGTGAGGAATTGAACGTTATGTGCAAGCAGATACCTTTGGTTGATCAAGTGTTTTATATAAGTTACTTTACAGCAGAGGTCTCCAACCTTTCTAAGCACACGATCACTTTCTTAATTTAAGTGCAACCCAAGATCTACCTCAAATATAAATACCCTTGCCCCGCCTCTGTCCCTCCCCTTCTCTGCGGCCCCGCCCCAGCTCACTTAGTCCTCCCTCTCTTGCCCATCCTCACTCACTTTCGTCAGGCTGGGGAACAGGCTCTGGTCTTGGGTTAAGGGATTGGGAATGTGAGAGGGGCTCTGAGCTGCTCTCGGGAAAGGCAGTTGGGATGTAGGAGGGGGTTCTAGGTGCAGGCTCTGGGACTGCGTTTGGATGTCGGGGGGTTGGAGCAGGATCTTGGGATGCAGGAGGGGATTCATGACTAGGGTAGGAGTTCAGGATGTGGGCTCCAGCTGGGCACTGCTTACCACAAGTGGCTCCTGAGTGGTGGTGCAGTGGGGCTAAGGCAGGGTCACCCCTGCCCTGGCCCTGGACCACTCCCAAAGGAGCAAGCAAACTCCATCCTAAGTCCTGTTGTGCCCCCTCTCTGCTTTGAAAGGATACAGAATGGGAGGGGGCACCTTGACATCAGCACTCTCCTCTCCCTCCCCTGCCCTGCACAGAAAGCAGGAGGCTGCCCAGGGGAGAGGCAACTCCAAGGCAAAGGGCAGGAGATAAGGAGAAATGGGGGGGGGAGGAGCAGCTGAAGTGCTGGCACGTGACAGCCTCTTGGCCACACCAGTCAGGATCACCTGTCAGAGGCTCCAAGATCTACCAGTAGATCCTGATCCACTGGTTGGTGTCCACAGCTTTACAGAATAGATATTCTGCAACACTGTAGTGGCTTAGCAACTTCCTGTGTGTGATATTTATTCCTTCTTGGAGTGTCTGATTCTTACATCTTAACGGTAAGCAAGTACCACTGGCCTTATTTTACAAAACTAAGAAAACAGAATTGAGTGTGTCAGCCAAGTCACACAGAGTTAATGGAAGAGCCTGGTAGAGAATCCACAGTCTCCTGACCCTCAATGTTGTGACCTCATTTATCAGCTTATTAGTACAAAGCCCACAAGGAGCTGTAGAGCAATATTTTTCTCTTGTGTCGTGTCTTTTGTTTGACCCCTTCACCACTCTTTTGTGTAGGTAGATGGCAAAGATCTCCTTTGCATGTAGCTTTTCTGTAGAGCTCAATGTTACTTTGTATAATTGCCATTCATTTCAAGTGCCTCTCAGCATTCACTAATAGGGCATGAGGATAGCTTACTCATAACAGTTCAAAGCTCTGTTGGAGTAGGTTGAATGTTCTGGATCAGTTCTGGGAAGCCTGTCTAGTCTGTACCTCTACAGTATTGATACAATTCAATTCACTCATGGCCTAATACTATGGTAGGAAGGGGGAAAAAGCACAGACTACAACAAACACGGACTGACTGGTGTGAAATTACTATGGTACCATTGTTTGCTTGTTGCTGTTTGTCACAGGAAGCTAATATATCTGCACATTCAGTTTAAAGTGAGTTGGTATTGGTTGGACCACTCTGGTCCATCAACAGCTGTGGTCTGGCAGGATCACGGATGCTGCCAGACTAGAGAGCCCCGGTGGCAGGGAGTCCATCAGGAGGAAGGGGTACCAGAGTCAAAGGGGTGCCAGAGTCCAGTGGCCAGGAGAGGAGTTGGGACTCCAGCACTGGGGCTAGCAGTAGAGCCAGCCTAGGAGGTAGAGAGCTGGTGCTGGCAATGCAAACTGGCTGGGGGTACAGAGCTTGGTGGTCAGGGCAGGGGCCGGCTCTGACAGCGGAGCCCAGCTGGGGCAGCAGCACAGCCCGGCCAAGAGCTGGGGTGAGGTCAGACCGTCGATGTCAGTGGCCAAGGTCAGGCTCAGCCCAGAAGTCTAGGCTCAGGGAACACAGCGGCTGGGGCCAGTGATAAGGAGGAGATCCAGACTGATGGCCGGGTTGGACGTGGAGCCTGGTGGGGACTCGGAACCCAGAGGAGAGCCCAGACAGGTCTGCTGATGGCCCTGGGAGAGCCCGGAGTCCATCAGCAGAGGGAAGGAATGGACCTCCCTTACTCTGGCAACGCCTTTGTTTGGGACCAATCAGGTCCCGAGGATGGTCCAATCTGTAACACTTTTGTTTCCTGGCCCTTCTGCTTCTAGATGTTCTCCCATCCATCCTTTACCATGGGATACAATACTAACTACTATTGACCTTGTGTGTGTGTGTGTGTGCGCGCGCGCATGCACGTGCGTCTAAAGATGGCAGTGATGTTGGATTAGCAGATGTAAACCTGGACTTAAATAGTAGAAATCTTCTTTCCCCCTCAAATAAAATATTTCCTTTCCCTAATTACTGGTATAAAATAATAATGACTGTTCCTTTGTGATCAAGGAGGAAAGTGGGTTTTTTTTTTCTTACATGGTAGCATTGCTGATTGTCTGTAGCTTGCAGTTCCTTTGAGGAAAAACGTTGGATGTTCTTCTAGGTCTTGCTTCATTCCATACATCCAGCCATCTTTATTATCCTGTGTCATGGCTTCTTCCCCACTCTGGCACGATAAAAGCGGAAGTTGGGGCCAGCAAAAGTACCCCGAAACCTTATCTACCAGACTTTGATATATAACTTCCCCCCAAAATCTTAACAACCTAGATTTTGGGAATAAAATCTCTGCTGCCATCACCCAAATATTAATAAAAAAAATCAGGGGAGAGACTACTTGGGAAATCTCACCCCTAAAGTACAAACCAGGACACAACTATTAACTGACACCAGGTTAATAAAAATAAAACTTTTATTATCACCACACTATTCCTGTTGCGAGCATAAGGATTAGATGGAAAAGTAACAAAATAATACACTCATGGAGAAACTCCATGGGCCTAGAACTTAGTAACAAAAGAAAGCCAAAACTGCAGATCCCCATTTCCAAACCATAAAACAATAAAACCTAACGGATTTATCTAAACTTTACCCTACTTACAGAAAGTGAAGAGTTGTTTCTTGGAGACAGAGACATGTCTGTCTCCCTCAGAAGCTGGAGGGAACTCTCAGAAAGGAGGGAAAAACCCAAAATTCCTTTGTCCCAGTTTGAGATTTCTACCTACATTCCTATTGGCTAACTCTACCTGAGTTAGGTATAGTTAACCCCTTAGTCCCCAGGATGCCGGCTAACCCTCATGATCATGACATCCTGTATCAGATTTGTTTATAGAAACATAAGCAAAATACTTTATTAAACAATTAACTTAAGTCTTTCCCAATGGTGGTGGGGTGGGGTGTTTCCTATTTTCTCATCATAAGTCTTGTTATTCATCCCTGTTCTCTTATCAGAAATTTTTGAAGCTTAGGTCTAACTCATAACTTCCATTTTCAAACAAAGTTCCATTTTCATCTTGAACAGTTTTATTGACACTCATATTCACCCTCGCTGGAAATATATCTGAACTCAATTAGTAACTTCCCAGAACCTGAAGTTCAAACTGGTTTCAGGTTATGCTACTCATTGTCCAAAGTTGTTACTATTTTAACTTCTGAGTTTCTTGAATTTTCTCTCTGAGGGTGTGTCTACACAGCAGCCTAAACTCAAAATAAGATATGCAATTTGCATATTTTGAAATTTGGCATGTCTACACAGAGCCACATTTTGAAATAACACGCTATTTCAAGACATCCCTTAACCCTTGCGAAATGAAGGCTATGGGGATGCCGAAATAGCATGTACACTATTTCAAGACCTATCTCAAAATAGCGGGTGAATTCAAAAGACATGGGTAGCTATTTTGGGATACTTCCAGTATCCTGAAATAGCCCTGCTGTATAGATGTACCCTTAAGGTATCATCATCTACCTCCAACTGTTCTCCACAAATTCATATGCAGTTTTTTTTCTTTTATGAGTGCACTCAGTGGTTTTTCCTGTTTCAGAAGATATTTCCATCTTATGGATAGGGGATATAGCTAGAGCCACTAAAAACTATTACATCCAGTGTATTTATAGCTATAGTTTAGTTAATTAAAATGAACTGTTCTGGACTTTTGAATTTTGCATTAAGGGATCACTCTCACTCATGGCATAAATTCACTGATTTCATTGGAATTATGCCAGGGATGAACTTGGCCAAATTATTTAAATACATCTTTGTTTTCTGGCAGAGCCAGGTCAGAGGCTAGCAAGACAGGTCAGGCTATTCTTTGTAACATTGCTTTGAAATGTGGACTTCAGCATTCCTAGGCTATAGTTCTACAGACCAGGTTGCTAACAGAGCGATGCTGAGAATCAAAATGGCATTTCAGGGAGGATTTAGGTTTTTAAATTTTTGTCCCAGTTTTGGGATGAAAACACCAAGCTCCACGAAAGAATCTGGAAAAAGTTCATGTTGCAAAACAAAAATGGTCAGTTTTTTTGAATCATTTACGTGATGAATTCCCACATGCAGGGCTGATTTAGGAGCCTCAAAGCCCTGGGAAAATCAGGAGCCTCCGAGCTGGGAAGCGAACTCTCAGCTCACTTTCAGAGCTCTCCTGGAAGCCAGCAAGCTGTGGGAGTGCTGACTTAGTTGGAGCTTCCAGACTTCTGACACCCCATCAGCCCAGAGGCCCTGGAATGCCAGCATAGTTGGTAATACTCCAGGTTGCCAGGATCAAAGCTCCCTGTTGGAGACACCTCAGGGTTCCTTTGGAACATTAAAATCAAATTGCCACCACAAAAAAACTTCAATTTTGATGAATCTGTGTTCTCGAATGAAGAGCTATTTCATCAGAGAACTTCTGACCAGTTCTGGGTGCCAACCAAATGATTCCTCACAAAATCCAACCCTTTGTCTTTAGAAACACTCATGAAAGTTAAACCCTGTGTTCCCTGTGACTCGATAGAAGTAACGATACATTTAAATTCTACACAACCTAAAGATACTTAATGCTAGACCAAGGTTACTTTTTTAGCAATGCAAGTGAATTTTTACCATCAAAATATGGCACTCTTTTCCCTTTAGAGGCAGAGGTGAAGATATTTAATCCTATTTGAAATATTCTTGATATAAAACAGTGTTCCTGCCAACCATGATATTTTAACAAAGCAATCAATATTATGACTTTTTTTTTTGCCAGTGTTAAGCGTATTAATTGGCTCTTCAGTTGCATCTCTGTGTTAAGAAACACAATTTGAAGTGCTGGCCAGGGTTTTAATTGAGAGGTGATCAGGAGAAACTGTGTAACTGGGGTGATCAGGAAGGATTTTTAGTTGCTGTCCTATTATCATGCATGATTCACAGAATTCTGTGTACTGTGTTACCAAATTCAGTGAATTGAAAAGACACACACAACTGTCCTCACTCACAGTTTACAATCTGAATGATAAGTGTGACCCAGTGAGTAAAAGTGACAAATAGCGAGTACAGGCTAGTTGGAAGATGTATGATAACAGCAATCTAATTACGGACAAGTTCTTGGGTTCGCTATGAGCATTTCTTGGGTGTGTGTCTCTGTGTGTGCTTTTTGAATAAAATAAAAAAGGAAGTGAATACTATTAACTTGCTGCATCAATTAAGCAGTGAGCTTTGTGGAAGGATTTTAAAGGAGAAAGTTTTTTGGCTTGGAAGCTCATATTACGGAGGGCATCTATATACCGGGGTGGAATTAGGACCCTATAATAAGCTAGATTCTGATAACATGAATTTCTTTACTCCAGAATTATTCCAATGGATGCTAAAGGTCTGTTTGAGTGGCAAAGTGCTACTCAACATGAACAAAAATGTGTAACAGCTGTTGCCCTTTGTACCTACCCTTATACAGCATGGTCACTGTTCTGTAATGAAATGAATATCAGCCACTATACTATTAAAGTACTGTTACATCTTTGTGTCTTAGGAGTAGGTGTGTGGGTTTTTTTTATTGGCTTTGTCTCGCGTATACAGCTATGTTTAATTTGGCCTCAAATTTAAGATTTATAAGCACAAATGTTTAGTTGCACTAAGGTTTGTAACCCCAATGGCATTTGTGTGTGTCTGTGTGTACATGCGTGCATTAAATAAAGAAATCAAATTAATGTCACTTGAAACAGGACAGAAACCTGTAACTGTCAGTGCTCATGTACCGTATTCTGTTTCATAAGTCAATAGCTCTCTCCCTCTCCCATTCTCCCCAGGCAATCATTAGGCATTCATTTGCTTCATGATAATAGCTTATGATAAATAACGCCCTGACTGCATTAGTTGTAGTAAAAAAAAAATTAAGATAAAATATTCCCTTTATTGTAAACAGCAATTGCCTTATGTTAGCTGAAGGAAATCACTTCTACTTTTGACTCATGGATAGATAATAATTTGGCAAGTAGACTCTTCCTATTAGCAAAGGAGACCTGGTTACTGTTTCAAAAGAGGAAGCCATACATGCTGAAGATCAGCCAGTAACACTGGCAAATCTGACTTTGGAAGCATTACTGGGTTGTTCTCCTGGGCTCTAAAATGTTACCATCACTAGAGAGAATTCTACAACAAATGGTCTGGTAGCACTTTATAGACTAACAAAACATGTAGATGGTATCATGAGCTTTCATGGGCACAGTCCACTTCTTGCCAACGAAAGCTCATGATACCATCTACATGTTTTGTTAGTCTATAAAGTGCAACCAGACCATTTTTTTTCTATAACAGACTAACTCAGCTACCCCCTGAAGCTAGAGAGAATTCTATTGATTTCAAGGGGAAGTTGATCAGGCGTTGGGTGAACAAACTGTGTTAAAGATCACAGGAGTAAGAGGCTCATGGTTGGCATACCACAAATTGCATCATGCGTATTTGCGAGGGAGTCATTATTGTATTTGAACACAGGGCTGACTCATTGCTTAGCCTTTATCACAAACAACTTCTATGTTATTGGGTCAATCTGCTGGATTTTGACGTAATGAAAGTCATCAATGTCCAATAGCTGCACATATAGACTCAAAAAATGGGTTACAGGATCTTTTGAAATGGGGCATTTCGGTAGAAAGATCCCCGTCTTTACCGTGTTTTTTTTTTTTCGAAAAGTGGCTTTTCGAAAAAAAAAGCCACGGCTACCATTATGCAAATGAAATGCGGGAAATTCAAATATCAGCTTCATTTACAATTTCGATACATCTAATTTGCATCCCTTTATCGAAAAAGGGATGTAGTTTAGATGTACCTATATTGAATAAACTAGTGGCATTAGTACAGTTTCTTGAGATCAGACATCTATAATTAAGGAGACCTATTGATACAACGAATACAATAGGTTGAACCTCTCTAGTCCAGCACCCTGGGGACCTGACCGGTGTCAAACCAGAGGATTTTCCAGACCACGAGGGCAATATTATCTAGCTACTTTGCCAACACTTCCACTGCTTTCTGGGCTGTCAGAAGACATTTAGGGGTAAATTAGAGCTAAATAACAGCATAGGACACTGAAAGCCAGGACCGGTGGCAGAAAACAAACTTTATGGGACTGCGTCAAACTTGGACACACCCATGATAAGTGGACACCTGGCTGGCTAAAATCATGCTGAACCACAGATGTTGCCAGACCAGAGTTCTGGACTAGAAAGGTTTAACCTGTAATTTGTTGACAATGTTAACAAAAGCTAAGGATTAGTCATTAAACCTAATATGATACTTTACAACTAGCCACTGAATGAGTTATGGGGGAACAAACTATTTACATATCCTACCCTACTGTAGACCCTTCACCAGAAGCTTAAAGGAAATTGGTAGGATAGTGTGTGAAAGTTTGCATTGCTGTCTTCTATAGCTGCTTGAATCTGTGGATAAACAGAAGATTGTAGTGTCTAGAGTTAAAAATAAACTTGGCACTCTTCATGAGTGTTAAATTCACATTTTCTGTCACTTATCTCTGTCCTTTCAGAACACTGCATTAATTCACACTTAGTCTATTCTAAATATATCTCAACAGATGGGCAGAAGAAGTTCTGTTGCTTTGTTTAATAAATGCTTTGTAATTATGCAGCTATGAGCCTAAGCATGGGACAGTCCTCAATCAAGTGATACCTTACATTTATGTTTATTCACCTGTTTAGATGCATTCTAGATAACATCCACTACAGATTATGAATAGATACTTATCCAATATCAATTCTGCATCTGGTTCTATGTTACAGTGCAGGTTGGACCTCCATAGTCTGGCACCTTCAGGATCTGAGTGGTTCAAGATGAGGGATTTTGCTGGAGCAGGGGAGGTCATTTCTGCCCCTTCCTGGTGCTGGCCCTACCTCATGCCACTCCCACCACAGCTCAGCTGAGCCATGCATCTCCTTTTCTCCCCCCATTGCCCCAGCCTCTCATCCCCTACAGTGCTCCAGGACTTTCTCATCCTGGAACATCACAACCGTGGTTTGGAAGAGCCATGGTTTGGAAGGACCATGGATGTTCCATTGCAACCTGTAGTAATGATTCTCTCTCTGAAGGTAAAAGAGATTACCTCATAAATTGGATTTTACCTTATTTTTTATATTAGCTAAGCTAATTTTGCTTTAGCTCATGAAGACTGTTTTCTATATTAGAACATACGTTTACTTTTCTCAGTCACTCCTAGTAATTCTGTCACTACCATGCTGGTCATAGCTAAACTTGCTGAAGAAATCAAAAGGAAAAATGTGTGCCTTAGAAGCTAGATGGTTATTTCAATCCATTCATTCATTAACTTCTGTCTTAATTCAACTAAAGCACATGAATTAATTTTGTTTGAGCCTGTATGAGAGTGCTGAGTTGAATTGGGACATAATGGTTATCTGAAAATACCACAGGCGTTGATACAGAATGGCCATAGAAATCTTTTACCCTGATAAGAGAAATATCACATTGAACTTCTAAGAATCTCATGTCGTAGCATATAGGACTTCTAAGAATCTCATGTCATGTTTCAGACAAGAAGTGCTGCTGCCAAACGACCAGTTTCTTCTGAAGAAAAATGCTGTAGCCCTAAACATGTCTCTGTCACATTACTGTGTTTGGAATACTGGACCAAACATCCTTGACAGTCCACCACCATTTCATTGTCCCCCTAGCAGGTCAGAGGGCTGCTGCTGCTACATATACAAGCAAATGGGGGAGGAGAACTGGCAGCAAAGCTGTGGCTCCATTCATATACAATGCTGTAGCAACCATCAGCTGGTTTTGCAGCAACTTTCTCCACCCAGCAAAAAAGCTGGTGAGGACATGAAAAAGGCAACAGGTGTCATAGAGTTGTGGATTTAGATGGGCAGGCTACCCTAATGCTGAAAGATTAGCCTATATCAGTCTTGTAAGCATAGTTGTTCACATACACATTTATCTGAAAAAAAAAATAAAGATGGGATTTAAAACATATTCAGGACTGGCCTATGTTAGCTCCCATTGAACTCAATGAAAATGCTACCTCTCTCTCAGAACATACCCATGCAAAAATAAAATATCTCCTAGTGGAGAAAAGGAAGAGACAAAGCTTGAATTTGGTGGTCCTAGCTCTTACTGCTTAGGAAAAGTTCTTGAACAGACAGACAAACTCATATATATTAGAGAGAGTATATTACTAAATGGAAAGTGCTGATTTTCTAACAAGCCTGTACAAATCTATTGTATGTCTGCCTTTTTGCTTATAGACATGCTCTTCTGCTCTTCAGGGTTGTTCAAACTCTTGTCCTTCGCAGGGAAAAAGGAAGTTTGGGTGGTTACATGTTAAAACCACACAGAGTGTTAAATGAACAGTTTGGTCAGTGTGGTGAGGTCTTGTGTATGAGATGCTTCAGCAATGATGCTACAAACACATCTTCACTTGTGATTTGGCCTGGAAGTTTCTCTGCTGTCTTGTGAGAGCAGTTTGGCTTGTCAACGTATTGAACACCCTGTATGTTGATGTAGCCAATGCACCACGGATGTATTCTTGCCTGTCTGTTTTGTTATAAGCAGTACTGTAACCTGCTGCCAAAGCCAGCACTGGAGGACGCAGAGAGGCTGAGCAGCAAAAAGAGCCTGCAGGAGGAACGCCAGCTATTTCAGCAGGAATTTTTTTGGGGAACGGTTCACTACATCAGAAAATGCACTGCACTTCCTGGCTCCTCCATTCCTGGTTGATTTTGATGAGGTGGACTTGTGGGGGCCATGGCACACATCTTCATAGTCCTTCTCAGGTCACTAATGCCATCCCTGGTGCTACCCGTAGGCCAGGCACTACCCTCCTCCCTCACACTGGGTGGGGATTGCTCTTGTGCCAAGAGAAGCATGATCCTAATCACTTTATAGATAGCGAGCCATAACAGCTGGAAAATAATGGCCTAAAATGTTCAAAAGATGTGACTGGGGATGCTGTGAGCTTCCTACTACAGAGCTACTGAACACCTAGACCTCCAGCAAAAATCACTGAAGGAGAAATGGGTGGTTGGAACCTTTGGAATGCACACTGGAAATTCACCACCTCAAATTAGGGGCACTAGAACTCTGGTATCCTGCTGGAATGTTTTTGGGCTAAATGGCTTGCCCAAGTCCCACAGGAAGGCTGTGGCAGAATGATGAGTAGAGTTTTGTCCACCCTTTAAAGAGCAAGTTGATTACCCTGTCCTCCCCGTGTGCCCTTTTCCAACCCACACGCCACTACTTGCATATCCGCACAGAGCCAGATGCAATTTGTCAGCCTTATCTATCTGCCGTGAACATCCAGCGGAAGTCTTGTTGTCTTAGGCCAGCCATAACATAATCTGTCGTCTTTACAAACCCATAAATCAACAGCTGGGCGCCATCCTTTGTTAAAAATTCATTTTGATGAGCTCAAGAGCCGGAACCTTTCATTAAATCTTTAGAAGCATTGGAATCTGCCAGTTTAATATGTGTGTTCCTGATGGCCAATTGTCATTCAGGTCTCTTTATTCAGGAATTTCCCTGTTGATCACACCCCACTGATTTGGACGAAATAATGTCCCATTCTGATGATGCAGCCAAAATCCTTAAACTCTCCTGAGCATTTAGCTATGTTTCCAGCCTCATTCATCTTGGATTACCTTGTTTTAGCATCTGGCACAACCAGATTGTTGCATGGGAATATGGATAATGAATAATAATTCCTCCCTAATGTTTCATTTGTCTGTTAAATTCCCAGTTGCACCAGTGTAATTCCTGAGTGGGTGGAATAATCCAAAAGGCGTATTAGTTCGCTTTTGCAATTCTTTCTCTCTTTTCTACTTGGGACTAAGAATAGTGAAATGGTTTGTGTGTGGTGTGTTCTGGGTGTGGTGTGTGGTTTTTTTTTTTTTGTGTGTTTTGGGTTTTTTTGCTAGTACAGGTTGGACCCCGTTGGTTCAGCACCAGTGGGACCTGATCAGTCCTGAGCAAAGGAATTTGCCTCTGGCCCCCCAGCCTGCCATTGGCTCTGCTGCCAGCCCTGGCCAGGCTGCCTGCCACGGCCCCAGCCCCCTTGCCAGGCTGCCACAGACCTTGTCTCCCACTTGCTAGTCTATTGTGGTCCCAGGCCCCTGCCAGTGTGCTGCCATCCCCGCAAGATTCCCAGCCCAACAGGGCTCCCAGAGGCTGGCCCTTCTGCTGCCTGACTCCAGGCCACCGGGGCTCTTTGGCCTGGGAATATCTGTGGTCCTGCTACACCACAGTCCCAGTTGAGGTAGATGCAACCTGCATTGCCAATTGCTTTCTTGTCTGTCTGGTAGAAATGGCTGTAGTACAGAGCAAAGTTGGCCAAACGGAAGACTCTCTTACAGTTAATGTGCCTCAGGAACCCCATGCCTCCAATTTGCCCAGGGGTCAGCAAGTCCGTCAGCACCCCTGACTGTGCTACTCACTGCTCAAATGCAGATCGAAAAGACCATCCCTTCCCCAGAGACTTTACAATCCCATATAAGGCATGCCACAACAGGTGGGTATAGGCAGAAGGTGGAGTACAAGGAAGCAGGGGTCAGCGTAATAGGAAGTGGTCTCCACACACCAGGTTTAAGGAAGGATTTGAAGGAGAACAGTGAAGTGGGTCTGCAGATGTCTCTGGGGAGCTCCCTCGAAGCACGAGGAGCGGCTTGGGAGGAAGCATCGAAGGGTTTCTTTGAAAGTTTAAAAAGAGGACACTGGAATCTGGCAGCAGTGGTTGATGGTGGGAAATTTGACACCAGCGATGATGATATGGAGATAAGCCGTTGACAGTTAATGACCATTCATATGTTAAAATTGGTTTTAAGTGGCATGACTCCGTGAAATAAAAAATAGAAAAGGCTCAGAAATACTGATAAAAAGTCAGCAGAGAAACCACAGAGGACCATGGTGCATCTCCTATAAATGTCATAAAAACAGCGTTGCTAGAACAATATATATATAATGGGGTGCTGAGAGCCACTGAACCGAACTGTAAACTCAGGTGTCTGGGGCAGTGTTGGGATGGAGAGGGTGTGGGGTGCTGTCTCTGAGAAGGGGTCAGGCTGGGGCAGAGGGCTGGCTGCAGGAGTGGGTTCACAGTTCAGGAAAGGTTTGGGGTGCTGGCTCTGCAAGGAGGCTCAGGACTGAAGCTTGGGGTACAGGAGGAGGTTTGGGGTACTGGCTCTGTAGGGGCCAGATGGCACTTAGCTCAGGCAATGCAGTGAATCTGACCTGGCCCCATGCTGCTCTCGGAAGGGGCCAATGCATCCCTGTGACCCTGAGGATTGGGGTCACAACTCTTCATGCAGCCCCTCTCTGCTGGCAGTGCTCCCTTAACTTCCATTGGCCACACACATTCCCATTCCCAGCCAATGGGTGGGTACCGGGAGTCATGAGTCGTGTGCTAAGACTCCTGCCCCGCGTCCACATTGGCTGCTTCTGGGAATGGGCTGGTGGTGTGGGGCCAGAGCAAGCAGGGAGCCTGCCTTGGCAGCAGCCCTGCTCCACCACCTGAGATTGCATGGGATCAACCAGCCAATCGTGATCAACTGATTGGTGACCACCATTCTTCCCTGAAAGCTGAGCACTTGGGTAGCCACCTGGAGAGATTCAAATACCACCCAGATGATAAGAAGAGTCCTCACAGCCAGCATCATATGTTTCTACGGATGGTGCACATCTCCACATGCCTCAGTGCACATATGAAAATTGATTCTACACATGATAGAAAAAATTAGAGGGAACATTGGTGACCGCTGCTGTATATAATGCAAACCACGTCAAGTCAGCACACCTACTTCAGCAGCTCTGGATGAGGTGGCATTTCAAAGATCATGTATGAAGCCTTTTTGCCATCAGTTTGCTGAATCAAATTATTCCCAGGCTTATCATGAACAGTGTAAATAATAAAGTGAAAATCCAGATGAAACTTTTCTGATTTCCTGTTCGATTAAACACTCAAATCCCAGATCAGGTTTGGTAATAGATTTGCAAAAGTTCACGGTTTTTTGTTTTTGTTTTTTGAAGGAACTTGGATGGATTATGGTTTTATGACAAAAGCAG
The DNA here is from genome assembly GCF_049634645.1 of Pelodiscus sinensis. NCBI lineage: Eukaryota > Metazoa > Chordata > Testudines > Trionychidae > Pelodiscus > Pelodiscus sinensis. Next base: position 13,541,103 of record NC_134718.1, read on the forward strand.
TTGAAATGCAATTGTTTTCAGTGATTCATTTTTGAAATATTAAAATCTGAACCTTAAAATGAAACTCTGAGTCTGAAGCTACACAAACTAAAATCAAAGATGTTCCCGTGGAACTCTGAATGAAACAAATGCACCTAGGAGAACTATAATTTTCATCGTCATATGTTCAGTGACCTTTATGTAGAGTCTTTGTAATGTAGACATACATTCACTTCACCCTACTCTGAGTCTGTCTTGTCAGTACAAATTGTAAACCCTTTGAAGCAGGAACGGAGTATGACACCTAATCCAATGGAACCATGACTCATTTGGGAAAGACAGGCACTGCTTTTAATAGAAATTAATTAGTTTAATCATAACAATAGGGGAGGGTTTTTGGAATGGTGCAGAATTCTCTAAGATTCTCCCAAATCTTGAGGGAGTTCTCTGTGACTATTTTTTTAAAAAAAGAAGCAAAAATACTGAGAAATTGAATAATACATTTGTATTTTTGAGTAATTTTATGTAGAGATTAGATTTTATTCTTTAGGTTTTTTAATCCTTTCTGAAATTGATCTGCCAGATGATCCTCTTCTAGAACTACCCATTTTTGTCTCCCCAAACACTCTACAGGCTCTTCTTTCCCCCTACGTCAGACTCCTGGAGTGCAGGTGAAAAATAAATCTGATGGAATATCCTTTTTATGTGTATCTTTAACATTTGTATCTTTTTTTCCCTGAGGATTAGCCTTCCAAATCTATTTGACTACCCCATTAAAGCACATCATATTTACCGGATTGGTTCTTCCCTATGAAAATGATCTGCAATGAAAGAGTTGGAAATACTGAAAATGGCCTGAAACAATTTTCATAAACATGATTGAAAGTAGTTTTAGGTAACAGCTATGCAAGCCCCTATTCGTGCCGGCTAGCACAGGTTATCTAAAGAAACCTATCCTCATGAGGAATTGGGGGAAGAGTTAAATATTACCTGGCCAGATCCTCAGCTGGCACAAGTCTATCGTTGGCATCAGTAGAGCTATGCTAATGTTATTAACTAGGGATATGGCTTAGACTTTGTCCAGTGTTCAGAGTGAGGCTAGGTCTCCACTACTGGAGAAAGTTGACCTAAGGTATGCAATTCCAGCAACGAGACTAGCATGGCTGGAGTCAATGGGCCTTAGGCTGAATTTCTGTAGTGTTTCCACTGCAGTTTGATGGGACAAACTCGCCTGTCGATGTTCCTTACTCCTCATCACCTGGTAAGTACCAGAGTCGATGGGGACACCATCAGCGGTCAATTTAGCAGGTCTTTAGTAGACCTGCTAAATCGAACCCCAGTAGATTGATCTTTAGAGCCTTGATCTTGGGGTAAGTGTAAACAAGTCTTCATGAAGAAAACACTGTATCGGTTCCAATTGAGAATGCACTCCTTGAGCCCATTTGTTCACTCTAATGTGGGCTTCAGTTTCCCCCCTTTGTAGGAAAAGAATTGATTGGCGCGGATCAGGGCTCAGTTTACTTGCTCGTGAGAGTGTGTTCATGTCATAAATGAGAAATTAATGGCTTTGCTACAGTCTCAACAGAGGGGCCCAAGATTGTCTGAGCATAGATCTCACTATTACCCTTTCGTGTGCAGACGTGAGCCTGCCAGGTCAATATGAGGGCAGTGTTTGTATGGGAAACTTGCCCTCGGGCTGTCTGTCTGTAGTGCCTGTCCTTTAGCGAAAAAAAGAATTCATTGACTATACCTGTCAATCAGGCATTTTAGGTACCTATTAAAATACACTTTAAAATGCAACAAAAGATTACTCTTATTAGCTCTGGAAAAGCCTGGAGCCGTAAAAGAGACAGGTACAAGATTAACTAGACACATTCTGTTATGAAAGCCCATAACAAAACCACATCTCATCGTTCGTATGACAGTCTAATGATTTCTGAATAATTCAAGCAAATGCAAAGTCGATTCCAACAAGCATCCCCAAAACAATGTTGAATGTTTTAAACGAAGCCATTTTGCACACTTCTCTAAAATGGTGATAAAAAGAATCAAAGCAGTGCTTGTATTTCAGGCATGAATGGTTTGTAAACACCATCTTGCATTGACAAGCCTCATCCTTAGTTGTATTATTTATGAAGTCTCCATGGGGAATAATATCCTGTGATCTATAGTGCTAAGCATCATAAAGGGAACCCTAACAGCCTGATAAAACTAGTCTCACCAGCACGACACATTGATCATTTTAACCCTTTTTCCTGTCTGGCACTTCTGGAGCCTGCATAGTTGTAACTTGACGCCGATAATTCTAAATGACGTTGACCATTTAAAGGTGCATGCTTTGCGAAGTTGCATCTACAATATAATTTGGTGATTACTCCAAGTTTTACTCCGTATGTCATTTGAGACTGGTGAATCATTGTATTTTGCTAAGAGCCTGAAACAAGCCTCCTGCTGGAAAACATTATTGTAGTGTTTGTAGGCCTCCGTCTCCATTAAGTCAAAATTCCATTACGAATGCATCCCTAATGACACATGCTTTGCTGTAGTCTACAAATTACTTTCTCCTCCCCTTCTTCCCTACATCAAATACACACTTAGGGCACTCTGGATATGCACCCTAAAGTAAGTGTAAGTTTCATGAATTAATGTGAAAAGGGGAGATATTTAAGCATCCAAGACTGCATCTTCTGTATCATTCCAATTATCAAATACTTTGATTGGAAATCTTAGACTGTCATTAAACTCCAGAGCCATATGGAGGCAATAAAGCATAAAAGATACCCCGCAATTTGTGCACAAAGCAAGTAATTCAAGTGAGAATGCAGAAGTCCTAAATCTCAACAACATAAACACCAACAAAGCCACCAGAGTGAATTATTGACTTACGTCTGCCTTTCAGGATTTTGCTGCTTTTTTACATAATTTATTCTTTTCAAAGAAGATATAAAATGGAACAGAATTGTATATATGTTAAACATATTGCTGTTTGTGCCGGGAAAAATATGTAAGATCAGAATCAAAACAGATGTTCTTAAAATCTGATTTACTTAGCAGTGAGTGAGATCATTTAAAAAAACACAACCAAAGATGCTCTATAATAAGTGATATGGAATAATGTACAGTGCATGGTACTCAGTAGGAGATGCTGGTGAAAGAACGCTAAGTGACGTGCAAATTGCTCCAGGTCTAAACAGCATTACAGTCCATTACAAAAAATAGTTCAGACAGTGGAAGCAGCAGGTGGCTAGCTGATTGCTTTTGCCTGCTCTTCATTGTGGTTAGTAGTTCTAATGAAAGGTGTTGCCAAGTAGTTTGAGCCAAGAGCTGAGAATTAGAATATCTAATATCCCAATCCCTCTGTCCTTCAGAAAGTTCTTTCATTTTATAGTCGGGGTAGTATTGCCTTAACTGTATCCATCCTATAGAATAGAGCTACTTAGCTTGTAAGTGACTTGAGACAGGGGACTTTTTCTATGATGTTTATACAGTCTGCCACCGTGTGGTAGTGTGGTTCAGAACTGGGGTTCGAAGGAGGTGTAATACAAATAACTAATAATACAGCTATTCTCTCCCTCCCCCCGTCCCCATCACTGATATGCAACTGTTTCTGGGGGAGGGAAGACGGGGAACCAAGATCTGAATTAACAGTGCATAGCAATTCCACCCAATATTTTAGGACAGGAATCGAAGGAGAAGGTTGTATCCTTATTGAAAATTCTGAATGACTTTAACAAAGCAAAATGTAAGCTCCTGGCTTTCGAATTCATTCAGTATACAAGATTAGTACGCAGGGTGTGTCTACACTGCAATCAGAGGTGTGATTGTAGCTACTGTAGGCATCCCAACTTAGCTTTGATCTAGCTCTCTTGAATAATAACAGCAGTGAAGCCACAGCTGCACAGATGGTACACGCTGGCACTGGCCCCCATGTGCATACTCATACTCATGCTTCTATCTGTTTTGCTATGGATTCACTGTTTTTTATCAAGGTATCTAGATCAAAGCTGGCTTGGATTTTTGAATGTATGTTGCAGTCAGACCTCCAGTTTTGGTGAAGACATATCCACATATACCTGTGAAAAGTGACATGGGATATTTAACAACTACCTGTGTTCAGAATCTCTGTTTTGATCTCTTGATTGAGACAACCATTCCAGATCCTGACCATTGATGGATGGGAGTTGCACTAAGGAAGTGCCAAAATACTGATCAGTGCTTGCTCTACATGGCTTGTAACATGTGATGAGGTCACAGCACAAGGTGGCATGGCGGAAAGCAATGTATTACTTTAATAGTAATCAGATTTGACTGATATAGGCTTTTGAGCTTTGAGATATGATAACATCTTGTAGCCTCAAGACACTGATAGTTTTTAGATTCAAGCTGCTTGGAATTTTCCAAGCTGCTGCAACTAGGAACATCTCAAAGGCTTGTTTGTTTGTTTGGGGTTTTTTTTGCAACTAAAATTTCTTTTCCTTACTAGAACTATGTTTAGAATGTTGTTTGAATCTGTGCTGGTTCTGGCAAAGAGTAAATCTACAACCATATAAAAGGGAAAAAAAGAAATAGTTGTCCCTTGGAGCCATAATACATTTATATCTTAAGTCAAGGACTGACTTATCTTGATTACTGTGCCCTGGGGGAAGAACACATGGTACATCAAGATCTCATCAAAACTTGCCTCCTTTCTCTTGTCTTCTGGTGATAAAACACTGAGAATGTTTACACTGCAATATGACTTTTGTCAGGAAAAACACCAGTTTTGGTGACAAAAAACTTCCACTTCTGCCAGAGACTTTAGCCTTTACCCCTCCCTCCTTGTAGACAAAGAGCAAGTGTGGATTCTGCTCTTTGTTTTGACGACAGACAGTATCCCACAATGCCTGCCCTGATGGCTGTGTTCAGTGTTTTGTGATCTCTGCTGCCCCGTCAGCATTACCCCTTTCTATTTCTAAACTCCAGGAAGTATCTCACAGCTGAGGCTATGTCTGTTTTTTCAGAACAGTTTCTGAAAACATCTGTTTTTTCAGAACAGTTTCTGAAAAAGTCAGCATGTTCTTTTGGAAGCCCTGTATTCCTCATTTATGAGGAATAAAGGCTCTTCTGAAAGAGGAGGTTTTTCCCACACTTGGCCCTGTGGGAAAAGATCACATTGTAGACATAACCTGAGTGAGCTCCTCTGTTTGTGGAACAAAGAACAAATCATTGGAATGCTTCTGTTCCACCCTACACTAGGCATATAGCAACAGGCAGACTGCTGCTGCAAGGAAAGGGCTGGAGAGACTGCTATGTGGCCTTGACATTCCTTAGCATGGAGAGCTCATGGAACTATGAGGGCATCCCAAGAAGCACAGGGATCAGCTTTGCCTTCCCACAACACGGTACTGTAGGATGCCTACCCACATTGCTTTCCTCTATCTGTCTACAGGGTGCTAGCAATGTGGCCATGAAATGTCAACAATGGGAGGCAGAAAAATTGGTTTGAGCAGTTTTCACTTTTGGTGACTTTTTCATGTCAACAGCACTTTTGGCACCAAACCTTCCCAGGGTAGACATAGCCATAGTTAAGGCCTGAGATCCTGTTTTTTCCTTTATGCATTTTCTTCCTGCATCTAATAATGATTGTTTTGGTTTCTTCTTAATTCTGTCTGCATTATGGCTGATGTAAAAATAAATAATTTATTGTATTTAATGTAGAAATAATTTCCGTAAGAACAATCTCTTGTAGGGCATCTTTAGGCTACATCTAACTCTCCATAACCAAGCCTCCATTCTCTGCCCAGTTATTGCTAGACAGCAGCTTTTAAACATCTGTAGTGTTACTCCGTACAGTTCTTAGTACTGCAGAAATTGACAGATAACTTTTTTTGAACAAAGAGCAAGAGAGGTAATATTTTCTGTTAGACCAAATTCTATTGGCGAAAGAGACAAGCTTTCAAGCTTATGCAGAGCTTAAACAGAGATCTTCTTGAGGGCTGGAGAAAACAAGGCTATAACAACTCTGCAAATAGTTTTTTTAACAACAATGTTCTGGCAGAATTTTTTAAAGCTTGCTTGATTCTCTTGCCAGTTTTCAGTCTACCAAGTTGTTATATACTTGTGGTTTTTAACAGGAACACTTTGAAGGTATTTTTATTTGCCTTTTTTGTAGAAATCTATCGCATCTGCTATGGGCATGCATTTGGACTCATTTGCTAGAAATCTCTTCTACTTAAATGCTCTTGAAAGAGTATATGCAGCACTTGCTATTTTAAAAATGAAGTTTGGTTAAAGTGTCATCCTAAACAGCATTCCTGAAAAAGCTAAAGAATTTCACTTCAGAAGCTAGAGGACTTCAGGCCCTATGGTTATCAGTTGAGTACCTTTCATGAGAACCACATTATCATTAGAACACAATAACTAAAATGTGTCATACTTTTCCTTGAATTGCTTGGTTGCTTGGTTGCCTGGCAATAGAGCATTAGTTCTTCTGCTTTTGAACGTCCTTGGCTAAACTGACTTCAGTGTTTTTTCCTGGAGATGTATTGACTATTAATAATAAAACATTTGCTACCACGTTTTCAAATGTTTAATTTTGCTTTGGTTTAAACAGCTATACAAATAGTTCCTAATGTGCTTAACACTCTTGTGTCCTTTTTCTAGAGCACAGCACTGTCCAAAAAGTTATAATACATACTTATAGCAGCAAGTGACTTTCTGGGCTGCCCTCTATGCTCCTGGTTGAGAAATGTCCACATAGATTCTTTATCAGTGAGACAGAATCTGTCCAGAATGGAGTCTTAATGCTTCCTGCCTGAGATAAAAAACCTCCTGGATTGTAATCTAGAGACATTCCTTTCCTCTCATTATCCTGTCAAATATGTGAACATATCTTCTGTGAGCTTTTAATATGTAAATATTTTAGAAATGTTTCTTGGGTGGCAATAAACAAAAGAAAAAGGAATGTGTAAATTATGCTGCCTTACAGACACCACTCACTACTCCAAGAAAGGGCTGAGGCTCGAAAACATTGTGCTAGACATTCTGACCAAGTTCTATCTTCTCTGCTTATTTTAACTCCGTAAGTAACCCTCGCTAACATAGTATCTGAGTACATCACAATCTGCAAAGTGTTTATTTTCACATCTTGCCTGTGAGGTGGAGAAGTGCCATTGTCCCCATAAAACGGAGACCTGAGGACCAGAGTAGCTGCCCAAAGTCCCATAGAAAGTCTATACCAATTACAGAGAGAGACAGCTGAACTGGAGTTCAGTTACAAGTTCAACACTATCAACTTGGGCTTAAATAAACACATTAACTGGTTAATGCACTACAAAGGCAATTTACCCCGCCTTTGATATTTGCAATTCCACATCAAATGCTATGAATTGGACACATTCTGACTGACTTAATTAGATTCATTAACACAGGTCCTACAATTGATCTCTAACTGCTTTTGCTGTTCTATATACCCTGGATTCTTTAATTTCCACTCCAACTCATCTGATGAAGTGGGTTTTACTCACACAAGCTCATGACCTAATATCTCTGTTAGTTTCTAAAATACCACGGGACTTCTCATTATTTTATAAGCAGTAGTAGTTAGAGTGAAGAATAACTCATTGTTTTTTTATTGTGCTTTGAACTGCACCTTGTTTGTTTAGTTTCATTATTTCTCCAGCATAGTCAGTTTACTCTCTTGTTGAATAGACCTTTCACCCAAGAACAGCAGATAAAGGGAGGGTGTGGTGATTTTAGAATCAGAAAATATGATTTGAAAGCCACAGTAATTAGTAGGTAAATATAGGGGCAGGTGTAGTAACTGAAATTACTTTTAACTTTTTTTAACTGACTGGATTTCAAGTTGATGATGTCACTTGTTTATGAAAAGAATAACAAAAAACTGTAGGAAGCTATGAGTGTCCAGCACTCGGACACATCCCTCCCTTCCTGTCCCAAAGATGATTATGCTGTGTTGTTAGCAAGGAAACCTTGCTCTTTCACTGGGACATTTGGGTTGCACAATATGTAAAAAAATGTCTGCACTGTATTTATTAAATGGAGCCAGGGCATTTCATGGGTGCTAAATGCACAGATATTGAAGTATAGTACTTAAATGTATGAAAGCTTTGTTGGAAGTATGCTTAAAGTATTTCATCCTTACTGAGAATACTAGAGTCTCTCTCAATTTCTAGTGCTGACCAGGCCCCATTAAGTTACATGCACACAGAGTGACTGACCATGCTCCATCCTCACGGCTCCTGTGTATGGCAGAAATGTCGGTTCACTGCCTTCAAGGAGCAACTTAGAAATAAACATGCTCCATCACCTCAACGGGAGATACATGGATCAGCATTCATATTGCATTCCCCAGCAGTGTTTGGTACAGGCCAGGGAAGCTTGTGATTCAGCCAGTGGACCATATTCAGTGATGATTTCTGGTCACAGACTACTAGAGGTACATTGTGCATAGGCTAAGAAGACCTCATAGCTCCCAGTGCTGACAAGACTCTGCATGCACCATCCTCACAGAGGGGCCAGGCTTCAGCCTGGGCTCTAGGGGTGAAGCTGGAATTTCCTTGTAGGTGGTGCTCACTGCTGCTTGAGGCTAAGCTAAGGTTGGCCACTGGAACTAAGGGTACTTCTAGACTACGTTTTTTTTTAAAGGAGATATGCAAATGCAGTGCTAATTTGCATATCTTCTTCCAATCACTTTTTTGAAAGAAGGTTTTTCAAAAGTGAAAGTGTGGAAGTGTTTTTTGGGGGAGAAAACCCCCTTTTTTGAAAAAAAACGCTCTTCCTAAAAAAAAGGAGGTTTACGTGGTTTTTTCGAAAAGGGTTTCCCCCCCCAAAAAAAACACATCCAGACTATTTTCACTTTCAAAAAACGATCGGAAGTAGATATGCAAATTTGGTGCTAATTTGCATATTTCCTTTCAGTAAAAACCCCGGTAGTCTAGACATTCCTTAAGAGTCCCGCTCTCTCCTGTGCTCTCAATGATGTGCCTTGCCCCTGGTGGCAGTGCAGAGGTAGAAAATGCCTGATGCGAAGGCAGACCCAGAAGACAGAGAAGGGTGGCCGGAAACCCCCTCTCCCCCATCTCATTTAGGTTGGATCTACCGTGAGGATTAATCCAGGCTGAAGGCAGCCACAATCTGTAGGCCTCTGTTTCATTTCAGAAGTCGGAAGTGGAGTAAATAATGCGGAACATTGTAAGAAAAGAAAGGATGGTCCCATGGGTAAGGCAGTTGAATGCAGCTGTGAAAAGCTGGATTCTATCTCTGCCTCTGCCATAGTATTCCCATGTGCTGCTGGGAAAGTCATTTAAACAAGACTTTTCCCAGATTGTCACTAGTTGTGTGTTCCTCATTTTCGGTCACACATCTTGAGATCCTGAGTTTGATTTGCAAAAGGGCTGAGAGTGAAGCTATACCTTGAACTTAAAAAAGTGCTACATCAGGGCTACTCAACTTTGGAAGCCCTGGGGGCCACAATGATATTCTCAGCATATGCTGAGAGCCACAACTTAAGTGTGCAAATATATGTAAATCTTTTCACACCGATGTGCATAAATACAAAGATTAAGGCAAGATTACACAACACACAGGCCCCATTTATGTCAGTTCTGCTGCTATTAATAAAATGCAATATTTACCCAATTTCCACCCATATGACAGCACTCTTAATAAGCAATGACAGTCCAGGAATTTAACTACTAAAACACACATCAACAGAAGACCATTATTACTACTCCTTTGTTTTAGCTCCCACCTACGGGCTGCGCGTTGAGACACACGTAAACCCAAACCTCACTGCAGGCCCTGTGCTACATAATACCCTGAAAGATCAGGTCCCAGGACTTTCAAACTGCGTTCGCAATTGGTAGAAACATTTGACTATTCTCTCAGCTCATCTTCCATCTGTAAAATGCCTCATTCCCCCTCCCCATCACACAAACATCCTCTACCTCCTTGGGCTGTTGTGAAGATTGGTTGCTGAATGTTTTTGAAGCACTCGGACACAATAGTGATGAGTACCGTACACAAACCCATGAGGGAGTTAATAATTGTGTCTCAAGTAGAATCTGAATAGTGTGCAATGACCTAGGGCCACACATTGAACAACAAGGAAAAACAAAGTATTAAATAGCTGCTCATTAATTGACCATCATCCTTCCTGTGCAATGAATGAGACGGGGTCATAAGAACAAAAGAATGGTCATTCTGGGTCAGCCCAAAGATCCATCTAACCCAGTCCTGGTCTTCACAACATCTTCTGGGAAAGAGTTCCTCAGGTTGACTGTGCACTGAGTAAAGAAAAACTTCCTTTCATTTGTTTTAAACCTGCTGCCTATTAATTTCATTTGGTGACCCCCTAGTTCTTATATTAATAACTTCCCTTATTCACTTTTTCCATCCCAGTCGTGATTTTATAGACCTCTATCCTATCTCCCCTTAGTCTCCTCTTTTCTAAGCTGAAAAGTCCAAGACTTTTTAATCTCTCTTCAGAGTCCCAGAGAAAAATATGTGATCATGTAATTAAAAATTGAATAAGCCACATAGAGAAAGTGGGGCCAAATGAAGCTTGCACATACAACCTTAATTCTGGCATAAAACATTTTGATTGCATAACTAGCAATCTTAATTACGTTCTTGTAACATAATTCTTTCTTTCTGTCTGTCTGTCTGTCCTTCTATTTGCCTAGCATACTGTGTCAGCTGCTCAGTTTGTCTGTTATTGCACAACAGCAATTTAACAGGAGTTTCCCATTTAATTCAAATAGAAACTGTAAGTAGTTAGAGAACAATGGCTTGCAACATTGTAAACCCTACTCAGCAGCTGCTATTGGAGCGAGAGAGAGTATATACACAGTGAGTGAATTTGGGTATGAGTATGATATAGCCAAATCTGCTGAAAGACATTATTTAAAAAAAAATTATTTAAGCACATTAAAAAATCCCAAACTTTGCTCTGCTAAGGACTGAGGAATATTATTGGCAATACTAGATCATCACATTATTTGGATGGAAAGAGGGCTTTTTGCATACAAAATCAGGGTATGCATTGTATTTTGTGTTCTACCACACTGCAGTTTGTTTAATGGCTTATATTTGCTGCCTTGTGATATGCAATCTATGTAATACCAATTTAACATCAAGACCTTTAACACTAGTAAGTCACTCAATGGACAGTAGCCTGTTATGGAAACTGCACTGCTGGGCAGCTGCAGATTGAGTTTCTTTGGCTATGAAGCTAAAACAGAGTATAGCAAATGCCTGGCTGTAAAATCGGTTATTGTCTTGGCTGCTGGATGCTTTTGTGTTTCCTTTTAACAGGACTGCTCTAGTAGGTGAAAACAGCATAATGGTTTCCTTAGCAGTCACGTCTAGAATCTTCATATAAGATCAAGTGAAACTACTGCTGCCAAATTGAGTGCAGCTCCGTGTGTGAGAGCATCTGTGAGTGGAGAGAAGTTGCAGATTTTCCCCCTTTGGGGTTCCCCGAGCTATGGGACGGGTGTGGTGAAAGGGGAGAAGCCCAGTCCCTTGTACCACACCCATGCAGCCTAGGTGACTGTCAAGCCTGAGGAGAGCCAATTAGAATCTGGTTTTGGAGGGAATCTAAGGCAGCTTAGCTGGGCAAGCAGGGCGACCCTAAAGTTCTTGGGAGGCATCAGAAGCCTGAAACCTCAGGGGTTTAGTGATGACAAGGGAGTAAGGGGACACTGTTGGTGGTTTATTACCACAACAAGAACAGGTGAAAATCAGTACAAAAACTTTTACTGCTATAGTGACCTGGAGTCATGAGATTGAAACTGAATACAGGCCCAGCACATCCTTTGGAAGACTACTCAAAAAAGTCTTCAATGATAGGAGTCTACAAGCAGGCCCCACAATCTTGGTTTACAAGGCAGTTGTCATCCCTACCCTTCTCTATGGGTGTGAGACCTGGGTAACCTGCACATGACGTCTCAAGTGGCTGGAGTGGTTCTGAGAATCAGCTGGGAAGACCGACACACTAACATCAGTGTTCACACTGTAGCCAACATCAGTAGTATAGACTCATGGGTCATGAAACACCAACTCCTCTGGGCTAGCCACTGTGTATCTCTGTCACCACTCAACTCCCAAAGCAAGTACTCTTCCCATTTAAGTCAGGGGAAAAGGGCTCCCAAAGGGCAGTAGAAACATTTCAAAGCCATTCTGAAAGGGAGGCATCAACCCAATGAACTAGGAGGACTCAGCACTGAACAAAACACAGTAGCACCACAGCATATACCAAACCACAGCTCACTTTGAGGAGAACAGATGTTGTGAGACAAACAAGTGACATAGGAGGAAAGAAAGGACACTACACCTCAGCCAACAACTGTGTCTCCTTCAAAATTACACCTGTCAATGTTTGGGGGAAAATCTTCAGGACACAAATTGGGCTCCTCATCCACTTACACAGTCACCAAAGAACCCCATTGGCAGAAATTGTGCTCGCATCAAGGGACAGCCAAAGAAAACAAAAATGACATTTTCTGGGTAAATATCAGGGTTGGTGGGTGGAGAGGTGGAGAAAAAAATATTCAATAGATTGAATTCTGTTTACCAAGAATGGTTTTCTGTAGAACTAAAACAGAAGTCAAACAATGCCACCTTTGAGTTTCAGAAAACAATATGTCTCTATTATCCAAATAAAACTTTTCATTTGAATAAAGTTTATTATTCTAGACTTGTAAACATTTATGGGCTAATAATTCTTTTTAAAAATTCGGATGCATCATTTGCAGTGTGTACACTGAACTTCATCCTTTTATCCTGTTTTTTTTGTTTTTGGGAGGCATCAGAAGCCTGAAACCTTTTGAATACTTCCTTGTATTCTGAGACTGATTTTCATTGTCTTTGCATTTTTGTGTGTCAAATCTGCAAACTGTTATCTGCTAAGAGCTTGAAATGTGTGTGTGGTGGACGTGATATTCAGATGTGCATGAATTTCAGAGCTTGCATGAGTGGCTGTTTGTTTATTGTGTGTATCTCCTAGACTAATACACAGGTTTACTTCACCAGAAAGTTTTGCATATATGCTTGGACCTAATGTATTATTGAACTACATATTTCTCATGCAATGTATTGTATTCTTCTAATAAAACAAGTTATTTTTATATATTTGAATGATTCAAAAGTAGGGAGAAAATCAGAATAAACCCCCCCAAACAGCGCTTTTTATAAAACCTATGATTTTTTTTGTTAAAAAACAAAGCAAAACAGTTTTAACTGAAAACAAAGGGATTAATACAGTCTTAAGCCTCATCTACTAGTCATTATTATTATCTATTAACATATATTTCACCATAGAAAACTCTTAAAACAATAGAGTCTCCTAGCTGTGACTTAGGGTATGTCTACACAGCATGGCTAAAGTCGAATTAGGCTATGCAACTTCAGCTACATCAGTTGAGTAGCTTTAAGTCGAAATAGTTTACTTTAGCTTTTGGCGCTATCTACACAGCAGGAAGTCTAAGGAAGAACACTCTTCCTTTGACTTCCCTTACTCCTTGTGAAATGAGAGTTACCATGAGTCGGAATAAGAAGTCCTCTAGCTCGACATTATTTTGAAATAATGGCTTATAGTGTAGACGTGTGTTTTGTTATTTTGGAATAATGCTGCTGTGTAGACATAACCTTAGTGATTCCACTGTCAAACAGGCCTTGTTATTCAAGTTTAACTGTCAGTCCTCAACCTCAACCCCAAAGCTGACTGTAAATGAAGTTTCTTTCCTTTTCCATGCCATTACCAGCAATAGGAATCTGCAGTCCAAATAATGCCCTTGTTTGCATCTGCAACCTCCCATTGCTTTCAAATTATCTTCTCTGTGACACCTGTTCAAGCCCCATTGCCTCCCAGGAGTTGGTCACTGGAACTTAGCAAATAATCTTGTTGATACTGCACATGAAGGAAAAAGTTTCAGCGCCCGCTTGTATAGCTGTATGGGCTCTGCAGAGCTAACACAAGTACCAAAAGCAAACAGAGCTCATTCACACAGGGAGCAAATCAGTCTTGTGCAGAGGGGGCCGTTTTTTACATAGTCACTATTCAAAGTGGAATCACATTTCCATGAAAAAACAATCCATGTATTTCCAGGATTTGTTAGGGGCCCAAAAGAGGCCCCTAAAAGACTAGGCTGCATTGTGGCAGGAGTTCCACATATGCATTGTGAGAGACCATCTCTGTTCTGAAGCGCTTACACACTAAACAGATAAGGCAGACAAAGGTTGTGTAGAGAAACCGGATCACAGAGAGAGGTGAAATATTTTGCAAATATTGAGTGAAAGAACCTCGCGTCTTCTGATTCCCAGTCCAGTGCCCTGTCAAGTAGATTTACTATGTTATTAAAAATAACAGTATTATGTTTTTTTCATCATTACTTTCTACTCTTTTAGGCCTGTTCAATATTTGAACTACACTAGGTACTAGATATGTCAGAAGCTTCAGAGGGGTAGCGAAGTTAGCATGTAACTGGAAAAACTTTAAAAAAATAGTCTTGCAGCACCTTCGAGCAGGGGTAGGCAATAATTTTTTACCGGGGGCCACTTCAGAAATTTTTGAAGTGGCCCTGGGCTGTCCTCCGGAAGGGACGGGGCCAGAATACTTCCCTGCTTCCCCACCCACAGACCGTGATTGGCCTGGGGGGAGCACGTGAAGTCTTTGCCTCCCTCCAGAGGTTCCCCCTAGATGCCCATGCCCCTGGCGGTGGGAGGAGGCTTTGCACGCTCCCCCTTCTGCCCCTAGGCCAGTCAGGGCTTGAGGGCAGGTTAGCGCACAAAGTCTCCTCCCGCCCTGCCAGGAGCTCATGGTGCTTCTAAGCCCCTCATGCTCCTTGCAGAGCAGAGGACACTTCTTGTGCTTCCTTCCGCTCCTAGACCCTAATTGGTCTGGGAGTGGCAGGGCCTCCTCGGCCGGATCAACCTGCTTGGTGGGCTGGATTCAACCACGGAGGCCCTTTTGCCCACCCCCTGCCTTAGAGACTAACAAAACATGTGGATGCTATCATGTGCTTTCATGGACGCAACCCGCTCCTTGAGATGAAACGTCAGGACATTCAACAACGCTTTGTTAGGACACCATATTATAAGAACCATTTTAAATTGCCTTGGGTTTCATAACTGCTGCTTGTGGAAAATGTGTTCATGTAAACATTCAACACATCTTTATCTGGGTCCTTAGAGAGACCCCGCGTGTTGAAATCAGCGTGATGGGAAAAGCTGATGGAGATTTTTCCTTAGTCATTTACTAACCATGTAGGTCAGCTCAGAAACAATATGATGAGTAAAGGAAGGAAATGATGCAGCAATGTAGGGAAATGACATAGGAACCTTGAAGAATTCTATTCAGTAGGGCATAGGCCCAGTGCTCAATCAGTAATGAAAGAGGTGCTGGGCTTCAGGCAATTTGCTTTTAACTTTCATAACACACACAGTGAGCCTAGAAACATTTGCTCTATGAACTGCCAAGCCTAGAGGTGTTGGGAATCAGCCAAGGGCAATTGCCTAATATGAACCACCTTTACCTTTTGAAATTAAGGACCTACCAAATCAGAGGACCTACTCAGCTATATATGTATGCCTTTCAAAACAAGAGGGGCAACGAATGGTTTGGTAAAGTGGTGTATTTGAGGCCCTGCCATCCCTTCTCATTCACTAAGCTCCTGCCTTATCCTTTCAATAAGATTTCACTCTGCTGCTGCTGCTTCTCCTCTGAGACATCACTGCTCAAGACTTCGCACAGCTGGAAATGCTAATTCACCAGTGAGGTCGCTCTAGCTTTAGATGTCAGGCTTTTAAGAATGTCACTGGAGCTTGGCAAGTCAATGGGAATTCCCGGGGTTTCCATTAGGCAGCAGATTACTCTAAGATCAGAACAAACACCGAATTCAACATTGAAAAGTAATGGCGTTGCACTTTTCCTGTGAAACAGCTTGCTTCTGTGGGTAGTGTGTGTTATTGAGAATGATCCAGTTTGAATTTCACTTTAAGAAGTTTGGTTTCAGCAATGCCTAATCCGCACTTTGTTTGAGGCATCCCATCATAATGAAACAGCCTTAGCTCCCTGTTCCACAGATGGGTATTTATTGTACTCATCTATTTTCCTCATTTGGGCCTGTGTTTAAAACAGCAAATCTTTAAAAATGCTCTGTCTTTACTAAACCAGACTGTGAATGAGATAAGTATCCTTATGGGCTGGATTAGTAATACAGTAGACTTCCGATAATCCAGAACCTTTGCGACCTAGGTGGTGCCTGATTATCAGATATGATGGACTATCAGGAGGTACTATAAGATGGTTTCATATATATACACAGTATATACTGTATATAAAGTGTTTTTAACCCTTTTATTGTAGCACAAGCACTGTCCAGCGTTACACAATGCCAGTGGCAGACTGACTCTGTCCCATCCAGTTTCGTTTGGTTCAGCTGCTGCCGCTGCTGCCTTGTGACTCGTTTTTTGCTGAAGTTCACTCACTAGGCTCTTGCTATTTTGATGCTGGAGAGCCGTATAATTGGATGCCGGATGATTGGAGTTTTACTGTATATTGTTAGCCAAGACGAAACCTTTTGATTTTTGTGTCTATCACACTGTTTGCTGGAAGTAGTGGGGGGAAAAAAGCAACTTGAGGCTTATTAGCAAGAGTTGCACCTGTCCCCAGCTCATTCAGATACCTTTACTGAGGAAGTCAGCTGTTGATTATATCTGCAGATAGGAAAATAGGGTACCACTGGATTTTAACTGTATCTATATTATTTGGTGTTTAGAACTGCCAGGGTTTTACTGCAAATGAATACAGGCAGTCCCCGGGTTATGTACAAGATAGGGACTGTAGGTTTGTTCTTAAGTTGAATTTGTATGTAAGTCGGAACTGGTACATATTGTAGGGGAAACTCTAGCCAAACATTTCTCCAGAGCTCAGTTTTATTCTCCCACACCTCACTTCCCTCAGTCCTTTATTCTCAAGCTGAGGTTTCTGCTGAGAAAAGCCGCTCCGCGTCTCCCTGGTCTGCTGGGGGGGGGGGGGGGGGGGGGCGAGGCACTAGCTTCGCGTCTCCCTGGTCTGCTGGGGAGAAGCAGCTAGTGCAGGGTTGCCTCACCCGGTTTGTAAGTAGGGATCCGATGTAAGTCGGATCCATGTAACCCGGGGACTGCCTGTATATACTCAAAAATGAGAGTATAATTAAAATACAAATGCTAGCCATTTCCTTGTAATTCCCCCCCTCCATTTCCAGATTTTAAACCTCAGATGTCTAACTTGCAGCCTGACTGATGAAGCAAATGCAGTTTTGTCAGCATTAACTTTTAATTCTCACGTATGGAAGCTCTAATGGATTTTGGCAATTGAAAATTTCTATTAGCCCCCACTAAATGAGCTTAGTGTGTCAAGTAAAAGAATTAGGGCTTGTCTATATTAGCTGAAGTGATGTAACTGAACTGGTGTATTAGTGTAAAAACTGGGGTAAACCGCACAAGTGCCTGTTTCATGTTCATGCTGCCCATTTAAATTAGGCATTTGTAGTTAGATGCAGAAATCCCTAATGTAGACACAACCTTGAACCCTAATTTTTACAACTGACTGCTCTCTGTACTCCACGGGCTTCAGAAGGACTAGAGGATGCTCAATAATTCACTCAAGGTGCCCAGGACTGAGTCCACAAATTGAAAAGCTGCTAACTGCTTGTGAAATGTTATGATCTGATTGCTCTTATAAAACTGAGTGTTTCCAAGATACTGCGGGAGAAGCAAAGTACTGTAGTAAGAATTTCGTCTTCGGTTATGTTCCTCAGTATTGTAATAATTTTGAGCAGACCTCCAGCTGCCATAGTTGTTGGGAAAGCTGATCCTATACTGTTGCTATAGATGATTTCTATTGCTATGGAAATTGTGCAATGCAGACTGCAAGTATAGCATGTAAAAAAGGACTTTAATGTAGCAATAATCTCCCAGTAGAAAACACTGGTGGTTATAGTAGTATAACACCACAAGACAATATTGAGGTCAGCTGATGAAACTGTGTTTTTTTTTGTATTATTGCAATGTGCAGTTCTAAAATGATTGAATGTTGTTCTTAATAGTATCTTGGCATTGTAAATTACATTCTCTGAAATTAGGCTTGCACGGAAGGATCTGATTTGCTTTTGGTTTGGGCACAGGGTGATAAATTTCAAGAAAGCAAGTTTGCCAGAGGCCTGGTTTCAATGCTCTGCAAATACTCTTTCTTTCTCTTTTTAATCTTTCATGCTCTTTCTGTATGTGAATAGATGATTTGATGATGATGAGTAACTGAAAATCTAAGCAGGTTTGCATGAAAATGGGCCCATTTGTTCTGCTCAAGGGCTTGCATTTACAAGGAGTTGTAAAGATGATGATTCCACCCAGCTGAAGTGGTTTGGAGTTTATGAATGACAACCAAGGATTGTATTGCAAGTATCCCACTAGCTGAGATAGTTGAGTTTAGTTTGAGACAGCCCCAGGATTTTTAATCTCTGGAAATTTCACTTCTTGTCATAACAGTAAAATCTAGGGAGGAAGGGAAATCTTTGCTGCCCAACATTAAGGTGCTGGATGAAATCAGATTGCCTTAAAAAAGCTCTGGACAGACAGCAGGATAACTTTTCCAAGCCCTGAGGGTCCCCATCTATACTGTTATAAAAGGAGAGGCATCCATCATACCATCTGTCACAGAGAACATTGGAGAAGTTTCTAGGGGGAGGCAGGCTCTCGACCCTGCCTGCTCAACTGAAGCCCTGCCCCCACCATGGGTAGGGGAGGAGCAGGAGGAGCAGCATGCCAAGTGCGCATGCACTCCCCCCACACGGGGAGGGAAAGAGCGCGCACGCCCCAGCATCTCTGGAGCAGTGGGGAGGGAATAGGCCATGTATACATTTACCGTCACAAGAGGACGGATAATGCTAGTATTATAAAATAGGATTTGCTGATCTTCCTTAATTCTGCCTCATTGTGATGAGATTTTTGTTAGTGTCAGTACTGTCACTTGGTCAGGTAAGTATAATATTATCACAAAGCAAACCTTTTAATATATTGCACTCAGCATTAGGTAACCCTAAATCTGAGCTGTTGATTCCATCTGAATGCCTGGGTTTATTATAAAGGAAAGCTTTGCCTAAATCTGATCTGTCAAATTAAAGTAGTACTTGGCCAAGTTAATCTCTACCTGATTTAAGTCTCCAACAAGCTTGGAGCCTCCAAAACTTAACTACCTGACTACCATGCCATGGGTTGCTCAGGCCGGGCTAGGCCTACTGCACCGTGTCACAGGTGAGGGACTATTCTGGCCAGGAGGGGTGCCAGTTAACCAGTTATCCTGGTAAGCACGCCAGTAAGACAAATGTTTAGCAGGTAACTCTTTACACCCTAATAAATACTGCAAATCTCCCCCTCCCTGCTGTTTGAAAGGAGCCCTCCAATCCCCAATTCCCTCCTCAAACCCACAACCAACATTCCTCTCTGCCACTCTCCTTGTTAGCTTGAACCATTCTTTAATCCCATGTGGCTATGGCAGAGGAGTTTGGAGCTGTGGTGAGGTGGGGGAAGACAGTGTCAGACACCAAATCTTGGGCTATGCAGCCATGAGAAAAGGAGACTTGAATGGATTCAGAAAAGCCCACAAATGTGTCTGTTTCCTCTGTTAAGTGATATAAAACCAAATATTCTTGCTGGAAGGTTGCAACGTAAGACTTCTTTATTTTTTTATAACTCAGAATGACAACACACAAGAGCCCTGAAACCGAAAGAGACAAAGCAGGCTGCTCCCTAAAGCAGAGATAAACAACTCGCCCCACATTATTCTAGTCTTGTAGTCTGCAAACTGACTCTACTGGGCCCATTCTCATATTTCCCTACAGACTCCCCAACCAAGAAGCTGGTTACACAAGCCCTATAGTATTTAAAATGGCATCTTACAGTTTTCAATACATCACGTGTAGTGGCCGTACAGTTTGACCACCTCTCTCCATTGTAATTCTTGGATGGATTTGTTCCGTAGATGGAGCTAACTAAGTCCTGTCCTGCAGCCCTCTCCCGTCATTGGAATTCTGGACCTGTAAGGCTATTAAAAGTGAACTTTTCTCTTCCCACATCCATCTGTTAAAGCAGATTGCAGAAGCTATTGCTGAGTGGATTTTGTTTTTGTCACCTCACTCTGCTAAAGAGCTCTATCACTGCTGCACTCAATTTACAGCAGGAAAAAAGAAACCAGTCATGTGTGTTCTCTAAACATTATTTTATGAACTGTAAGGCATTGTCTTGCTCTGAAGTACGTGGATACCCTGGTTGCCATGGCAAAAGAGAGAAAGGAGAAGAAATTCCTGCGGAGAACACCATTATTCCTCAAAAATTATCACTCAACAGGACTGAATGCTTAATAACTCATAAATATATTATAGGTCTTTTAAAAGATTTAGCTGGTGTTTCCTCATTGGTTTGTCTCAGTCCATTTGAATGATTGCCCAGGTTGGTAAAGGTCGGAGGTGATGAGGAGATGTAGCTACAGGATGGTGTGTGTTTAGCCCTTGGCTGTGTATATTACACCCTCAGGCAAAGCAAGCAACCAGGTTTGCAGGTGTGGCAAGGTATCCAGGAAAACTGCCATGGAGCTGTGGCATTCTGACCAATGGCAGTAGAGAAGAGGTGCATTTGTGTGTGTGGAGGGGCACGAGAAGTTTCTAGCAGGATTCGCATTCTGCCATCTTTGTACAATTAAAGTTATTAAGGAAAAAAAATCTCTGGGTCATGGATCTGGCTTGGAATTAGCTGGGCCATTCGATACACTAAAGGATTTTGACAATGGAGCTTTCGTTTGCAATCTCACATTCATGGACGTCGCAAACTGGCAGGGTGCAGAGCATCTCCTGAGAAGGCTGGGTGTCCTGCTAACTTTGCAGCATGTGCCGCAGCCCTGCTTCTCAGTGGCTTTACGCCTCAGCTGTGTCCTCTCCACTCTGTCATTTCTGTGGTGCAAAGGGATCAGAAAACGGCTAGAGACAGAGAATTCCTCCAGTGAAGGGCCATGTCAATGGGTGTGAGTGGGGTACTCTTCACCTCAGATGTCCTGGGCATTGAGGCAACTGCTTGGGGATTAATGCAGCTTTGGGCATGAGACAGAGTGCCCTATGTGGCCAGAGGTGCCATTTCAGATTTTGGGGTGGTGGGGAGGGGTGGCGACCTGTGCATGCCATGATGGAAGTAGGGAGAAGAGAGTGAGAGCATGGAGGGGAGGTGAACTGAGGACAGAGGCTTCAGCAGTGTTACCAAGCGTGCTCAGCACAAGCCAAACACCAAATGGCTGGGGCGGGGAGGGACCGACTCCATCCACTGTCCTCCACACACACATCACCTCTATCCAGGGCATACGAAGGCACGGAAAACTCTACTTTTTTTGGCAACTTAGCAGTTAGCTGACAGGAGCACTGTATCTAATTCCTATATAAAAGAAAGGAAATTAAATAAATATTAGACCTACTCAGCTCTAACACTAACGTATAACATCTTGTAGCAAGTCACTTGAGGGACACTGACTAGCCTTAACATTTTAATGTATATTCTTACTTTGTTACTAACTCTGGCGAGAGAGAGGGAGAGACCCTGTCAGGACTCCTGGACTCTTTCTCAGCTCTGGAAGGGGAGTGGAGTCTGGTGGGTTTCTGCAAGGGGGCAATACATTTCAGGTCTACATAAGAACATTAGAATGGCCATACTGGGTCAGAGCAACGATCCTTCTAGCCCTGTATCTTGTTTTCCAACAGTGGCCAATGCCAAGTGCTTCAGGAGGAATAAACAGAAGAGGCAATCATCATGATCCATTCCCTGTCATCCATTCTCAGCTTTTGGCAAACAGAAGCTAGGGACACCATCCCTACCCATTCTAGCTAGTAACCACTGATGGAGCTATCCTCCTTGAACTTACTTTGTTCTCATTGGAACCCTGTTATGCCCTGGGCCTTTCCATCATCTCCTGGCACAGAGTTCCACAAATCGATTATGAAAAAATAATTTATATTGTTTGTTTTAAGTCTGCTGCCTACACATTTAATTGGGTGAGCTTCTTGTGCTATGTTACTGAAGGAATGAATAACATTTCCTTATTCAATTTTCCTTGCCAGTCACGATTTTCTAGACCTCTAACATATTTCCCTACCCTCTAGTCATTTCTTTTCCAAGCTGAAAAGTTCCAGTCTTGTTAATCTCACCTCCATATGGAAGCTGCTCCTTACCCCTAATCATTTCTGTTGCCCTTTCTGTACCTTTTCCAAATCCAATCTATCTTTTTTTAGATGGGGTGACCAGGTCTGCATGCAGTATCAAGATGTGGGCATGCCATGACTTTATATAGAGGCAATATGGTATTTTGTCTGATTACCTATTCCTTTCCTAACGATTCCTAATATTCTGTTAGTTTTTCGGTGTTTAGATTGCAACTGCACATTGAACAGATGTTTTCACGGAGATATCCCCAATGATCCCAAGATCTGTTTTTTGAGTGGTAACAGCTATTTTCAGGAGCGGCCTGAGGCCGGCTGCAGCAGCTGGAGCCCCAGGCGGAAGGCGCGATCGGCGCTCCCGCCTGCACGGCTGTCAGTGGCCATGACGTAATCATTGGGCGTCTGAGCGCGTCGTGACATCATCATTGGGTGCCCCGGGCTGGCGATGCCCTAGGCGACCACTGAGTCTGCCTATGCTCACAGGCCGCTCCTGGCTATTTTAGACCCCATCACTTTTGTATGTATTGTTGGGATTATATTTTTCAGCCTTTTGTTACTCTCAATCACCTGCCTCCTTCTTTTTATAACAGACTCCCTGCCCCGAAGGCAAAGCTGCAAACAGCTCAAATTCTGTTGCATTTAAGACCTTCCTGTGGAGTCAGGGTAGGCAGCTTTAAGCAGACCTCATGTATGAAATCCAGAGGTTCCAACTTCGTGGGGGTGGGGTGGGGGGGCGGAGGGGGTACCTTTGTCTGCGGCTGCTATAGCTCTTGGTGGGGACTGCATTTCTAGACTTGAATCTGGCTGCTCAGGCGGTATAAAGCCAAATTCATCAAAATGGGGAAGGCCACATGCGCTATTAAAACCCACCAATGAGGGCCTTAATAGCCCATATGGTCTTCCTCATTTGGATAAATGGGCTTTATGCCTCTGAGCAGCCAGCTGTGAGTCTGGTAGTGGAAAGAGTGGCCATATAAGTGTGTTTGGACATCCTGCATGTAGAGGAAGGGTCTCCACACAAGTTCTGAATAGGTAGGAAGCATTGGCAGCGAGCTGGAGAGGACCACTGGCTCCACAGTCATACAGATCTAGCTACTTGGAGCCATATATCAGGGGGTTCCCAGGATTGCATTACAAACCATATGCAGCTGTGCTCCATCACCTATCTGCAGTGTGAGGGTGGATTGTGTCTTCATGCATATGCACATATGCCCTGCCTCACCATACACACAGGCACAAGTACACAGACCTGTGCACATGTTATCCACACATCTACTAGGTGGGTGCACTCTGACCTAGTGGTGCTGAGACCACTTACAGAGAGAGAGTGAGTAGTCTGCTCTACAGCCTTAGCTGAGAGCCAGCTGCTTTTTAGCTCATGCAGTAGAGGCTCATGCTCTAACCTCCCAACTTCCCAGTTTTGATTCCCCTGTCGGCATTACACACCTACAACCTAGTCCCCTTGCATCTGTGCACACTGTTCCTCTGGCATTGGCTCTAGGTAGGAAGGTGGTGAATCTCACTCAGGGAGTTGAAGATGTGGATTTTAGAGTTTCCACTAATAGAGAAGGGCCCCCAACCTGTGAAGCCCCAGAACAATAGATTTTATAAAGTTCTTCCCCTGGAGTTTGGTCCAAGAGGCATCCTGAGACCTGCAGAATGTAATAGAATTTAGGTTAAACCTGCAGACGGGTGACAGCGTTTCCAGACTTTCCATGATGGATGAGGATGCCCATTGTCATAACAGCTTAGAATCATAGAACACTAGGACTGGAAGGGACCTCGAGAGGTCATCAAGTCCAGTCCCCTGCCCTCCCGGCAGGACTAAGCACGGTTTATATCATCCCTGATAGATGTCTATCCTACCTGCTCTTAAATATCTCCAGAGATGGAGATTTCACAAACCCCCCAGGCAACTTATTCCAGTGTTTTACCATCTTGACAAGTTAGGACGTTTTTCCTAATGTCCAACTTAAACCTCCCTGCTGTAGCTTAAGCCTATTGCTTCTTGTCCTATCCTCAGAGGCCAAGGAGAACAATTTTTCTCCCTCCTCCTTGTGACACCCTTTTAGATACTTGAAAACCGCTGTCATGTCTCCCCTCAGTCTTCTCTTTTCCAAACGAAGCAAGGCCATTTCTTTCAGTCTTCCCTCATAGCTCATGTTCTCTAGACCTTTAATCATTCTCGTTGCTCTTCTCTGAACCTTCTCCAATTTCTTGACATCTTTCTTGAAATGTAGTTCCTATAACTAGACACACTACTCCAACTGAGGCCTAATCAGTGCAGAGTAAAGTAGAAGAATGAGTTCTCATGTTTTGCTCACAACACTCCTGTTAATGCATCCCAGAATCATGTTTTCTTTTTTTGCAACAGCGTCACACTGTTGACTCCATATTTAACTTGTGGTCCACTATGACCTCTAGATCCCTTTTTGCAGTACTCCTTCCTAGACAGTCACTTTCCATTCTGTATGTGTGAAACTGATTGTTCCTTCCTAAGGAGCACTTTGCATTTGTCCTTATTAAACTTCATCCTATTTATCTGAGACCATTTCTCCATTTTGTTTAGATCATTTTAAATTCTGACCCTATCCTCCAAAGCACTTGCAACCTCTCTCAGCTTGGTATCATCTGCAAACTTAATAAGTGTACGCTTTATGCCAATATCTAAATTGTTAATGAAGATATTGAACAGAACCAGTCCCAAAACATACCCCTGCGTAACCCCACTTGTTATGCCCTTCCAGCGTGATTGTGAACCATTAATAACTTCCTACTGCTAGCACCATCTGCTGCAATTTTTAAACATAGAAAAGGATTTTTCTTAGGCAGTGGGTCTCTGTCAGAACCAGTTTTTTGTGGAACTTGGTCTGCAGAGCTGCAAATTGCTGCTTTGCTTCCTAATGGGAATCACAGGATGACAAGAAAACAGTCTTATCTTTCCTGCGCAAATGGAATCAGTCTTTAGTCTTCTGAGCTTTCTGTAGATGCGTATGTGTTTTGCATCTAAATGTCTCCTATGCTCTCTCTTGTTATGAGTACTGTGCTCTCTGCATTTCTGTCAAGAACACTTTTAGGATTTGCAGCTGCTGGAGTCAGATTATGAGTAGTTTCCCTCTTGTTCAGAGAGAGGCTGATTCAAAAACTGTGGTGTTTGAGTTTTGGGGTTAACCTCAAGTAGCTGCTTGTTTTGTTTTGCTGCACTTCAACCCTTATTTTGTTCCGTGGATGTGTCAAAAACTATGCTTCCTCCAAAGTTAGGTCTAATGGTCATAATGTTAAAAAAGGGAGGGGAAAAAAAGACTTTACATAGTTATCTGTCAACTTCACCAAGCCTCGCTATCTTAATCTATAAATGAACGATAATTCTATTTTATCCATCTTTATAGACAATTTGAAATCTACAATTTTAACAAGCTGTATTACAGGTTGAAACTCCCAAATCTGGGACATTCTGGTCCATCAATATCCATGGTCCTTGGACCACAGAGCCCTGGAGTCAAGGAACATAAGCCAGCTGGGCGTCTTGTGGGTCCTTGGGATCCCCAGTCTGGAGAGCCTGAGTGGCTGGCCCCGGCCAGGAACACCGGCAGCAGCAAAACTGGCAGCAGCTAAGGGAAATGCCCGGCCAGGAACCAAACTGGGAGTGGGGCTAGTGGTGGCCGGGGGGAATCCTAGCCTGAGAAGGCTGACCCTGGGAGCCCCAGCATTGGACCCAGGCTCCAGGGACCCCCACAGCCCATCAAGGAGCCTTGACCTTCCCTGGTCCGGTAAACTCCCTGATTCAGGACCAGAGTTCCCTCTAAGCTGCAGGGCAGCACAACTTGACAGTCAGAAGGTCAGGGCTCCACTGTTCAGGACTGCTCAGGTTCCAAGGGTGCCAGACCAGGGAGGTCCAACTTGTAGTGGTCATCATCGTCATCGTCGTCTTCTTAGGGTTGGACTGTGTGTAAATGAACTAAATGACTGTGCCGACCTAATACTTGGGTTGTCTCAATTGACCCACTAAAGCCATGCGATAAAATTCTAATCATGCAGCAAAACCAATGAAAATCAACCATATTTCTCAAGTGAGTGAAAAAGCAAGCATCCCTGTTCTGACGGGGAATATTTTACTACACAGACTATTTAGCCTCTGTGATTACAAGTGTAGCCCAAAGTCCAGAGTGTGTCAGCAGCAGCCCTGGGAACTACAAGTTGTGGACTCCAAACTGCAGCATGTTGGGAGAACT
Source organism: Pelodiscus sinensis (assembly GCF_049634645.1). Lineage (NCBI taxonomy): Eukaryota > Metazoa > Chordata > Testudines > Trionychidae > Pelodiscus > Pelodiscus sinensis. The sequence goes on from NC_134718.1 coordinate 13,567,552, forward strand.
TCCTGGTTCCTGCCAGGAGGTGCCCTCTGCCCCCAGCAGGGTCTCAGCAAGGGCTGTGCTAGAAGCAGCACACAGGCTGCATGCTGAGAGAAGGGGCTGCTGAACTGTTTTCCTGTTCTATGTTTTTACAGAATAAAGCCTGTTCCTGGTGATTTGTCGGAGTGGGTCTGGTCTGAGGTGCACTCACACATACACAACGCAGAGCACACCAAGCAGCCTCAGGCCTAGCCCTCCCCCCACAGTGGTGTAAGAAGTCACAAGCTTCCCTTATGCTGAATAACCTCCCACTGGGCTAGCCAACAGGAGGGGTTACACAAGCATACCCACAAAGACGATATATTAGAAACCTGTGTAGCATTCTTTGTCTGTCTACCTTGACCATTGAAACAGGCCTGTACCTGGACAGCAATAGCAGTAAAACATTGCTGGAAGGAAAACTTATTCCTTTATGGGTAGCATATTTTTACAAACAAAAGGTTTAAGACATGAGCCATCAAACCAATTAATTTTACCCAACAGCATAATCTTTATGTTGTTGTTATTGTTTTCACCTGTGCAGTTAATCCCTATTTGTTTTGTTGCCTATTTGGGCCATGCATAGTCTTATGTAGATAAGGATTTTAGTATCTAAAAACTGCTCCAAGATCAGGATATGTCAGCGCTGCATTCTAGAACTTTTGTTTGAAACTCTTTGGGGGAACTATTTCAATGGTAGACAGCTCTTTTGTGGCTCCATGTATGATCGAAGTGATGATGATGTAAAGACTGGGGAACTTGGTCTCTGCTTTGACAGTGAGTTTGCTTCTGGGGTCTCTTAGGGTATGTCTAGACTATATTGTTTTTTTGAAAAAACTGCCTTTTTTCTGAAAAAACTTCACCTGCATCCATACTGTAATCACATTCTTTCAAAATTAAATTGAAAGAATTCAGGGTTTTTTCGACATTGGTAAACCTCAAATTATGAGGAAGAACGCCTTTTTCAAAAGAACTTTTTTGAAAAAAGGTGTGTGGGCGCAGAACAGGGACAGTTTTTGAAAGTAGAGGCAATTGAAAAAAGCACAGGAGCCCGGGTGGCCATCCTGCAGTCAGGATGCTCTCTTTCGAAAAAGCAGGTTGCTTTTTCGATCTGGTTTTGGGGTGTGGATGCTCTCTTTCAAAAGAAGCTTACAGTCTAGATGTATTCACATTGGAATACATGGCAGGGCTAACACGCTTGGGTCATTACATCCTCTGATTATTCCATCACTGTTAATAATACACTTTCCCTTCTTTAGCTAGCACTGAAAGCCGCTTAGGAAAATTAAGAAAAATCAGTCACTGAGTAAATAAATACACTGTTGATAGCATTTTAAATATGCATGTTATGCTGACAATCAGAATTGTAGTTTTTATTCTTGTTTCTCTTTTTGAAACACTCGTTATGACTGGGCTAAACATGTCATTGTTGAGCTAGTGGCGAGTTTACCACATAAATATGTATAGTATATTTATAGCACATCGGCCTGAAATCTAGCAGTAATTTTAATAGGTAAACAGATCATTTTTAAATGCATATTTATTTACTCAGAAGGCCATAATGGTCCATTCTGAGCAGCAAATCATGCATTATATGCACAGCATTCATTTATTAAACTGTACATTTGTATGTGTATTAGTTAAACATCTAGGTGAAAAGTGTTATCTGATTGCCACTCTGCATTGTTAAATATCTTGTCTGACACTTAAACATTTATAAAATGAAATTAAGTCCTTGGCTAGAATGCTGGTTAGCAGGTGTAATAACTGAATAGTAAGGCCTGAAATACAAGGTTAGTAATTGATCTCTATCCCTTGAGAGATTAAAAAGGTTTGGGTTATTTTGCTTGGAATGGAGAAGAATGAGAATTATAATAAAGCTATGTGGTATCAAATGGCCACTGCACTGTGAGAAAAGTTGGTCTTGTGGCTAAGGACTTGGGTTGGGATTTGAGAAGTAAATTAACATCTTTGCCACAGACGTCCTATGTGTCCCTGTGCTTGTCACCTAATTTCTGCTTCTCAACTTTACATTTGTAAAATGGAGGTAATAAATAATAAACTCTTCAGGGCAGGGGCTACTTTACTATGTGTCTCTATAAGTGCCCGTCACAATCTTGTCTGAGTTTCCTCTGTGCTAGGAGACCGATACAAATAGCAATATTAAAGAACAGACATTTCTGTGCACCCAAGAACAAAGGGACTCACAAAAAAGTTTAAAAAATAACACCTGTGAAGCAAACAATGACTTTTATGCAGGATGGGCTAAATCTCATTCTGTTGTCAATATCGGCATGGTATTTGGACCTGTTGAGTTTTTTATGAGGATTTCAGTGATGCAGGATATTGCTGAGAATAACTGAGGCTATTTCTAAATCGGCAATCCAACGTCAAACTTTTGCCATTTAGAGGTGCTAAACTTTCCTTCGCTCCCTCCCTCCCCCCCCATCAAAAGTTTGCTGCAAAAAATGTCGATGTGAACAGCACTTTGTCAGCGAGAATGCCCTCCTGATAACAAAGGGAACATGCTTGTTGGGGCTGAAAGTATATTGTTGGCAAATGAGCAATCAGAGTGGCTACATTGCCCAACTTTTAGCAACACGGCTGTGTACAGCATTGTTGTTAAAATCTGCGTAGTGTAGAAAAAGCCTAAGATTCAGAATCTGATGTGTTGATTGAATTAGAGAAACACCTGTGGTTGAATTATCTGGGTGTAAAGTGGTATCCCAACCCACACTGTCCAATGAACAAGTTGGTGTGGACTCAGTCAACCCACTACACCTGCAGGTGAAGTCAGGCTTGGGGACAGGGATTAAATGTGGGGAGAGCATAGCACGGCTGGGAGCTAACAGGGAAAGAACAGAACCCCAGCTCTTACTCTAGGTTGGCTTGCCCAGGAAATACCGGAGAAGCTGTTGCCTGCCAGTTTTCCGGAGGAAAGGTAGGCCTGTTGCAGGGCTATTGTTCGGACTAAATGACTTCTGCCAATCAGAGCTTTCCTGTGGGGGGATAGGTCTGGTATGGGATGTATGCATGATTTGTTGTTAGTAGCTGATCTGCTGGGGCTGAGTGTAGGTATTGAGGGTGGCACCCTGTGTAAAGGGGGTGCCAGAGCTAAATTCATTTACATCTGATTAGAGACCCAGTGGTGGTTTGTCCCAAGCCCAGAAGCAATGTGCTCATAAAAAAAAAAGAGATATATTGGATTTGGAAAGATAACACTGGAGACCAAGTTTTGAAGGAGTTCTTAAGAAACTCAGGGTATGTCTAGACTACATGCCTCTGCCAACAGAGGCATGTAAAATAGGCTACCCTACATAGTCAGTGAAGCGGGGATTTAAATATCCCCGGCTTCATTAAAATAAAAATGGCTGCCGTGCTGTGCCGGCTCAGCTGATTGTCGGCACAGCGCGCGAGTCAAGACTCTGATTGGTCAACAGGGGAAGCCTTTGTCGACAGCTCCCATAAACCTCGTTCCACGAGGCGTAAGGAAGCAGTCGACAAAGACTTCCCTTGTCGACCGATCTGCGTCTTGACTCGCGCACTGTGCCGACGATCAGCTGAGCCGGCACAGCACGGCAGCCATGTTTATTTTAATGAAGCTGGGGATATTTAAATCCCCGTTTCACTGACTATGTAGGGTAGCCTATTTTCCATGCCTCTGTCAGCAGAGGCATGTAGTCTAGACATACCCTCATGGACAGAACTACCTTTGGAATCTCTCTACTTTGATGATACTAAAGACAGAGAACTTTATTTTTGTGCTTTTCTAGGCTTCAGCAAATGATATCTGAATATCAGGACAGCCTCCTTAATTTGTTGCTATAAAATGCCACATTTGTTTGTGTCATGTGTAACTTTTGAATAATTTACTGCCATTTTTAACTTTGTAGGTTATTTATATGTATTAATACTATTTCTTCTCTGTTTCTATCTGTCAGGGTTTATTTTATACTTTATCTGTCACCAGGGTATCTTGTATATGAGTTTAGTTTTCTAATCCTAGGCTCTAGCGGAGATCTGTCACACCATGGAGTTTCTCATGATTCAGCCTACGATGAAGAGAGCTTTCAGACAACCATCCTAGGCTTGTTGTAGGTCAATGTTAAAGTGAAATGCCGGAGTGAGGGGGAAAATAATCTGTGTTCTTTGAACTATGCCAAGGCAGTAAGCTCTGGCACCATGATTTCTCAACCCATTTACAAAATAGAAATGTGGCAGGAAAAATACTCAAGTATCCAAATCTAATAGCAACTGTGGTTTTTATTTGGGGAAAAGCTCAGAGAATTCTCTGAGTCTCCTCCTAAGATTTCGTTTGTAAAAATTGGTCTGAGTGTTTCTCAAGATTTCAGATCCCTCTGCATCTGGTTCTGGCTAGAATGAAGGAGAGTAGAGATGAGCAAAGATGAAGGGTAAAGGAAAAGTTTCAAAGTTCAGTTTGAATTTTGAGTGAAAATCTGAGTTAGTTCTGGTTCACATATGGGTGAATTCACTCATCTGTAGTAAATACAAGTAGTTCATTGCATGGCTAACTGTGAGCATTAATTTTTACGCACTGTATTATATTGTCACAACGATTGCCCTTTTGTATACCTTTCAGAGATCCAGCACAAATAATTCTGTCTCCTTGTCAAGAATCTTGATCACTCTTGTCATCTTGGCTCTCTCTCAATCTCCAGAAGGAGAACTCTGTATGGGCTTGAAAGATTGTCTCTGTCACCTACAGAAGTTAGTCCTATAAAAGATATTCTGTTATCCACCTTGCCTCTTTTGGGTATCAGAACTCCAGAAATTCTTCACCTGTGTCCTTGGGAGATCATTTGGGCACTTAGTAGTCTTGTTTCCTGGTGTTCCCAAAAGTGACTGACAACTCATGAGTTCCTGAAACTTACCTCATGACCCAGCTAAATACATTAATTCCTCGTTTAACACTATAGATGCGTTTCTGAAAATGTTCATGCTAAGCGAAAACGTGCTATGCGGGGTCAATTTTCCCATTAAAAATAATGGAAAAGGTGGGGCTTGCGTTTCAGGTGATGGTGGCAAAGTCCATTTTTTGTTGGTGCTGGGTCGTCGATGTCAACATTAGATATGTAGCAACACAAGTTGCCACGGTTTGTTAAAACACAAAGATAAACACGTGAGTGAGTGGAGGAGCGCTGTGACCATGTGTATTCATCCACTCATGCATATTACCACTGTTTTCACCAACTTATAACGCTGCGTGAAGTAGTCCGCCACATGATTATTTTTGTGTTATTTCGGGGATGGTTTTGTTATTCGAAAAACATTCCCTAAAAAAAAATCATGCTATTGCGAAACCGTGTTAAGCGGGCACGTGTTAAACGAGTAATTACTGTAAATGCAAATACATTCCCTTATAGACATAATGAATTCTCCACCAGCTATCTGGGGTAGTGAATTCATAAGTCACTGGTAATGTTAAACAACAAACTTTTAACTCCTCTTAAATGATGAGCGATCAGGCCCAGGAAAATAAATAGGAGAATGTATAGAGTTTTTTATATTTAATTTGCTTATAATTGTCTCTATTATTATTCTTAATACCATTTTCCATGGGATTATATGGAGGAAAAAAAAGCAATGTAACCAGCGCTTCCTTAATGGGGATTGTATATATTTTCTAGTGGCCAGCTTCCATCATATATTATAAATAAGGCTGGTAGCAGTGCTTGTCATTAAGGCTGCCTGATACTTCCCATTATAAAAACCTGTATTCATTTGTGTATACATTGGCAAAACTTTAATTATTTGGGCAGACCTTTTCTGCTTCTAGAAGCTTCCTCTGACTTATTCTGCCTAAAGAGACTGGAAGGTGGTAGAAAGATAAAACAAGGGGCAGATGGACAAGTAACCCCAGAAAGGCAGAAAATATAGCCAAGCATAGTAAAGACTCCTTGATTTAGTGTTTATTATGAACTGTGAGTTTGATCTTTGATATGCTGGAAGAGCACTGAGCCATGTAATCCTCTAGACTGCTAGAACTCTGGTTCGGTAAACTGAGGCAGAGTACCTGCAGTTCTGCATCTGGTCATTAGGAGGTGCACAGTAGGAAGGATGGAGAAATGGTGCTTGTTAAAGGTGTGTGTGTGTGTGTGTGTGTGTGTGTGTGTGTGTGTTTTGTTTTGTCAACTGTTCTTTTTCCATTAGTCTTTGTTCAGTCAGTTGTTTCAGTTCCATAGAGGAAATTCTTGTCGTTTTGCCATAAAGAGAGAAAGTGTCAATAGGTGACATAGCAGCTTTACTTTATTGACCAGACTGTTTCTAAAAAGCTTAAGTAATACTGTACTTCTTATTGTTCTTTTACTTATGGCTTAGAAAGGCACAGGACTGAGGCTACGTCTACACTGGCATGATTTTGCACAAATACTTTTAACGCAAGAGTTTTTGCATTAAAAGTATTTGTGCAAGAGAGCATCTACACTGGCATATGCCTTTGCTCAAGAGATGTGCTTTTGCGCAAAAGCATCCGTGCCAGTGTAGATGCTCTCTTGTGCAAGAAATCTCCAATGGCCATTTTAGCCATCAGGCTTTCTTGTGCAAGAAATTCATGTTGCCTGTCTACACTGGCCTCTTGCGCAAGAATACTTGCGCAAGAGGGCTTTTTCCTGAGTGGGAGCATCATAGTTCTTGTGCAAGAAGCACTGATTTCTTACATTAGAACATCAGTGTTCTTGCGCAAGAACTCCCTGCCAGTGTAGATAGGTGGTAAGTTTTTGCGCAAAAGTGGCTGCCAATGTAGACCTAGCCTGACTGTCCCAATGTCCTTTGTTTAAACAGCACTGCAAACTTCCTCACGTGCCTGCAAAAGTGCCTTGCCCCCTTCTGGGACTGACATGGCTTTCCACCTCTGCTTCAGAAAGGACTTGGTCCAGAATCCACTGACGTCTGTGGAATGACTCCCGCTGACAGGCAGAGGCCTATTCGTTAGCTGATTCGAGGGTACCGCCCTGCCAGCCGGGCAGCCGTTGGTGGCCATGGCATTTTGGTGGAGCCGGTATCTGTTCGTTAGAAGCTACACCAAACAAATAGGTGGTTTGGTTTAGTTTGCAAAGCGGCTCTCAGATTGTGAACCACTATCAGCCGCTACTGCTGACTGTAGTATATGGAAAATGACTGATGTTTGAGTTCAGGCATTGTTTGAGGGGTTTTTTCCTGGTTTGAAAATATTTAGACTCCCCCATGTCCCGATTTGCTCATGCTCCCACAGCTTGGGGAAAAAAATAAATGAATTATTTTAAAATTGTAGATTTTAATCCAAAAAGCAAAGTAGATATTTACTATACGTAAGAAGGCCTAGTGATGACTGGTGGTTCAAATACTAAAATGGTCGTGCTTCTATGGGACTATCTCTTTAAATAACCTGTCAGTAAACAAGTCCCTGATCCATTCTTCTCCCTCTTTAACATAGTTGTACTGTTTCTAAGCAACTGCTGCAATTCACTTGGTAGCTAGTGTTTCCTTGACATCAGTCATGATGGTAATGTTTTACATGTGTATAGATCCTTTCATCCCAAAGGGCTTGACCAATAGTTCTAAAGCACAACGGAAACGCAGCCGCTACTTTTCCAGGAGAGGAGGGGTGGGGTGGGGGGTGGGGAGGAGAAGTGGGCAAGCACACAACTGCTACACAACCCGTGGGAGAAGAGATAATAGAAATCTTGGCCAATAACAATAGGTCAGACTCCAAGACTAACAAAAGGTGGAGCCACTATCAGGCTAGACAGAGCAAATGGTCTTCTGCTCTGCTAACTTGCCAGACCTTTTCCTGACGACTAAATAAAACAAGTGACTTGTTTCCTTTCCAGGATTGGGGCCTTTTTCAGCTTTTCAATGATAACTTCCCTTTTTGGATCACCTATCCAATGTTTTCAGACAGACTGTTCTTAGGAGGCAGTAAAGGACACGCAGTCTCAAAGACGCCTTCAATTATTTGTTTTTGTTTTTGATGTTCACAGCTTTCGCTGCTTTCCGCTTCCATTTGTCTCATTTCATTCTGTGATCAGGGAGAATCTGGCAGCTTCAGGCTATCGAGCAAGACAGATTTGTCATGGACTGTGTTTTAAACAGTTTGCTTTATATATTTTCTTGGGAGGATGACTGCAGTTTGATGCTCCTTTGTGTTCCAAATAGCCATGGGTTCACTGTCTATTATCAGACTATAAGGTGGTTTTTTCTGAATTCGCAGTAGCTCCTTTAGCTCTCAATACCTCTCATCAGTCCCCTGCTATTGTAAATGTGAAACAGAATGTTGACACTTCACTAGAAATCTGGAGGGAGCAGTGAACAGTTTTGCAACCCATTTTGCTATATGGGAATATCAAAAACTCAGGTTCTGTAGCCGATAATGGTTACAAAATGTTTGGTAGACTCTAGAATGTCACCCAGACATATCAATTAGAGCCACCGTTGGGTGAGATTTTAATTGAAGCCACAATGAGTCAAAGTTGATGTCATCTGATAGCCACGTGAAATGGGATGGCGGCCTTAAGTTTGCCACATGTCCCCATCATCCCAACACCCCTCTCTGCCATCACAAAGGCCATATGCTGCTGCCCTTGTTAGCAGAGTCAGCTGAGAACACAAGGCTGTGAGCAAGCTGGGCAGAAACCTACATCGCTGAGATTTGTGCTGCATGGCTATTGTTCTATGGCTAGTAGAGGTGTTCAGTGTAGTTCTCCCCTCTTAAAGAGAACATAGCACTGGTGAAAGATGGCAAAGCGACGGCGCTGCAAACTAATCAATAGCTTAAAATGAGCCATGTCTTCCCCCTTGTTTGTTTGTAATAAAGAAAAGGATGGGCCAGTTCCCTCTGAGGAATGAGTCATGGTGAAAACCTTAAATCTGCTCTGCTTAAAAGGGATCTGGCTGGTGGGAAAAGAGATGTGTTCAAATCCCCAGAGGTGACCCTGACTCAATGGTTTTGTTTCTTGGTCGGATCCCAGACCAGAAAATTGGTATTTGGAAGCTCTGTGGTTTTATAGTTATACTAACATGAACAATAACTCTGTACAAGATAGGCATGTGCATGTATGTTTCTGTGTGTGAGAGAGAGAATATGGGGTGGAGGCGAGAGGCAGCAAGGGTGTGCCTTTGGAGGTGTCAATCAATATAATATCTAATCTGTTGCAGTATGTTGGGTTTCAACATTTGAAATAAAAGGGACAGCATAGATTGTGTCGCCTAGTGCACTACATATTTACATCCCATCTCCACTCAGGATGACTTCTCTCTCTGCCTGGGATGAGCTGTTCAACCCAGCCCAGCTCTGATGAGATTCTGGTGGCACAGATAAGGCCATTTAACCTTACAGGTCACACCTGGTGGAGAGTCTGGCTTGACTGAAAATGGCTGATCACGCTGAGCTGGGGGAGAAACTAAGCCACACAGACAGGAGGTGTGCAGCGGGAAGGGTGGCAATGTAGACGTTAGAGAGAGAAAAGGCGGAACCTCGGGAAAGAAAAGCCCGGAAATTCTGGTCCTGAGGGAAAGGTTTATCCAGTAGGGGAGAGGATGAATCCTGTGGGAGGCAGAGTAAGGAGGCCTAGAGAAAGAGCAGGAAGTCTAGAAGATAGACTGTGAAGACCTTGACTGTTGATTGTAGGGTCCCTGGGCTGGCTACTGGAATAGTTGCCACCTCTTTGGAGCGGATGCCATTTGCGGAGATAGCATCTGGTCGTCTTCTCCGGGAGAGTTAGCAACCCTAGAGGTATTGGATAGTCCCAGGTTCCCGTACCAGCCTCTAGAAATGACACCGGATTGTGGGAAATGCCAATGAACAGCTACTCCGGAGGCACTTTGATACACTGGAAGGGGGACTATGTAGTGATGTAGTTGGGGGGGGGGGGGGGGCTGAATTGCAGAGGGAGAGGCTGCAGGGTGAGTGAAGAATGGACAGGGGTGCCAGACCAGATGAGAGCTGATTCCCCAGACTCAGCCACAGGGACATGCCACAGGGGTGAGTATATTCTGTGAAGCTACCTCATAAAGCAGGGCTAGGGAACCTGTCTTGTGCCATGGGCCACTGACCCACAGAAGGAAATCAATGGTGGGCCATACACATTCAGCTCGCCTGTCGAGGAGGGGGACAGAGACTCAGTGCTTTTCACTTGCAGTGGGGCAAACCAGTGTACACAGCTACAGCCCTATAGCAGGGGCCACCAAGACTCAGGGACTTGCAGCACCAGCCCTTGGGTGGGAAGCCCATGCAGCTGCATTTCTCCATAGGGCTGGAGCTGTGAGTGCTGGCTTGCCCCACCGTGGGGGGCAGCCTTGAACCTCAGCACCCCCCGGGCAGGTGAGAAGAACATGGGTGGCCCATGGGCTGGATGAAACCGAGCAGCAGGCCAGATGCAGCCCATGAACTGTAGGTTCCCCAACTCTGTCACAGATGTTGCTTTTTGAACATATTATGTTTCATTTACTGAAATGGTGCATACTAAAAATTAGTCGAGGGGGAGGAGTAGTCAAGTGCTCATGTATGAGCTAAGCTCTTCCTTTCTGCCCCTCTCCTTTACATATTCTCTGTGTTTGTGAGAATATGTGGTGCTTCGATGAATCAGACAGGCTTGGCTGTATATAAGTAGCCTCATATGGAAAATGAGGAATGTTTGTGTTCCTGTACATAGCTGAGACTATGGATGTTTGTGCCTCTCCCCATCATGGCTGCCACTGTTCTTTTTTTCCTCTGTAACTCCAAGTGCTGTGCCTCTAGCAGTATTTCTGAGGATCACACCACCCATTAGACTAATGCTTTTGACTTTTCTCCCCCAAGTTCCACTCTGCAACTGAGAGAACTTACTACCAGGCGCTAGACAAAAACATGAGTGTATTTTTAATGCGACGTGGGATAATTTGGGGAAGGCGGCCACCTGGCTGTGAGTACTGGGTTTGCCTGCTTATCCATCTTTGTCTGATGTCTTCATTGCATATGTGACACAGCTTATATGCAAATGTAAAAATGTAGTAATCAGTTCCTTAATTAGCATTTGCCTACTTCATGGACAGAGACACCTTTGAATCTATTGTTCTAGCCTAGTAATATCTGCTAAAAGTATTGACAAACAAAATCAAGTTCCCTAGTTAATTACCCACTTTCATCCACTCTCAAGAGCAAACTAACTACCCATTAATTGACAGCTGAGACTTGAAACAAACCAACAAGAATGCTCCCATTACCTTTTAATCTCTCTACATATTTTTGGGAAGCGCTTTTTAAACCTTCAGCCATCACTCTAAGCTGTCAGAATTGTAAACCACAGGGAGGTGCTATATTTGGCATTGCTTAGCAAAATAATAAATAAATAAATGAACAAAACTGCCGCCTTTCCGCTACAGGTAGAACTTGACAGTGGGAACACATGTGTGTTTGCCAGCTGTGCCCTACATTGTCAAATTGCCCAGCAACACTAGCTCGATTTGTAGGTTAAACCATCAGCGACCTTTTCAGAAATCACAGGCTTTCCGTAATTAAGGAGCTAACCCAGCATGTGGCTCAGTGCTGCAGTCGTTTAAACTGCGCAGCCAAAGTGAGAGTTAGAGAGCACTCACAGATCATCTGCACAAGGGAAAATGTCTACAAGGCAGCAATTAAAATTGAAGCTGTGTATGTTTGTGTTGTAGCCGTTTAATAGCCCAGGGGACCAATATAGCGTGTGTATTAAACACATTCGGTTATTTTTACAAGATTTTAAAAAGGCAGAAAAGTATCCCAACCTTCTTTCAAATAGTCTTGGGTGAAGTAGCGTGTTGTGATGAAAGGATGACTTATCTACAAATGCAATTGAGGCTGCGAGGCCAGAGATCAGGATAAGTCAGTTATCTTCAGACACATGATATTATGTCTCAGAAGCAGGCAGAAGGCATCTTTAAAAATATGCATCAGTCAGTATCAGTAGAGCTCTGATTCTGTCTCCCACCTATCCCAGCAATGCAGCACCAAGTCTGAACCCTTTCCATTACATCTCAGTGGATGGTTTTAGGCTTGTTGCTGAACATTTAAATCCAATCCTAATACATTACAAGTTGATAAAGGGAAAGGCTAATTCTCATTGGAGCCTTTGAAAATCCCACCATAAAGGAAGACCATTCCATGTATACAAATTTTAGAGGGTAGTTTCTGTGACTGATTAGAAAGGGAATCTGTAGAGTATGCCATTACACACAGAGTAAGATTTCCTACCATCCTCTAGGGCACAAAAAGGGAAGTTCTAGTATGTTTCATCACTTCCCACACTGAATATTAATTTCTAGCACATAATTAGGAGAAGAAATTCATCCACTTCTGGAGCATGATGGCCACACAATAAAGCCTTGTCTATACTCACCCAGAGATCAAAGCTGTGGAGAATAGCTAGAATTTTGCTTTGGCCCAGTACAGAGGTTGATGTCAGCTCTCCTCCCTGCACAGACATCCAACACGGAGAATGTTTGGATATCATTTTTTGTTTCCACTCTAGAGTAAGTTCATTGAAATATTTCATGTATCAAATTTCAATTCCTGGTGTTTGTTGCATTATATAGTTTTTTGGGTGGGGAGTGAAATTTGGCTATTCAAAGAAGAATGACTTTGGATATTCCTCTAAGGAGCCCGCTCTGAGTGAGAAATTATTGCCATTGATGGTAATCTGATTAACAAGTAGAAGACCTCTAGTAGAAGACCACTGTTGTTCAACTTGTTGGAGTCTACTAGTCACCTGAGGTGCAGGAAATGAAGCATTTGCCTACTTAACATTAATGAACTTTTCTTCAAAATGACACATACTAAGTTTGGATGAGCAAAGAGCATATACAATTATAGAATTTGAGAGAGTTCAGTTCTGAGCAAACTTTGGTTCAGATCTAGATTACCATCACACCAGTCTGTAATAAAATAATCCGGTGTGTAACTTTGTGGGTTGAAACTGCATTTTCTGTGGTGGTGTTACAATTTCAGGTCCCAGAGCCAAATACATTTCACTTCAGTTCTCATTGTATGTCTCTGTCACAGGACAGGAGAACCTCAATTTTATGAACACCAGTCTTCAGAACAATGAATTATATGATCCTTTTATTCTGATTGGGGGTTGGAGGGAAAGACATCACAACGCAAATGAGATCAAGGTACAGAAAGTTGATTCACATCTGATGTCTCTACCGGATTAGGAATCACTTTGTAGCAATTTGAAGGACAAGAAACAAGACATGCAGTGTGCCCTAGTGCAACTTCTTCAACATATCCTAAGAGATGTTCAATTTTATGAACTCTTCAGTCTCAATCTACTATTTATTTGACTTTTTTTTTGTCTGCGAACGAGTGAGTCTGTCTATTCATCTGCCTGTTTGTTCAAGAAGTCCCCTAAACGGTAAGAGCTAGGACTACCAAATTTGGTATGTAGCCTCCTCTAATCATAGTTTAAAACAAGATAAAGATTTAGTTGTGCGCAGGTGGAGAAGGCTGAAGCTCCCCCACAATGTATACAGGGATACATAAAACCATTCAGAAAATAGATCTAATCACCAGGCAGGTGAAAAGTCTGGCCGAGGGCACCATTCCCATCCAGGACTGCCCCAGCCCTGCGTCTTCCACCCCCCAGGCACCCTTTGTGCTTCCACTCCTTTCATACTGGAATATTGCTGGCTGTTCCCTTTCATCAGGGAGAGAAGGGACATTGCACAGTTTGCTCCATTCCTCACTGGCTGGGGAGCACAGGAGGCAGACAAATCTGGACCTGTCCCTCCAGGGAAACGTGCGCCCCACTTCCAGCTGTGCCTGCTGGAGTGGCAGCAGCAATGGAGAGGCGCTTCTCACATGACCCCAACCTGCTGTGTTGAAAGTGGGCTGAGGTAATCCTCTCTCCCTGAGGAAACCTGCATATTGAACTCCTCTCCCTCATCTGCACCCCAGAGCAATGATTTAAATGAAGGAAAACAAAAATATACCGGTGATCGACTTAAGGACCCAAGCAAGGCCTAGTTCATAAAGCAGCTCTTCTCTGTATACAAACATATATATTCTAAAGTTAAACAGACAATGAGAAGTGTTTAAGTGCTTCTATTTACTGTGCTAATATAGGAGGAGTGAGTGGGATAGGGAACAAGATCACATATTTTGCTTTTGCTGTGGTATTTCTTTTTGTTCTGCAATAATCAATTTTGTTTAATAGCTGGCAGAACTTCCAGCCTGGGTGTTCACACTTGTATTTATCATCAACGCTGCAAAATGCTTTATCAGTTCCAGCCTGCTTTATTTATTTATTCTTGAGCATTCACTCCCATCATTTCATGCAGGCCCTCTGTGATCTAGGTCTGAGTGTGTTTGAATGCAGAGAAAAGAATCTGCATTCTCTGAGAATGTGCAGGTGCACACAAGTGTCATTTGGATAGCAACGTCCTTGAGTACTGACAAATTTCTGAGGATTATCTTTTCCAAAATTATCAGGCATAGCTAGTTTGCCTTGGGACAGCTTTAATTTGCCTACTTATAGTTTCCCACATATTTGCAGAAATGAATTGGTGGCTGCTACTCTCTCTTGTTTTTTCTTTCAATATTTGCTTCCTCTGTTGTATTTTAATGTCCCCCTTTTCCCCATTATCTGCAATCTTGGTAATAAAATGCTGCATCTTCATATAGATTAAATAGACAAGCCACTTTCTTGTGGAGGTTTTTCCTTCCCAAATGTTATGGGTATGTAGAGAAGATAACATTTCTCTAGCTGTATAAGAGTAACAGACTCGTAATCCAGGGGTGTAGCATGACTCACTGATTAGGGCACCTGAGTTCTTCTATTATAAGGCTTGGGGCAAAGCAGCTAACTCCTTTGTGCTTCTATTTTCCCATCTGTGAAAGTGACGTAATCACGCTTACCCATGTTTTTTAAAGCATGTTAAGATTTATGATAAAAAATGCTATATACATATTGGTATGGTTATTAAATGCTATAACAGGTAAGGTGGTGGAATTAATGTCTGTAGTTTGCCAAAGAAAAGGGCCAAAATATAGTGATGCTTGCTTATTTTGCTCCTTTGACGACAGAATTGTAGTAGAAAAATTATTGAAACTGAAAAGCCATTAACACATTGAAAGGTGACAAGATAAAATATCATGAATATTTGCCTTGGCCAACAGACCTTTATATCAGGCAACTCACTGAGATATTAAGAGTAGCGTAGCAAGGAGATCTTCTCTTTACTTACCATGCTAACTCAACTGGAATTCATGGAGCATAAAATGGATATTACACAGGGAGATGATTGCATATTTGGACATGAACGTGGAAGAAAGGTCACAAGGACTGACCTACAGTCTGCAAATGATGTAATTGAAAAATAAACTAATCTTATGCAGACTGGTTTAAGGGCTGTTCTTCACAGAAAATAGCTCCTTTAAGGAACTAATGAAAATACAGCTGTAAAGTACAGACTGGAAAACAAGCAAATGGAGTTTACCATGAACATCAGAAATACGGGCACACCTCAGTGACTGGAAAGTAGGCAGTGCCGTGGGATTCCTAAAGAAAAACATTATTGAAGCTCAGCATTGGGAGGCAAATCCAGTTTATGTAAAAAATACATATTGGGTTCCTCCTCCTTAGTGGCAATCATATGGAATCACAGAAGATTAGG
Source organism: Pelodiscus sinensis (assembly GCF_049634645.1). Classification (NCBI taxonomy): domain Eukaryota; kingdom Metazoa; phylum Chordata; order Testudines; family Trionychidae; genus Pelodiscus; species Pelodiscus sinensis. The sequence goes on from NC_134718.1 coordinate 13,583,191, forward strand.
TTTGGAAGAGACCTCAGGAAGCCATCTAATCCAACCCCCCTGATCAAAACAGGATTAACCCCAACTAATTCATCCCAACCAGAGCTTTGTCAAGCCTGGCCATAAAAGCCTCCAAGGATGGAAATTCTACCACCTCCCTAGGTAACCCATTCCAGTGTTTCACCACCCACCTAGGGAAAGTTTTTCCTAAAACCTTATTATTTTACTTCTAATATCACTGCAACTTGAGACTGTTGCTCATCATTCTGTCATCTGCCACCACTGAGAACAGCCTGGCTCCATCCTCTTTGGAATCTCCCTTCAGGTAGTTGAAGGCTGCTCTCAAATCCTCCCTCCCTCTTCTCTTCTGCAGACTAAATAGGCCCAGGTACCTCAGTCTGTCTTCATAAATCATGTGTCCTAGCTTCTGAATAATTTTCATTGCCCTCCACGGGACTCTCTCCACTATTCTCCTGTACCTCCAATATCAGTGACCCAGGATCATAAAAGCAGAGCAGGAGGAACAAAATCACCTGCATAAAGGCAAGATGACAAAAATACTTTCCCCTCCTGAATCTGGGGCTGAGGAGCCGTCTCTTTGTCTCGCCAAACTTCTTCTTCAGTGGGAAGCGAAGTCAGAAGGAAAGCCCGTGGACCAAGTAAGTAAATCCATTTCTCCATGTCTGAATATTGGTACCATCATAGGACTGTCCTAAAGCCTTCATAATCCACTGCTAAACGTAAGCAGCCACCAGCTCTCCTACCAGTGATCTGCCCCACGTCACCCATCCATCTGCTCTGTGGTTGTCCTGCTACAATGATCCGCTACCATTCCTCCCATAGTAGCTTTCTTAAGGTCCATCTCCATCCATCCCTATGCATGATTTTACCAAAGTACAAAAGTTTGCAATAGCTGAGTGAACTATCTCTACTCTTCCCATTTTCTTTGCCACAGTTTCTGGGATGGAAATATCTGACCCCAGATTAAATCCTCTAAGAATTGTCAAATCAGATGGTATCAAATGTGTTTGAGTAGTCAACGAAGCACCTTAATTAATGAGTGATTGTAGTCTCCGCATTT